>NC_081824.1:227248110-227550785 GCF_030867095.1 Alligator mississippiensis
TGGTTGTCTCGGAAAAGTGGAAATGTGTGTAGATGTTTGAACCCAATGACACACACAGACCCACCTGAAGATTCTCATTTCTGTGCTCCCAGCATCCTCAGACCAACCATGTAAGTTTGATTTTAATGGTGTAAAAACGAATGTTATGTCTAAGATGAGAGAAGTTCAATATGCCATCACTTCTAAAATAGAAAGAGCCATTTTGGATTTATTTTGGTTACTGCTTTATGAACAGGGAGCTAAGGTCAGGTATCACCATGAACATAGTACCAGTAACTTACAGGGAGGTTAGTTAGAGCAATCATATTTGGTCATCTCTAATTTTCAAGTAGTCTGGGAAAGAAAATGGGGGAGTGGTTTACATCACAGTGGGTGCATCTCCATGTACATTAATGTGCCTTTTCTAATGTCCATTACATTTAGTACTTCCAATGTGAGGTACTAAATATGCATTAGGTTGCTCTAATGCGCAGTAGCGTATTTGCATGATTTTTTAGTGATGCTTAAAATGCAGTAGCCAACGTTACTGTGCATTAGTGTAATAGCACATTTTTACATGATGCTTTAATGTTTACTGAGTGAGAACTGAACATAAGAACTGCCACTTGCTGGGTCAGACTATTGGTCCTTCTTGTCCAGTATCCTGTGTCACAGTGGCAGAGAGTGGAATCTGAAAGAGGGAGTGACCTGGGTATGACCACGGTTCTTTCCACTGTTCCTCTCTCACTTGTAGCCTCCAGTACTTAAGGTCTGCAAAGTTCTGATTCAGAGGCTGTACCCCTAGCTTGCATGCTAAATAGCTACTGATGTTGCTTTCTTCCAAGAATTTGTCCAATCCCACTGAAATATGGAGCAAGTGAAATGATAATTTTATAGTCGTCAGAAAACCTGACTCTACCGGACCAAAAAAAAATCTCATGAGGTTCAATAAGGAGAAGTGCAAAGTCCTGCACTTTGGATGGAACAATCCCATGCATTGGTACAGGCTGGGGACTGACTGGCTAAGCAGCAACTCTGCAGAAAAGGACCTGGGGGATATAGTGGACAAGAAGCTGAATATGAGCCAACAGTGTGCCCTTGTTGTGAAGAAAGCTAACAGCATACTGGGCTGCATTTGTAGGAGTGTTGCCAACAGATCGAGGGAAGTGATTATACTTCTCTATTTGGCACTGGTGAGGTCACATCTGGAGTACTGTGTCCTGTTTTGGGCCCCCCTCTACACGAAGGATGTGGACAAATTAGAGGAGTCCAGCGGAGGGCAAAGAAAATGGTTAAGGGGCTGAGACACATGACTTCTGAGTTCTGAGGACAAGCTGAGGGAATTGGACTTTTACTTTGTTTGGAGAAGAGAAGACTGATGAGGGATTTATAGCAACCTTTACCTACTTGAAGGGTGGTTCCAAAGAAGCTAGAGGTGGACTGCTCTCAGTGGTGGCAGATGACCGAACAAGGAGCAATGGTCTCAAGTTGCAGCAAAGGAAGTTTAGGCTGGATATTAGGAAGAATTTTCTCATTAGGAGGGTAGTAAAACACTGGAACAGGTTACCTAGAGAGGTTGTGGAATCTCCATCCTTGGAGGTTTTTAAGACCCAGTTAGACAACAGTTTGGCTGGGATGATCTAGTTGGGGATGGTCCTGATTTGAGCAGGGCACTGGAGTAGATGACCTCCTGAGGTCCCTTCCAACCCTCATTTTCTATGATTTGTGATTCTATAATTCTATATGATGGTATTATCCCAGGGTCCGCCAAATATAAGGTTTCACCATGTCTAGGCATCGAGCAGACAGAGTGCAGGGGACAGTGCCAGCCCCAAGGAGTTTACAATCTAAACAGAAAACATGAACACCAAAGGGAAGGAGCAAAAAATTATGTTACCCCTACTTCCAATGTGTGTTCACTCCTACCTTTTACTTCAGCAAAATTTCTGAATGCAGAGGCTGCTCCACAGCCCTGTCAGCTGAGAGATTCTGATGGATTTCAGTAGGTTTTGGACTGGGCCTAACTGAATTGCTTTGGTTTTGACTTGTCAGATGTGGAGAGTGGTAGCAAGCTAATTAACAAACTAATGGACTCTTAGGATAAGCCAGGGTGTTGCACTGCCAAAGAGCTGAAGAGCCTGGGAACCAGTGCTGAGAGACAGGGTTTCTGCTTGGAAAATTCTGATTCCCTGCAGTTTCCCTTAGGATACTCCACAGTTTGAAGGCCAGGGAGTTTTTTTCTATTTTTGTGGGAGAGAGACTGAGGATTGATCAGCCCCTGGTAGAAGAATTTGGAGGGAAAAGTGTCAAGTAACAATGAAGTATAACCCACAAAAATTCCCCATTCTTCATTTCAAGTTCCCCCAAGAATCAGGCACTGCAAAAACAAATGCTTTAAATGTTTGTTCATTTCCCTTTTTCATTATCGTCATCATTGCAGCATTTCTTGGCATTTGATTCTCTTGTGTCCCTTCAAAGTTAAGAGAGTGAAGCTGGGTACATTTCAGTGCTACAGGGGACACTGTGGCAAAAAGAAAAAGCCAATTTACTAGGAAGGAGAGATCAAACCTTCCTCCTAAAGAAGAATCCAGATGACTTCATCCAGATGAGGTTGCTAATCAGTAGGGCTGTGCGAGGCTTCAGACCATGCTTTGGATCTGGAGAAGCTTCAGACACTTGGGCATCCAAAGCAGCATGTCTGGATTGAAACGCTGGCTTCTTTAAGCTTTCTGAAGCAGTTCAGAGCTTCTGAAGTGTTTTGGAAAAGCTTCGGCGCCACTTTGGAGATCAGGCCATAGGGTATAATGGGGAATCAATTAAATATCTATAACTTTGTTGTTTTTTGTCTGATTTAGATTGAACTTGCAGAGATAGTAGCCTCTGCTGAGAGCATGAAGTCTGCCAAGTTTCAAGAAGATCAGTGCAGATGTTTGGGGGGAACTGCAACCCAAATTCATGAAAGCAAAACTCATGTCACGTCTGTATGTTACACCATAGGGAGATGAAAATTGCAGGGATGGTAGCCCCTGATGAGGCCACAAAACATACCAAGTTTCAAGGTAATAGGTGTAGGGGTTTGGGGGAAACTGCACCTCAAGCTGCTGACAGGCAAAACTCGTGACAGATGGCCCTGTGTGTGGTAAGGAGCAGCGGGCTGAAAACTGCAGCTGGTGGCCCCTGCTGAGTCCACAAAGCCTGCCAGCTGTCAAGGAGATAAGTTCAGGGGTTTGGGGGAACTGCACCTCAAGCTGCGGACAAGCAAAACTCATGACATGGGTGACATTGTGTGTGTTAAGGTGCAGCGGGGTGAAAGCTGCAAGGATGGTAGCCCCTGCTGCAGCCACGAAGCCTGCCAGCTGCCAAGGAGATAGGTGCAGGGGGAGTCTGGCTTCTGGGGCTCTGTACCTCTGGCTGCTGACAGGCAAAACTCATGACATGGGTGACACTGTGTGTTAAGGCACAGCAGGGTGAAAGCTGCAGGCCTGTTAGCCCCTGCTGAGGCCAAGAAGCCTGCCAGCTGTCAAGGAGATAGGTGCAGGGGGGTTCTGGGGCCCTGCACCCCTACTTGCTGACAGACAAAACTCATGCCATGGGTGCTTGTGGGCAGTTGATTGTCTGTATTGATTATTTCCTCTCCTTAGTCTGTGGTTTTGTAGGTGGTAATCCTTGCTCGTTAACTCATTATGTAGTAGCTAGGTACTGTGTATTGAGCTGGTCCCTGGGCAAATTGTGATTGATTGGTAACTGGTAACACAGTAGCTTAGCAGCCAAGCTTGCAGTAGTCCCCCCCTCACCATGCCCCAAGACAGAGACAGTTGCACAAGCACCCACGTCACGAGTTTTGCCTGTCAGCAGTCAGAGGTGCAGGGCCCCAGAACCCAGAAGCCCCTGCACCGATCTCCTTGACAGCTGTCAGGCTTTGTGGCCTCAGCAGGGGCCACCATCCCTGCAGCTTTCACCCTGCTGCGCCTTAACACACACAGTGTCACTTAAGTCAGGAGTTTTTCTTGTCCGCAGCTTGAGGTGCAGTTCCCCCCAAACCCCTGCACCGATCTTCTTGAAACTTGGCAGACTTCATGCTCTCAGCAGAGGCTACCACCCCGGCAAGCTTAATTCAAATCAGACAAAAACCAACAAAGTTATAGATATTTCATTGATTCCCCATTATACCCTATGGCCGGATCTCCGAGGTGGCTCCAAAGCTTCAGAGTCGCTTCGGCCGGATTGAAGTGGGAAACTGATTTGGAGCTCTGGATCGGATCCCTGGCATCTGAAGCGGCTGGATCTGACGCCGAATCAAATATCTGCCTACTCGCACAGGCCTACTAATCAGTTATTCCAGTGCATCTCAGGGGGTGATGTTGAATTCAACAAAACAGTTGTGAAGAAAGCCAACAATCTAATCTCTCCAAATGTGTAAGACTTGATATTCTCTCTCTCCACATCCTGAAAAGAAAATGGTCTGGACAGTGGGTGCAGACCAATCCAAACACCTTTATCTTTTGTAAATAGAGTTTTACATGCGTCATCAGTGACACATCTGCAGATCTGCAGTTTATGCCAATTCCTTTACTGAAAAAGTCACTGAGATGGAGACATGAGAAATAAAATATACATGGCCTGGAACAGCACCATGGTATCAGTTCCTCATTGGTACAGCTATGTTCTCTTCAGTGATGCTAGGTTCATTTCAACCACACATCCAGAAGATGAACAATAAGGTTTTTTTCCTTCCTTTTTCCTCTTCCCTGTAGCAGGCTTATCTTTTCAGGGCTTGGGTTGAGTCCCAGGCTTGAGGGTCTGCTGTTTGATTGGTGGAGCCCACCTACCAACCTGGAGGCAGCACAAAGGAAGCAATGCCCTCCCCTTTTTCCAAAGGGAGGGCGCAAGAAGCACCTGGACCTGAATCGGAACTGCACTAGCCAGGTGTGGAGAACTTCGGGGGTGGAGCCCCTGAAGAGTATAAAAGCGGAACGTGCTCAGCAGGCTGGGGAGAGATGATGAGGGATGGGGAGGAGAGAGGAGCTCCAGAGATGGCCATCCTCGGGACCCTGCTTGAGCTTCAGTGATGCACAAATCGGCACGTTGGGTTCAGGCTCTAGGAGTCACTCGAGGCAGCTTGAGCCTGTGAATCCAGCAAGTGGCTGGGCAGTCGATGTGCAGATTGGCACATGGAGATCTGGCCCTGGGAGCAGCTTGAGGCTGCTCAGGTCTCACCCGGTGCACAGGTCGGCACACAGAGAACTGCCTTGGAAGCAGCTTGCGGCTGCTCACATTAGCCCCAACCCTAGGCCAAGTGACCAGAGCCCTGCAGTGCAGCTCCATTTTTAACTAAAAGAGCCCCGGTGCCCAGAGCAGGGCCCAGGAAAGGGGAGAGCCCCAGGTGTGAAACTGGGGAGTCAGAGCCAGCAAGGGCCATGAGAAAGAGACAGCCCTGGGTGTCCAGTGCAGGGTGCCGGGCCATCAGTGAGAGCTGAAGGCACCGGTAGGGAGAGGCTCTTGTGGGATCATCCACCAGGAGAGGAGCCTTGACTTCTCCAGAGAGGAAGTGCGAGTTACTGGGGAAACGGGCCCCGCAGGGGAGGCTGACATGGGTGAGGAGGGTCTACTGCCTCCACCCTCCATTGCGGGAGGGGCATGTCCACGTCCCAGGGCCCTAAAGGGAGGGGCTTCACAACACAATTAACACATAGGGTTATTAACCTATATAACCCAAGTAAATTAACCATAATATTTCTTTAAACCTTCACAAATAACAATACCTGGCTGGATGGGGGCTGGAATCACCATATGCTCTGTGCCCTGGGCTGGAGTGGAGTCAGGGCTGCAGCCAGAACTGTGACTGAGGGTAAGTGGAGGTAGGGAGAGGGAGCGGGGGCAGAAGCTATGGAAGTCAAGTGACAAGAGGACAATGGCTGTGGCTTTGACCCCAAACCTTGATAGAAGTAATGTAGTACTATTGGGACTAAGAGAAAAATAACTTATTAAAAGCCTATTTAGGTGCCTACACTCGCTTGGAAATCAATAGGAGTTAGGCACCTTTTGGAAGCTGGTCCTCATGGTCCTTGTCCCAAAATAGAAACCCACAAGATCTTCCAGAGAGTTTCATCAGCCACTGTCATGCTCAGGAGGATTCCAGCTGAGCTGTCCATTTTCTAGGCTACTTTCATGATATGCTCTGCAGTCTTCTTGCTTTCAACCCCCTCTCCCCAATGGAAGAATGGCTATACATATGTTCAGACTTGAGGAAGATCAGCTGATACCCAAAAGCTTATCCAAGAGCTCTTCTAAGTATACAGATGATACAGTAAAAGATATCACAAAGAGCCCTGCCTCTCAACATTTCCTGGGCCATCATGGCTCTACCAACACCCCAACCCTCCAAAAGTTGGACACAATTAAAGATACAAAACCACTTTGTCTCCTGTCTTATGAGACAGAGCTTCTGTTGTGTTGGCTTTGGATACATTCCAGCTCCTTCAGTTTCTGTCATCAGCTCAATAGGAAGAGAATGTTTTCATTTGAAGTCACCACCCAATTTTTCTCTGTGCAGTTTTGTCATTTTATTTATAGCCCAGACAGCTTAGTTCCCCACTGTGTGTCCTTTGGTCAAATCAGCCCCTATGTTGTAATGCCAGACTCCATGTGGGTGACACACCAGGCCTTTCAACTGTATGGCGTGAGAGAACAGGACAGCAGTGAAAGTCTACATCCTGACCTATGTCTTCACTGCAACCGTACTGGAATGATCTGCCCTCCAGTCTTGGTCAAGGGGGGTGCAGCCACAGTGAGAAATAACAATCAAGTTGTTACAACCACATTAGTGCTGTGCTTGCTAGCATGTGGTGCTGAGATTTCTTGGGGTATATCCCATAGCTGTTAAAACCTGCATTCAGTTGAGTCTCCCTATGAATTCTTTTGTGGTGTATTATGGGGGAATTTCTCTGATATTCTAGCCAAATAGGTAGGAGTGGCATCAGTCCAGTGCAACAGATGCTTTGGAAACCTAGAATATTTAAAGACTATTATGTCAAGACATGAGAGATGCCAGGGACAGTGATCACCTAATAATAGAATTCACCATAAGACGTTGAGCGGGTAAGGTAACTAGTAGGGTGAAAGTGCTAGACTTTAGGAAAGCTGATTTCAATGAACTCAGGCGATTAGTCATGGATGCACTGCAGAGTAGGAGTTTTGAAGTGATGGGAGCCCAAGAAGGGTGGCTGTGCCTTAAGGAAACGATCCTTTGGGCACAAAGCGAGACGATCCCCATGCGAGGTAAAAGAGGGAAAGGGGCCAGGAGGCTTCCCTGGCTGACCACAGAAATCCAGGGCAGCCTAAGGGCCAAAAGGGGAGCACATAAAAAATGGAAACAGGGAGAGATCACCAAAGACGAATATACCTCCTCTGCTCGTGCTTGTAGAGAGGCAGTTAGACGGGCCAAAGCTAACATGGAGCTGAGGATGGCAACCCAAGTAAAGGACAACAAGAAATTGTTTTTTAGATATATAGGGAGTAAAAGGAAGGCCCAGGGAGGAATAGGACCCCTGCTAAATGGGCAGAAACAATTGGTGACGGACAGGGGGGACAAGGCTGAACTCCTCAATGAGTTCTTTGCCTCAGTGTTCCTAAGAGAGGGGCACGACAAGTTTCTCACTGGGGTTGTAGAGAGGCAGCAGCAAGGTGCCAGACTACCATGCGTAGACCCTGAGATGGTGCAGAGTCACTTGGAAGAACTGGATGCCTTTAAGTCGGCAGGCCCGGATGAGCTCCATCCGAGGGTGCTGAAGGCACTGGCCGACATCATTGCAGAGCCACTGGCAGAAATATTTGAACGCTCGTGGCGCACGGGCCAAGTCCCGGATGACTGGAAAAGGGCCAATGTGGTCCCCATTTTCAAGAAGGGGAGGAAGGAGGACCCGGGCAACTATAGGCCAGTCAGTCTCACCTCCATCCTTGGCAAAGTATTTGAAAAAATTATCAAGGCTCACATTTGCGAGAGCCCGGCAGGACAAATTATGCTGAGGGGAAACCAGCATGGGTTCGTGGCAGGCAGATCGTGCCTGACCAATCTAGTCTCTTTTTATGACCAGGTTACAAAACGCCTGGACACAGGAGGAGGGGTGGATGTCATATACTTAGACTTCAGGAAGGCCTTCGATACGGTATCCCACCCCATTCTGGTGAACAAGTTAAGAGGCTGTGATGTGGATGACTACACAGTCCAGTGGGTGGCGAATTGGCTAGAGGGTCGCACCCAGAGAGTCGTGGTGGATGGGTCGGTTTTGACCTGGAAGGGTGTGGGCAGTGGGGTCCCGCAGGGCTCGGTCCTTGGACCGATACTCTTTAATGTCTTCATCAGCGACTTGGACGAGGGAGTGAAATGTACTCTGTCCAAGTCTGCAGATGACACAAGGCTATGGGGAGAAGTGGACACGCCAGAGGGCAGGGAACAGCTGCAAGCAGACCTGGACAGATTGGACAAGTGGGCAGAAAACAACAGAATGCAGTTCAACAAGGAGAAATGCAAAGTGCTGCACCTAGGGAGGAAAAATGTCCAGCACACCTACTGCCTAAGGAATGACCTGCTGGGTGGCACGGAAATGGAAAGGGATCTTGGAGTCCTAGTGGACTCCAAGATGAACATGAGTCGGCAGTGTGACGAAGCCGTCAGAAAAGCCAATGGCACTTTATCGTGCATCAGCAGATGCATGACGAATAGGTCCAAGGAGGTGATACTTCCCCTCTATCGGGCACTGGTCAGACCGCAGTTGGAGTACTGCGTGCAATTCTGGGCACCGCACTTCAAGAGGGATGCGGATAACCCGGAGAGGGTCCAGAGAAGGGCCACTCGTATGGTTAAGGGCCTGCAGACCAAGCCCTACGAGGAGAGACTAGAGAAACTGGACCTTTTCAGCCTCCAAAAGAGAAGGTTGAGAGGCGACCTTGTGGCTGCCTATAAGTTCATTACGGGGGCACAGAAGGGAATTGGTGAGTATTTATTCACCAAGGCGCCCCCAGGGGTTACAAGAAATAATGGCCACAAGCTAGCAGAGAGCAGATTTAGATTGGACATTAGGAAGAACTTCTTCACAGTTCAAGTGGCCAAGGTCTGGAACGGGCTCCCAAGGGAGGTGGTGCTCTCCCCTACCCTGGGGGTCTTCAAGAGGAGGTTAGATGAGTATCTAGCTGGGGTCATCTAGACCCAGCACTCTTTCCTGCCTATGCAGGGGGTCAAACTCGATGATCTATTGAGGTCCCTTCCGACCCTAACATCTATGAATCTATGAATCTATAAACTCATGGAAAATCAAAGACCATTGTATTATTATTATTATAAATATGATATACATCTTTATAGGTTTGCTAACAATTGTATCCTTTTCTAAATGAGTCAGATAAGGGATGTTTCTGCAAGGAACTAAGTCACTGGGGGATAATTGATACAAATTCCTAATGCTGGATCAAGTCATGTATTCTTCCTTTTGATGCTATGCTTCCTGGGGAACTAGGAATTACTGGACTTACCTGGCAACATAAAGTACCTGGAATGGTATAAAGTGATGGCCCTGATTTGGTAAGAGGGCCAAGAATTTCCCTCCCATCCACTTAATCCAAGAACTAACATGGGACTTGGGCCAAGAGATAGAGGGTCTGAGAGAAAGTCTGATATTCTTTAGTTCTATCAGAGGCTCCCTGCAGAAGTTGGTAATTATATGATAGGCATGCATATAATCTGATTTTTGTTTTATATCTGACTGTGTCTGTAGTGCTTCTACTCTGACCAGGTTGTTCTGGGAGTTCTCATGAGGAATGAGCATGTACATTTTGAAGCTTCTTGTTCTGGTATTAGAATCCACAGCAAAATGAATACACAGCAATAATATGAATTGATGCTCCTATGATTGAGAAATAAAGCCTGCTCACAATATCCCATCACTTCCTTGTTTTTGCCTGCTGTAGGGAAATAGTTTGAAGAAATTCCTGTCACCCACATCAGGAATGTTGGGAACCCTTCTGTAAACAAGGTTGCCATGAATGGCCATCTAGAGATGGTATCTACTAAATCTGCTATCGATATATCTATTGTGGCAAGTTAACTATGCTTGTGCATCCACTTCAAGGTCTCTTGGCGTTTCTGGAGTGGCGTTAAGGCGCCTCCATGTAAATGAGATTAAGACCCTGAAGTACTAAATTAGTCAGCCAGCTGAACTTTGCCTTCAAAGGACCTGGTTCAAAAAGTGTAGGGTACTTTAATTTCCAAAATAGGCTAACCGAGAATTAAAGTTTAATATCCAAATAGGGAATTCTTGGGAATGAGGAATCTTTATTAGTATCATGTTGCCAAGACACAACTAAATAACAAAGAACTCTCTCACTTGTGCAGCTTGCTCACTGCAGTTACAGACACCAGACTTTATATTGCATTGTGGTGATATGATACAATGCAAAATCTTAACGGTATTCTGAACCTTATTGTCTATTGTACAAAATCTGTTTTAGGCGACTTCAGCATTGCAAAAGGCTAATGAGTGGATGTAAATGACATTGGTATTCACTTGGAAGCAGTGGAAAGGGGGCTTAGCATCACTGAGAATCGGGTTCACCCCATTTTTGATGTATTGCGAGTAGGCTTCCTCAGCACTGTGCAAGGTCTCACTGTGCCCATATGTCTTCCTCTGTCTGGCAAAACAATGTCAGGAGATATTGGAGTTCATGGGAGGGCAACATTCTTTGTCCTTCATATCCTGGCTTTTGATAAGTCATTTTACTCATAACCTCAAAAGTACTTCAGCATTAGCTGTACATAACAGGAATCCCAAGGTACAGAGTGGCTGGTAGAGGACTGAAGATAACCTGGTTTGTAATGAATTAGCATTGGAACTAGCAGAATATTGGGCAGAGTTGGAGTTGAGTGGATTGCATATTTTTTTGAAGACCCTCAGCACTCACCTAGGATCCAGACCAATAAGGGTAAGGTTCTGTGGTTCTGCACTGCTAGTCTCTAGGGGCCTGATTCACCATGGCCTTGCCCCTTGTGTAGCCATTTGCACTTGCACAAAGCAGGTGCAGTACCCCAGCCCACAGGTATGCAAATGAAGGCTTCTGATTTGCATGGGTGTTAATAACTGCACAAGAGATGAGGCAGAAGTGACTCAGGCCAAGTGGAAGTTTTACCACCAAGTTCAACTGTGCAACACAGCGTCCTCTTTTTAGGGTCTCAGAAGGTAGTAAAATGGTATCAAATGCTTAGGATGCCCTGAAAGAAACATGAGGAGTTGCCCATTCTCATCCTGAACATAAATAAAGCAGATCACATGTAGGGCAGAGGGTTTTCCATACGATTTTTTTTTATCAAGCTGCGCTTGCTACTTAGAACTCTTCTCACATGGTCATACCCAAACCCTGCTGAAATCAGGGCCTGTCTCTTCAATGGATGTTGGCTCAACTCTTATAAATCTAGAACAAAAAAAAGTCAGCATTTAGTTCTGGAGGCTATAACCCTGATTCTTAAACAAGGATCTTCACAATGCTTTTACACACTCCCCAACTACCTGGCAGCAAGGTACCATAATAGCCACTCACTTCATGGAGCTACTCTGGGGTAGCTACATGTTTGTCCATTCCTGATCCTGGAGTATGGTACACTGGTGTTCAAAACTGGTGTAAATTACACCAGGGAGTTTGTTCATTTATCCATGCCCCTAATTTTCAGATGCATGCCATTGTGAAACATAATAGATCTATAACAGTTTAGGCTGGAATTTTCAAAAGAGTCTAAATAAATGAATTGTGCACCCACGTAAGTGGGATGTAAGTGGGTGCCTAATTCCCTTAGACGCTTTTAAAATCCCATTCTTAATATGTTTTTGGCAGTCGCAAGCAAAATTTACTAAGGTGTGATTTTCAAAGCCCCTAAGTGACATAGGAGCACAAATCCTTCTCTCTTTCAATAGGCTTGTGCTTCTAAATCACTGGCACACTTTTAGAAGCCTCACCCTGAGTGCACTAGTTAAAAACAATCCTGTGGATACTTTTATTTGAAAATAGAGAGGGTCAGGGTATGCAGTCATTACTCCTCTCATCAAAATGTATGTCCTAGCCTGAAAAATCATAGCCTTCTCTTTAAAAAATTAGATAAAAAATAAATAATAAGAGTTGATGCCCATTTCTGGCTTCTTCTGTCAGATTCAATTTTCCAATGATGAGAACTGGAAATATCCTATTATTTTAAATAAAAATTAAGAATCGCACCTAGTAACATGAATCCCAAGGCTGGGGCCTTAAGAAAAGCAACAGGTATGATGAGACTTAAAGACTGTACAACATGAACATAAACAATCCTGGATAGGAAGCTCTGGGCCAAATTCCTACCTGGTGCAAATTAAGCCTGTGCCATTGAAGTCAAAGGAAACAGGCTTGCTTACAGCAGCCATGGCTCTGTCCCTGGGCTCTGCTTCAAGTAACCACAATGGGTTCTTATGCAACTTCCTACTGGCATTCAGTCCTGCTGAAATTGCTTGATATTTTTATATTGTCATGTTCAAATGCTACAGAGAAGCAAAGGTTTGAAATGAAAGGGCATCATCAGTGTTCCTAAATAGGCTGACTTTATGTATCAGGAGCACTGTATTTTGGATGACCCAATTTTCACCAAAACAGGGGATTTATGTGAAAGACAGACAAGAAAAAGACACGGAAAAAAACCTCTCCATGACATGCTTCTCTATTTATAACACATCAGCGTTCTAATATTAACCTCCTGGTTTTCAAAATCAACAAACAAACAAAAAACCAAAACTGTGACACATTCGCATAAGCAACCAGAGGTCAAAGAAAACTATTAGAAACATCCACTATCAACTTTCCTTTGGCAGAAGAATGACAGTGACATTTTAGATATCTCAGACTGAAATAAAATGAAAAGGCTGCTCTTCTCATGGACAGTTGACATGTCTTGTAATAACTTTGCAGACTGCACAGTAGTATGATTAATCAGCCTTCATAAAGGAAAAGAAGTGTGTCTGGAGGAAATGTATTTCTATATGTCTGACTCAGATTGTAAGGAATATACCATCAACTGTATATGGTGGGCTAAGGCAACTGAGGAAAAACATCAGTAGAAAATATAGGGTTAAAGCAAAACTATCTTCTACATGTTTTCTAGAACTGTGGAGCTTTTTTACATGAAAAGCATGGACAATTCTCAGACTCAACTCTGTTACATGTTTTGGAGTAGAAGTGAATGAAAAATACTGTCATTAATTTTTTTCTGGAAAATCTTCAAATAATGTTGTCATTATTTGAATAACTGATAAATGTTTTATTTCCAGTTTAAAGTTTTAGTTTTTCAGGTTTCTTTTTTCTGTCCACATTCTCAGCTTCTTTCCCCCTAATCTTTCCATTTTGCCATTGAAAATGGGGAGGAGAAAGAGAGACTAAAAGAGAGGAATAAAGTTCTGAACAATTAAATTAATCATGAAAACTGAATGTTTCGTTTAATCAAAAATGAATATTATCATTTTCTATGGAAGGCTATTTTTTTTACCAGAAAAAAGCATTTTGGACTAAAAATGCTGACCCAGTTCATCTTGAAGCTATGTTCTGCCCCTCTGAAGATCTGAAAAGCTAATGGAAAATGTTCAGTCAGAAGAAGAGCACAGATGATTTTGTTTTTGCTTTTTGGAACATCTGTATTGCCCACTATTGGTGATATTTCTTTTCTCCTGAGATTTGTTGTGAGCATATTTTAAGCACATAAAAGAATATTAATAAGAATGTTTATGGAACTGTTTCCTTTCAAAGCAAAGAAGAATACATTAGAAGGCTACACTGATGACAAAAATGATGGGCAAATTATGTCCCTGTTGGTTATCATTTCAAGTGAATGCCTGACACTTGACTTGTGAATGTGCATTTCTTGGGCTTAGTCCTCCATTATGTTGCATACAAGGTGATCAGCTGAAGATATGCACATACTTTATGTGCACTTTGCACATATGCAGTATGCAAATGCAATATGCATATGTGCAAAGTGCACATAAAGTATTGTACCATTGTGCATTCAATTTGTCGTCACTTTATGCAGGTACAACGGACTACAGAAGGTCAGAGCAGTGAAAAATTAGGCCCAGAGATTCTCTATTCAGAGTTCAAGGTTAGGGCATGGCTGGCTATCATGTCCTAGCCTTATCAAGACCTTTTTCCCAGGCCTGATTTCCATTTACTTCATTGGCATATCTGATGCTATACTACATCTGTAATAAGACAAAGTCATGGTCAGGTACTGATCTTGACCTAACCACAACCTCTTTCCTAACCCAGGCAAATCCACTGAGTTAAAATAAAATCATCCAAGCATTTCTCCTGCAGAATTAGTGGCCAGATATTTCAAGGCAACTAAATATCCAAATCCCATTGAAAGCTGATATTAGAGATGCCTGCATTTATATTCACTTAGTCAAAATTTGAATTTTCAAGACCAGAAAAATCCCACATAAAAATGTTGACCAGCTTTAGTCATAGAATCATAGGAAGAAGGACCTGAAGGGACCTGTAAGATCATCAAGTCCAGTCCCCTGCTATGGTAGTAGTTGGCTCAAACAAGCTCAATGAGGCGCTTGTCTTGCCTCCTCTTGAACACCCCCAGGGGTGGCAACTGCACCACCTCTGCTGGGAGTGTGTTCCAGGTTCTAGTTACCCATATGGAAAAGAAGTTTTTCCTTATGTCTAGCCTAAACTTTTTCTCGACTAACTTGTGCCCATTGGACCTCATCCTCCTGGGGGGTGCTTTTCTGAAAAGTTGCTCTCCCAGATCCTGGTGTTCTCCCTTGACATATTTGTAGGCAGCTATCAAGTCACCCCTCAGCCTTCTTTTACTCAGACTGAACAACCCCAGATCCTGAAGTCTCTCCTCACAAGGCCTATCCCCCAGGCCCTTGAGCACGTGGGTGGCCTTTCTCTGCACCCTTTTGAGCTTGTCCACATATTTATTGAAGTGCGATGCCCAGAACTGGACACAATACTCCATCTGCGGCCTCACCAACGCTGAATAGAGGGGGAGGAACAACTCTCTGGATCTATTGGTGATACATCTCTTATATTGACACAAATATATTTTTTATTGACACATAGTCAATAGGACTTGGATGCCTAGTTCTCTTCTATCTTTAGGAACATCCCACCTTTGATGCCTATTACCAGGTTCCACCTCCATGAGGTACCAGGCTTCATGAAAAACCTGCAGGCAACAGTACAAAGAACTAAGAGATTCTAGTAAGTCTACTGGAGTTTCTGCCAGGAAAAAATTCCTTCTCATACTTCTCAGAGAATCAACTGCTGCCCTGAAGAATGAGGCTTGACACATTGCAGGGTTACTGACTGTAGAAAGATGTAGTAGTTAAAGCAATGCTTCAGATAGCTAATAAAGTCACTATTTAGCTGTATTGCAGGCTACCTGTGTATTGAAGGTCTTAAGAAAACTTTATGGGCCTGATTCACCACTGTGTTACTCCAGTTTTATCTCCAGTAATTAGACTGAAATCTATGGGGTCACACCAGTGTCACAGTGCAGTAATGCTAGGTTGGATCAAAATGTATGGTTTTGTACATTGCATCACTTTCAGTAAAATATGCTGTTGCCTGCGCCCTCTGCCTTAGGGAAACATGCAATGCCTTCAGAGTCTTTCTTCACTGGTTGTTTGTGAAAGGCAGGGGAGACAGTGGTCGTATGAATGACTTGACATGTAGCATCCAGTAACTCAACAGGTCACGTGATCACAGGAGGCTGACTCATCCAACTGATACACTCTTTTCCCCTTTAGAAAGACCCTGTTGCCAAAAGAAAGGGCAAAGAGTGCTTTCTGCAAAACAGGAAACTAAGAAGATATTTTCAGATCTTACCATTGCTCTGTATTAAACTAAAACTCAATTTTTTGCAGGGTGGGGAGGACTATGAATCGGAGGCTCTGCCCTAGCAAAGTATTTCAACTGATGTGTGTTGATGAGATATGACCAGGAACCTGGGCTTTCTGTTCACCACAGAAAAACCTGATAAAACCTGAATTTTTCTCATTTTAAGAGTTCCAACCTGAAAGAGTTTGGGGGGAGCAGGGGAATGGGCAGTCAGGCAGGGGTGCTATGTGCATACGCTCACGTACACATGCACATGGCCACCAGACAAACAGGACAGCAGCTCCAGCAGGTAAGTCTGGTGTGGTAGAGAGGAACTGAGGCCCCCATAGTGAGGGAGGGCAGGAATTGGGCAGGTCTGGGGCTGCTTCCCAGCCTGGACAGTGCATGGGGCTTGGGGCCTGGGACCACAATGCACAGTCACAGGGCCCGGGTGGGGAGTGGCCAGCTCATCCAGGGGTGGGGCTGGTTCCCTGCCACTGTGTGCACCCTGGAGGGGGCATGGGGGCACAAGCCCCCCAGATCTGCATGCAGGGTGAGGGCAGATGCAGGCTGCCAGCTGTAGGCTCGGGGTTCCCTGCCCTGATGTCCTCCCCCCACGGCCTCTGCAGCTGAGTGGGCAGGACCTGGTGTAGCAGGGCTGAGTGGGGCAGGGAAGCTCAATGCCGCTGCCATTAGCCCTGTGCCACCATGATGAGGCATCCCCTGCTCACCCAGCAGAAGTGGGGGTGGTGGTGCAGAGTTGTGCCCCTCACTCCTGCTGGGTGAGCAGGGAACACCTCACCATGATGGTATATGGCTCCCAGCATTGGCACAAGCCTCCCTGCCCACCCCTGCTCTGCCCTACTGCCCCAGATCTTGCCTGCTGGGTCATGGAGGCTGGGGGGGAGGGCAGCAGGGCGGGGAGCCCAAGCCTGCAGCGGGCAGCCCACATCTGCCTCCCACAGGCTCTGCTTCAGCCATGCTGCCCATGGGAGAGGGGGAGCTGCGCTCCATGCTCCACTCCAACTGCAGCAGCTGTCGCCTGCCATGGGCAGCAGCTGGGGTTCGGGTGCTGCTGCAGGGGGCTGCAGACCCAAGTCCCTGGCCCCATAGCCCTGGCAGCTGGGCGCCCCTTCCAACAGGGTTGGTAGGGTGGGGGGCTGTGGGTGGGGAGTGAGGGGCATCAGTAGGGCTGGAGGGCTGTGAGTGAGGAGCGAGGGGCAATTGCATGGGCACGGCACCAGAATATCAGGGCTGCTCAGTGCCCCAAAGCAATGTGGAGGGAACAGCTGCAGCTGGACCCGTGTCCTGGTGAGCGAAGGGGGCAAGGGAAGCTCTGATTTTCCATGATAAAAAAACCCCAAATCAAACACCAAAATGTACAGTTATTTAGAATGTATTTTATTATAGTGAAAAAGGCACTGGTAGGCTTCCAAATTGCTTTACAATTTTAATATATCAATAAAATATTGTGTTCAACTGATACCCACATATATAATGACATTTCATGTTAATCATGGAAACACATGGATTTGGTGAATTTTAATCAGAGAATTTGTGCGTGTGGTTTTTATCAGAGAATTTGCGATCTTTCAACAGAGAAAACCAGGATCCCTGGCTATGACTAGCCTCAGTGAAATCAGTCGATCTACCTGCATGCTGAATATAAGCATGTGCTCAAGTAAATTTCTAGATTGGGGTCTGCTGAGGCTTTTTCCCTGTTGAGAGGAAAAAGACAGAATGCACCCTCCCTTTTCTTTAGAAGTTGTAAGATTCTTGTATCTTTTCTTAGAATGATTTTGGTATGTTTTTCTTCTATCAAGTTTCACATAAGGCACCATGCCTGCAGCTGTGGAGTGGCAGAACATGGAGAATGAAGAGATGATTGTGGTGGGGGTGAGTTTTTGTTCCTCTTCGGCTTTGCAGTTGGAAGATACAATGGCCACGTGTATAGGCAGGCCCAAACTAGCTTTTATCTGAGTATAGGTTCCAACAACAGTGGAGATGTCATGGCTTTTGCTTCATGGAGAACATTCATGACTTTCCAGGATGCAGGTCATTAACTTGGGTGGCCAGTCTCTCTCAATGCATCTTCATCTTCACTGCTCTTATCCAAGTTAGCTATGTTGACACTAGTTTGGGTATGGCCATGTGAGCATATCGCCCTCTTATAGTGAAGATATACCTTTCCATAGCCAACCTGGAGCTCTCTTGAGCCTAGTAACCTGCTTTTTGGGAGGCTAGTATATCATCTTCCTGAGCCCAGAAAGCCATGCAAATGTAATACTAGATCTGACCCTATTTGTTGTTCCATGAGATGTCTTCAAATGATGCTCTTACACATAGACCTGCATATTGTTTTGTTTTTATGTGTGAGTAGGATGTATTCTTTGAATAAACGGTTTATTGATATTAGTTGTATTACGCATATACTGTATATGCGTAATACAATATATAAACAAGGTTTGCTCTCTGCTTTAAACTCTCTCACTCGAGTCAATTTTGGGAAGCAGAGTAGCTTTGGAGGAATGAAGTATTGGTGTTCGGGTTGGGTTCAGGGACTGTCATGTAAATCAATTAGTTGGATTTGATTTTACTGATTTTTAGTCCACTGGGAAGTTGATTTGTAAGGCCCCAAAGTTCCACTACTTCATGTTAGAGAGGCAAAAATAATAAAATAAGGCAGTGGCAGCATATTCACTGTGATGTTCTTCAAGAAATTTGCCAAACCTTGTAGCTGTATCTGTATTATTTACACACTGGCCAAGCTGTTTAGATATACTGTATACATGAGAAATAAAGTATAAATCTTGGGGTAGGGAGGTGGGGGGGGGGGTGGCTGGAATGCATTATTAGTATGATGTCCTGATACCCTTTATCTCCAGATGGCACGTGTGTTGGGGAAAATGAAGACCTGCAAGCCTTTCCAGCAAAGATAAGTCTCTATAATAATCTAGATCATATGTTTCAGTGGAATAGAGGCCAACGTGAGAGTTGTTCCTTTCTCCTTTTGGAATCGAGGAGGTTATAGCATTCCCTACCAAAACTTTTCTGTGTGGCCAGAGGGTGAGGGTGGTTGGTGGAAGAGATCAAGGACAGGAATAAGTGGAGCATGAGAGGCAAGGAGCCTGCTGATGTGAATTCTTCCTTATGAATTCCCACCTGGCCAACTCTGCATCTCATCAAAAGGCAACTTGGGGGTTTATTATTACTTTTTTCCTGTTTTTTTTTTTCACAGCAGGGGAGAGCCTCCTTCAGGCAATGTAGATTGGATGGGGCTGGAAAGGGACCAGACATTTCATATGAGTTAAATAAAATATCCACAGAGCAATGAATGAAGCAGAGAAGGATATCAATTTGTTTCTCTGCAGGGGATTGCAAAAGCTAATTGCTGTGGTACAGTTTTAGAGTAAAGCACTGCTATATAAATTGAGATGTAAAGGGATCAAATTCACTTTTGTCTGAATTACTTGAGATACAGATGTTTATTTTTAATTTTCCTTTTGCTCATGGCTCTGCTCAGATACTTGGGGGGCAAAGCCAGCCAAAAAAAGATATAAAGCAGTAAGATTGTTTGAAAGGATAGCAGAGAAATTGCACTGTGGGGGAACATGAGGACATCTCCTTTCCATCAAACACATGAATTAAGAGGTCATGCATTGTTCAAGATACTGTGACATGTATCACAGGCTTTCTAAATTGTATAAATGTGTTACTGCTCTGTAGAAGAACAAGGAAAATGATGGCAACTGGACTTGTTAAAACCTAGCTTCAGCTCTTTAGAGAACAGAGCTTGGTACCATAATTAATGGAGTACATACTTGTGACCCAAGGTTTGGAAATTTTGATTCCAAATGTTCAGCTTCTCTGATCATGAGATAAATAACACACACAGCCTAGGGAATGACCTGCTGGGTGGCACGGAAGTGGAAAGGGATCTTGGAGTCCTAGTGGACTCCAAGATGAACATGAGTCGGCAGTGTGACGAAGCCATCAGAAAAGCCAACGGCACTTTATCGTGCATCAGCAGATGCATGACGAATAGATCCAAGGAGGTGATACTTCCACTCTATCGGGCACTGATCAGACCGCAGTTGGAGTACTGCGTGCAATTCTGGGCACCGCACTTCAGAAGGGATGCGGATAACCTGGCGAGGGTCCAGAGAAGGGCCACTCATATGGTTAAGGGCCTGCAGACCAAGCCCTACGAGGAGAGACTAGAGAAACTGGACCTTTTCAGCCTCCAAAAGAGAAGGTTGAGAGGCGACCTTGTGGCTGCCTATAAGTTCATCACGGGGACACAGAAGGGAATTGGTGAGTTTTTATTCACCAGGGCGCCCCCAGGGGTTACAAGAAATAATGGCCACAAGCTAGCAGAGAGCAGATTTAGATTGGACATTAGGAAGAACTTCTTCACAGTTCGAGTGGCCAAGGTCTGGAATGGGCTCCCAAGGGAGGTGGTGCTCTCCCCTACCCTGGGGGTCTTCAAGAGGAGGTTAGATAAGCATCTAGCTGGGGTCATCTAGACCCAGCACTCTTTCCTGCCTACGCAGGGGGTCGGACTCGATGATCTATTGAGGTCCCTTCTGACCCTAACATCTATGAATCTATGAATCTATGAATAAGCAGGGCAGCAGTGATGCCTCGGATAGCCCTCTGAATCCTACCTGGAGGTCAACCCAGATAACTAGCTTCAGTCTTGCCATGAGATATTCCCCATCTCTGATTGGCTGCTGGCCCCTTTGTCTCCTGGGGAAGATCAAGGCTGCTGCAGCAATTGGACCTCATTCCCATTTGGGATGGGTGGGGAGAGAAAGGGTGCAAGCAGAAAGATCCAAACACCTCAGGGCAGCCCTGCTTCTTCCTCCCCAGCTCCCTCCTGCAAACAAGTTGGTTCCTCAGCTCCCTGTCCCTCCCTCCATTCAATGTCTGGCTGGGGAAGAGCAAGTGGGGTTGAAGAATCCCTGGAACTAAGGGGCCGAGTTGAGGGCAAAACTGGTGCCAGGGCTTGGTCACAAACTGATGTGGGCACAGAACTGATTTTGGATCAAGACTGATTTGTGGGTGGGTAGATGTAGGGGTTGGTGAGAGCTTCTTTTTCAGGGGCCAATATCACCTGGCTTAACATGTGGGAAAACTGGTGACGCTGATTGTCACACATATGGCTGGGGAATGAAAAGGAAGGTCAACATTCAAAAGACCCTTAAATCCACAAGTTTATTAAAAAAATTCTTATGAATTTTGGACCAGGAGGTGCTCCATTTGAAAAACAGAACTATTGTATCAACCCTGGCCCCAAATCAGTGCATTTAGCAAAAACAGATCAGATATTGCAACAATTTAGGAATATGCAAATGTGAACATCATTCAGCTTTCACAGATTATTTTATCATTTTACCAGCAGTGTTTTTTGAGCATTTCACTCTTCGGTTCCTCAGAACTTTATTAGCTCAAAGTCCACTTCAGGATCACTGTCTGCTGCTGTTACATGCTTAGCTTCAGAAGCATGGTCATGTATGTGTGCACCTCAGAGTAGGTCCACATGCAGAAAGGATGTCACAAAGACAAATAAAGGTTGGTAAATTGATCAAAGGTGAACATTTTCCTTCAAATGCATGCACCCTTCCTGAATGATCTGCTTTCCTAGTTATCTATTGTACATTGGACAAGGGTCAAATCTGCTGTACAGATAGGATAAATATTATATATCTAACAACAGTGCTTAGGTCAGGCTTACAGTTTTTTTTGGCTTGTGACTTGGAGCTGTTGAGCTGTTTGGGACTGGCCATGTTGCAGTCAGTCCCCTTGCAAATGAAAGAACTGAGCAATTTCTCCTGAGTAATTTAAGCACTGTCCAGAGCAGGAGAAGGCACCATCTCTGCTGAGCATCTCACCTCTCCCTGTTGAGGTGCTCCAAATATTTTTTAAACTTCCCCTGACTGCTTTTATTTCTGCCTGGACTTGTTTCCTATAAGCCACTGGATGCCCACAATTACAGCATAAAAAAAGGGGAAAATAGGACCTGATCCAAGGTCCACTGAAGTTCATGAAAACCCTGCCACAGCCTTCAGTGATTTTGGATTGGACCCTTGGAAAGAACTATGGTGCCTTATGTGCTGCAATATAGTTGCATGGGGCATGGGACAATCTCAAAAAATGGCCTCTTCGGAGCCCCCGCAAAGCCAGCTCATCAGCAATTCCACCTGATGGCTGTTTTTACCATCCCAGGAGATGATCTGTATATGCATCCAGCACAGCACAGCATGCCAGCCAACAGCTTGTGCAATTCTCTCTGACTAATTTCAAGGCTGAGTCAGGATAGTTTATTTATTTATTTTTGAGTAACCAGGAGATAACATGCAAAGGACAGAAGAAACCATCATAATCTGTTTCTCGGCATGCCCCATCTTACGTCAGCACCCTACAGTTGCTTTACTTTGCAGTGAACTGGAGAAATGCAAGAGGTCTGTGATGCTCATCCATCATGATTAATATCACATCCTTCCAGCCGAAGGAAGCATTTTCTAAATTCCTAAATGCCACGGCAAATTTCAGTGAATTCCCAAGGAAACTTCTAATCTCCTTGCCTCTTTTTGAAAGAGCCCAGCATTTTCCCTGGAGCCTCTTTTTGCATTAAGGAGGCCAACATTGGCATATGCCTGTTGCTTCGTGACATGGTTAATACATCCATGAAATCAAGATTGGCTATGTGCCTCCAGCCCAGAAAAAAACAGAACAGCTTCCTTGTGAGAAACTGAAAGCATGTGTTTTCTCTGTGGTCAGCGCAACAAAATAAAATCGCTTCTTTACTGTAACATTCTCAGGGTCACTGGCTTCCTTGGAACTGCAGCTTCCTAGAATTCCCAATCCAGTGCCACCTACTGGCAGAGACTGGAATTACAACGTGTCATTTGCGGGACCCTGAGCACTTCAACAGTGCAGTGTCTTCTGTGAGCACAGTGTGTGTTTGATGGATTCCAGCTAGCTTGAAATGCCCAGGTAATGCTAGCTACCACAGAAGGACAGAGCTGAGCCTGGGCTGCCAAATCTACCTGAGGAGTTGGGTAAGTGCAGAGGTGGTGAGCTGCAGTTTTAGCTATGCCTTGAGTGTAGATATACTTGGTATCAGCACAAAGTCATCCTCTTCTTCCATACAGTAGGTCTTCAAAAACATCATGCAGGTCCAGCAAGAAACTTACCAACAATAGCTACAAAATCTGCTACAATTCTTCTCTGAAACCCAGCACAAAGAGAATCTAAAGTCAAATCCCCACTGGCTCTAAAGTTGCTAGAATTTCACTCCTGGCTTCTGTAATGGGGTATTGGGAGGGACCACTGAAGGGCAGCCTTAGGAAGAAGGACATATTCTGCAAGCTAGCACACCTGAGAGTCCATGCCAGCCTCTCACTGTTGTCTCTATTTTCTCAAAAATGCAGGATATTGGGACTGAAGACTCTCCCTGTTCACAAGAATGGAGCAGAGGGGCATAGCGGGAGATGGGAGGGGAACCTTCAGGTTAATATAGGATCTGTCAGACTGCAACCCACCACCACCAGTGAACCCTGATTTTTGGGATTGATTTTGGGGGATCTTAAGCTCAGCATTGCAAAGCCTCATGCTTATGAGCCTCTCTGTCTTGTGAAATTCAGAACTCCAGGTTTCCTACTTAGAAAGCTCACAGATTGGAGGTAAGAAGGTCTTGGTTTTTTGCCCATGTGTCAGACTAGTGCAGATTATGTATGGTGCGGGGGAGGTATTTGCCTTTCCCAGTGGTGTGGCATGTGATCCTTTTCCTAACATCTGGGCATCTGTGAACCAACTACTTCCCTGCCACTGCAGGGGCAGGACATTGACAGTGTTCTCTTCTTCCCCCTGCTTTTATCTGTGGTACATTAGATAGCATCCCTGGTGTTTCAGGTATTGTTCCTTGTAATTGTTTCTGAGGGTTTGGAATAGCTATTTTGGAGAACCCTTGGGTAAGTGTTTGCTTGGAAACACAGGGCATTGAACTCAGCCCTTTCCACTTCTGTGTTCCTAAAATGTTTGGAGACAGGCACCTACAAAGGGAAGTCACAGTCATTTACAGGCTGAACAGGGAACCATTTGATTTAGCTCATGCCAAGGAAATGGGGGTGGCGTAAACCAGGCACATTGGAGAATGTTGGGCCCCTACCTCCAGGCAAGAGGGGTAAAACACTGGAACAGGTTACCCAGAGAGGCTGTGGAAGCTCTATCCTTGGAGGTTTTTAAGACCAGCTAGGCAAAGCTTTGGCTGGGTTGATCTAGTTGGGGATGGTCCTGCTTTGAGCAGAGGGTTGGACTAGATGACCTCCTGAGGTCCCTTCCAACCCTAACTTTCTATAATTCTTAGAGACAAACCTATCTCTTTGCCTGGCACTGACATTCATGAGCCCTTCCCTGAGAATGTTCATCCGAAAGGGAGAAGGAAGACGACTCTCACTCCTTTGAAATCCGAGAGACGAGGGACTAAGCACTTCCCTGGCACGTGGCAAAACTGGGTTTACATCCTTATTTTACCTGACTGATTTTGAAGCCCCACACCTGAGGCGACCATCTCCTCTTCCTCTTGGTGGTGCTTTATGTGAGGCAAGGAGTATCCAGCAGACCCAGGCCCTACTGATGCAAAGGTAGAGAAGTGCCTCAGTTGTTACACAGGTGTGGAGGCATCAGGTCTCTGGATGGCCAGGGCATAGCTGGCCCTGCATGCTGGCGGCAATGTAGTCTCCGAAGAGGACTTTACTGGGGAACTGACCAAGAAGACTTAGGAGCCTCCTCTGTCTGGTGAAACTCCCACCCAACCAATGAGCCGCTGAATAAAGAGACAACAAATTCCTTCATGACTCCTGGGATGGCCAGCTAATGTCCCCAAGCTGGACCTGTATTTACCCTCCCTTTTTATGAATCACTATGAGCATCACTGGTTATCTAGAGCAGTATTTGCAGAAGAGTTGGTAACGTTCTGAAGCCAGTAAAGGACCTGGACAGCAGGAAGTTTTGTTTTGGATAGACTGAGTCCTTAGCTTGAAGAGGCTGTGGGTGGGAGGAAGAGGGAAAGTTACCTCATCACAAGAGGTATTTGTGGGGTTGGGTGGGATGGGGGCAAGGTTTCAGCTGCATGTTGGGTGAAGGGGCTTTCTGAGCACAGGTAAATTGGGGGAGCTCAAGAGCGTTTGAGGCAGATGCACTGAACAAGAGTGGTGAGGGCCAAGGGGGAGAAATGGGGTGACATGGTGGAAGACGGTATGAGGATGGGTGATGTGGAGTGTATGAATAAGGGTGGGGAAGGGGTGGGCCACACAGGCACAAGTGAGTAAGACCTTGATTGGATGGAGAGTGAGAAACAAGCCAGATCTGTGAACAGACCTAGAAGGAATCCCAAGTTTTCTCCCACCTCACTCCCCCTTCCCACCTATAACAAGGAATCAGGAGGTTGGAAAGTGCTCCTGTTTATCTCTCTGAAGAAGGGGAAGACTAGGCCCCCTTTCCTTCCTACCTCCCCATCAACAGCCCTCCTTCTCCTTCACCTAGACCCTCCTCCACAGCACCCTGCCACCGGCCCAGCTCCTCAATTTGAAAATCATGTCACCTACTGGACTGGAAGCTGGGGTGTCAATAGGAAAAGAAGAGGTGAGAAGCAGGGTGCGGAAGAGATTCATAGACCCTCACTGGCCAGAGCTGCACAAAACAGCGCTCTGATACTAAAAGGAATGTGTGAGGGAATTTCCACTCTTACCCATTCAGAAAAATCATCTTTACCCAGAAAGCACCAAGTGGAGGTATATGTTCCCCTCCCAGAGGAATTCCTGGCTTACAGAAGATAGTACTTCAGTAGCAGGGGTCATCTGGACCAAGCACAGGGCTAAGGGTCAGCATGCCTGGGGTTTCTGCCAAGTTCTGCCACAGACTTGCTAAATGACCTTTGGCGAGTCACTTCACTTCTCTGTGCCCTGCTCACCCTGTTTTTACCAGTGGGGAGAGCAGGAATGGCTTTGTAAATCTTTTGATATCTATGAGTGTGAGGCCCCGCAGTTTCAGTGTTGTCACTGTGATGCTACTGCCTGCAGTGCTGGCTAGCTTATAAAGTATGGGAAAGGTCAAGACCATTGGGAAGATGTACCCTGTGCATTAGAGCAGAAATTGAGCTTGCTGTGGGCCCACACTGTGCATGCAAGGTGCTGACCTGACAGTCTTTTTCATACTATTTAGCCTCTTAGAATTTATATACAGCACAGTGACAATGAAGGCAAGCTCCACAAAAGTATTTAGGCCCCTTATCTCCTACACTGCTTGAATGGGTGTTAGGCACCCAAATAGGAGTTAGACAGCTAAATATGTTTGTGGATCTTCTCTCTAGCTTTTATGCAGTGCTTTTCATCCAGGCATATTCAATCTCTTCAAAAGGAGGGCACCATCATCATCCCTTTTTTACACATAGGGCGCTGACAGAAGTGACATTTGTCACATGATTGACCCCTTGAAAGCACTCTACAGCCAGGCCCCGACAGAAGTGCATGGCTGCAGAGTGCTTTAGAAGTACCCGACTGCATGATAAATTAATCCTCATGTAATGAAGAGTGCCTTCATTGACTTCTGTCTGATTGGGGCGGGGTTGCCCAGTGCTGTCTGCAGGATGGGAGGGGAGATTTATTCAGCCTGCACTGAGGGGTGGGATGGGTGGATTGGAGCCCCCCCACCCCAAGGCAGAGGGATCCAATCCACCCACCCTCCTCCAGCACAGGCTGGGCAAAACCCAGCCCAGAGCTCCCTCCCTTTCCTTCTTCCCCTTCCCATATTGCAGACAGCACTGGAGTTGGGAAGGGATAGGGGAGAGAGGCTGCAGACAGGCAGTTCCTCTTGGACTGGCTTCAAAGTGGAGCTTGATTCCCTACCCACCCCTCCAACCCAACAGTAAACATATTTTGGGTGGTGGGGAGGGAGGGGATGGACAGAGGTGTGGGGATCCCTGTAACTCATGGCACTTTATGTGAGAGCTGCACTTCTGTCAGAGCCCATAGAGAAACTGAGGCACAGAGTGATGAAGTGATCCTCCTAAAAGCTCAGTAGCAGAGCTAGGAATAAAACCCAGGTCTCCTGAATCCCAAACTCAACACCTGGAGCTACACTGAGGCTGCTACACATTCTGCTGATAAAACAGTAACTACAATGATTAGCAGGAGTGGATGTGCCATAACATACAGAAGGCATGCTAAATATGCACCTGTATACCTCCATATACCTTCAGACTGACACAGTCAATGTTTACAATACACAGAAAGGCAGAACCATACTTCAGGAGGAACAGGGAGCTCTAGTGCTTTGGGGTCCTGGGATAGAAGCAGTGATGGCGACACACTGAATTATTTAAGATTAATTCCTGTTTTGCTGTAATTTGGCCATAGGGTCTGGTCCCTTTTCAAGCAGCCTCCATTGTCGCATTCAGTGGGAAGTTTTGCTTAAAATGCCTTTGGATGACCCAGCCCATAGTGTGTAATGGAGCTTCATGTAGTTTATTCCCAGGAAGCTTACTGGCCTGGCATGTTTCCAGCTCCCTTGTGACCTTGTGGCTTGAAAAGCAAGTTTAATAGTTCAGTGTCCAGCCTCTCACCTCTCACCCTTTCCCCACTCTACCGTGACTCACTGTGGACACCCTGGCCCACAAGGAGGGGTGCTTCTGATCTTCCAGACGCAGCTGCCAGGCTGAGATGCCCCCGGCCCCGGAACACCACCCTCTGCAGAGCTGACGCATGCGGCTCCAGCCAGGCAGTTAGGATGTGACCTTTTCCTCTTGACAGGGACAAGGCGTTGTGGAGTCCCAGTGCTTAATCAGAGCTCCCAAAGCAGCATCTTATTTCATCCCGTGGAAAGCGTAGAGGTCCCCTGGAAGCCCAGATCCCGGCCTGGAACAGGAAAAGCAGGGAGGGGGGAGGGATGTGAAACAGAACCCCAGCCCTTCTGCCTGTGCAGGCACTCAGATTCACAGCTTATCTGCCTCCTCCAAGTGTTTGGCCTTGTAGCTCAACATCGGGGTAAGAATTCAGAAGAACACAGCAGGGAGCTTGGAGGGAAGTTTATGCAGAGGCTTTGTGCCTGTGGGAAATCTTACTGGAAATTCCCAAGAGGAAGAAATGTCCAGATCTGAGGGGGGCTTGGGTGATGATGATGATAATAATAATGAATGTTTGGAGATCAGTTTAGCTTATAAGGTGGGTCTCTACCTTGCCTTCTGCTTGGTTTCAGATTAACTTGGGTAACTACATAGAAGCAACACAGAAGTAACTGTCAAATCAAAGGCTAAGTATTTAATGTTCAGCATCCCAGTGACACTTGCTGGTGTTGATCATGATCAATCAGCATTCAGTTTGGGGGATGGGAGGAGCCGGTTTGGCTTGTTTCTTTGCTGGCTGGCTTTTCCAGGGATAGGCTGGGAAGAGAGGGGGCAAGCAAGGGAGAAAGAAAACCCTTTTAATTCACAAACAGGTTGTTTCTATCCCAGTCCCCTTGAGTCAGTTTTTTCCTGACTACAAGTTTTGACAAGACCAGTCTACAGGTTGATGTGGAACACAGACTCACAGGGTCCCACTTGCTGTCGGTGGCAAGGAGAAGGTGATTCCTTCCTGCACTTGTGGGTCTTCTTCTAGCTAAATCAGCCTCTGGCTCTGCAGCAGCTCAGCGCCCCCCTCTGGAAAAAGCATAGGGGCACAAGTGACATTTCCAGAGCCTACCAGGCTCATCCCCATTTTCCCTTATTCATTTGCTTTGCTTACCTTTGCTTACCAGACTGGAGGCAAAGGTTCTTCCAACATCTCAGCCTAAACAAACCTTGCCAAGTTATTTCACAGCGAATACACAACACCTGCTGTGGAGAGCTGGCAAGGGTGCTCATGGGCTTGCTTTGGCCCCAGGGGGAAAATGACTGTGACTCCTTAGAAACCGCTTGGTGGTTTTCCTTTGCTATTCTCTGCCTATAAATAGCATGGGGAGGGGGGCATGGGGACAGGGGGTGGGGGGGCATGACACACAAACATTTCTGGACAGTTCCCTTTTGCAAAGGGCAGTTTCTAAATATACAGCCACTGAATGTGAGGAGTCCCATAGGAACACTGGGGGGGAAGGAGGGGGAGAAAAAAATTGTTATGTGCCCAGCTGAGACCCACAGAAGGGGGGGGGGGGGCAGATGGGCTCCCCTCCAAGAGAACTGTGAGGCTTCCCAAATAGGGTGCCCTCAAGCCAGTTGTCACCTCTGTCCTGTTGGGAGTACAGATCCACCCCCTCCAGAACAGCTCTGAGCCCTGTCACTGCTTCTGAGGGGGCTCCAGGGCTTCCAGCGGGGCTGGGGGATTTTCAGTAGGGCTTGAGGGCTTCCAGCGGGGCTCCAGGATTTTCCCTAGGGGGTGGGGGCTTCCAGTGGGGCTCGGAGATGTTCAACGGGGCTCGGAGGCGTCCATTGAGGCTGAGAGATTTGCACTAGGGCGTGGGGGCTCCCAGTGGGGCTTTTCTACGGGGCTCGAGGGCTTCCAGTGGGGCTCGGCGGGTCGGGGCTTGCCAGTGGGGCGGGGGGAGGGTGTGACAGCCCTGGGGACCCTCGGGCGTGTCCCGCGGAGTCAGCGCCGGCGGCCCCTTCCCCTCGCGCATCTCCCTTTCCTCTGCGGCCCCCGCCCGCCTTTCCTCCTCCCCGCCCGGGGGGAGCCGGCCCGGAGGGGTGTGTGGCTGCGAGGGCGGGCAGCCGCGGCCCTTCCTTCCGCCCTCCCTCCCTCCCTCTCCGGGAGCCCTTATAAAGGCTGGGGCGCGGGGCGCGGTTGCCCGCGGCCGGCCGGCGGGTAGGATGCTGGCGGTGCTGGTGGTGTTGGGCGCGGCGCTGGGCGCGGCGCTGGCGCGGGGGCTTGGGGCGCCGGTGGCGGGGGCGCAGTGCGTGGAGCACGACTGCTTCAGCCTGCACTGGGCGCGGGGCGGCTTCGCGGGCGCCCGCCAGGGCTGCGAGAAGCGGGGCGGGCACCTCATGACGGTGCGCTCCACCGTGGCCGCCGACGTGCTGGAGCTGCTGCTGCAGAACAGCACTGCCGCCGCCAGGCTCTGGCTCGGCCTGCACCTGCCCCGGGACTGCACCGAGCTCAGCCGGCGGCTGCGTGGCTTTCACTGGGTCACGGGCGACGCCAACACCGACTACGACAACTGGCGGCGGGACGGCCCCGTGTGTGGCCGGGCCTGTGTCGACGTGTCCCGGGACCTGCGCTGGGAGGAGCGGCGCTGCCAGGACTCCCTGGACGGCTTCCTGTGCGAGTACAACTACCCCGGCACGTGCCGGGGGCTGCCCGGCGGGGACGTGACCTACCGCACCCCCTTCGGGGCACAGGACAGTGACTTGGTGGCCCTGCCTCCGGACACCGAGGCTTGGCTCCCCGCGCTGGGCTTGGAACTGGTGTGCAAGAAGCAGGATGGCGGGCGTTTCAGGTGGAGCACCCACCTGCCCGGGGCCTGGGCCTGCCAGGTGGAGAACGGGGGGTGCGAGGGCACGTGCCAGGAGAAGGATGGGCATCCGTCCTGCGCCTGCCCCGAGGGGAGGAAGCTGGAGGCGGACGACCGCAGCTGCTCGGCCCCCTGCGCCAGTGCCCCTTGCGAGCAGCTCTGCGTCCCCCACGGGGCCGACTTCATCTGCATGTGCCACGAGGGCTACGAGCTGACCGAGGACGGCGTCCACTGCCGAGACATTGACGACTGTCGAGTGAACCCGCAGGTCTGCGAACAGATATGCATCAACACCGAAGGGGGCTTCGAGTGCCATTGCCACCAAGGCTATGAGCTGGTGGAGGGGAAATGCAAGGATGTGATAGACTGCTACACAGTCTTCTGCCAGCACCACTGTGAGGACGTCCCTGGGGGTTACAGATGCATCTGCTTCGAAGGCTATGCCCCTCACCCTAAGGACCCTTTCAAATGCGTCTTGTTTTGCAACGAGAGTCAATGCCCAGCTGAATGCGACCCCCACGTCCAGAGTAATTGCGTGTGCCCTGACGGGTTCATCTTGGATGAAACTGAGACGGGTCCCAAAATGTGTATAGACATCAATGAGTGTGAAATGCAGCATTGTGATGGGATCTGCACAAATACGCTAGGAAGCTTCAGGTGCGATTGCCCTGAGGGGCAGGTCCTCCATGACCCGTACACATGTGTAAATAGGAGTGATTTCGAAATAGAGATTTCAGGGAGCGGTGAAATTTACCTGCAAACACCAGTCCCCACCCAGCTCCCACCAGCTAAGAGCCTCCACCCTGGGGCTCTGGTTGGCATCATCGTGGGCACTCTGTCCATGATCATCATCCTGATAGCCCTCATCTACCACCTAATGAAGAAGCATTTCATCGCCCAAAGAGGCATGGACTATAAATGTAGCAGCAGTATAGAAAAGGAAGTGGGACTGTATCACGTTACCCCGGGATGTTCCTCTGCTGGCCAGAAATTGTAGAGATTCAGACTGAAATGAAAGGAAAAAATAGAGAACAGGCTGAGATTTTTTTCATAATTCCAATGAAAAACAGAATTCAGGAAAAGTTATGAATGATTTTTCTTGGGGGGGGGGGGGAGTGAAAAAAGAGGTTCACCACGTTTTTTGCCGGTTCTAGAAACTATCTCTTGCAAGGCACGGGAGATCTAAATGCTACTGCATGCAGTAGAGAGCTACTGCCACTGTGCCCTCTGTAAGGAAATTGGCAGATAGATGCCTTTCGGTCCCCCACCATTCGCGACACGGTGACCTCAATGGAATTGAAAGAAAGAACTTTATTTCTGAGAAGAATGTCCTGGTTTGGAACTGACTATTTTAATGTATCTTGACTGTAAGGCAAGCGAGTATATACAACTCTGATCTAAGAGTAATAGACCTTGGGGCAGCTCAACCGAAGTGGCTCTTATCCAGAGGCAGTATCAGGAGTTCTTTTCTGCATCAGCCAAGAAGAAGAGCTGGAATGCTGCTGCATTTATTTAGGTTGGTTTTTTGTTTTGTGTGTTTTTTTTTAAACTGAGAATTACTAAAGAACTAGCAAAGTTCTTTTGGTCAGTGCTTCTCCTAGTTTCATCTCCTTGTCTTTATAGTCTGTAGGAAACTAAAACTCTCATCTCTGTCTGTCTGTATCTAGCCACCTACCTGTCCATCCACTTTTCTTCCTTCTTTTGGATGTTACAGTGTTACCCATCATTATCATGTCTGAGCACCTTCTGCAGAAAGTTAAGAGCAGTAGTGAAATCCCTGGTGAATGTTTGTCACTTTTCCCTCTTTGGGAACAAAAATGATTTTGTTGATGTTTGTTTGTGATGGTGTTTTGTTTTGGGGGGTGTTGGTGTGAATGGTATGTATGTCACTCTATTTCCAGGAGAAATGCCTTTTCGTTTTTATGTTGTGCCTTCTGTTCCGTGCCACAATTTCTCCAGTGATTTTGTTACCCTCCTCTCCCTGTCAGATTAAATCATCATTAACAAACCCTTTTAGCAGCTTCCCTGTTGACAACAGTGCATTTTTACCTTGCTCTACTAAATCCCTTAGTTTTGGTTAGGTCACCTCTGTGGACCTGGTTTAATTCACATTCAGGTCAGTGACAAAACTTCCATTGACTTTAAAGGGAGGAAGATCAAGCCCTGCGTCTTTGCATTTTAACATTATACTGGGGGAGACCTGGAACATTTTTTTCATATTTGCCTAAGCAGACAATGGATTAGGAGACTATAATCTAGGATAAGGCCTGAATACAAAGGAGACTGTAGTGTGATTCAGTTCCATCACATTATATGGGAGAAAAAAAAGTATTCAGACACCACAAATCCTGTTTATATTCTGTCAGTGGAGGCTTGCTTGGACTGTAACTTTAACAGGAGCACAGCTGACTGCAAGCAGATACGTATATCTGTGAAATATCTGCATATGGCATTTTCTAGCAGTACTTTACAATTCTGGGACTGTAAAATCAGACAATCAGATGACTGCTTGCAAATAATTGACAGAAGCATGCAGGCCACCAGCTGGTTGTAGTTAAGAAAGTTTGCTGTTAAGTCTGTTTTCAAGCCTTCCCTGCTTCTTAGTGGAAATAACATAGGTACATGCAGAGTGAGACTATCACATAGTGTCCTCATTTTTTCCTGATATACCAGAATAATCAAACTACATATTGATTTTCAATAAAGAGCTAAAAGGAGGGATGTGTTATATAACATTGAGATTTCTGACTGTAAATGGTTCAATCCACTGTTTTTTTGTAAACTTGGCACATTTGTAAATACTTATTTATTTATTGGAAATATACCTTATGCAATGCACAATCACTTTGTGATTTTATATGTCATTAAATAAAGCTTTTACAACCTGGTTTATAGAAAATTTGCAGATTAAATGTTCTTTCTTTTCTCGCCACGCAACCTCCCTTGATAACAGAAGGTGTTGGTCTTTCCTAACAAGAATGATTTGTCTTCTTGTCAGGTTTTCCAAATCCTATTGGATACAATGGGAGCTGCTGAAAGCCAGCCAAAATGTACTTTTTATAGTTATCCCACAAATGCAATTATTGTACAGAACAATGGGTTAATAACAGAGAACAAAATTAACATCAAGAGATCAACATTAAGACATAAGAAATAAAATAATAGCTAAAAAGGACCAATCTTTCTTTGGCTGAACTCTGCTGAGATCTAGTTGCCTATACTGTACCAAACTCCTTTGAAGCCAGTGGATCTTTGTTTGTGTGAGAAATGAACAGGATTCACCTCTGGGTGTTTTTCCTGTGGAAGAGATAATTTAGGTCTTGTGCCTTCATCCAAATCCTTTGACTCAAATGGGAGTTGTCTGCAGTACTGGGTCTACAGTTTATAACTTAACTGCGTTAAAATTAGTCACAGTGGGTGCTCACAGCACCTGCCACAGTTCAGGGGAAACACAGCTTCCTTTATAATCTTCCTTTTCCAGCTGTTCATAAATTTGGCAAATTACTTCCTTGGGATCTAAAATTTCTTGGGCCTGTTCTCAGCCTTGGGGTGAGTTTGTTTATGTAAAGTTTCAGCAAAATGTGCTCAGCTGCTTCTCAACGTGGCTTACAGGAAGAATACAGTCTCTTTCAGATGCTCTGATCAGAAATGGTGTGTCCTGAAGAATGAGGCATGGTGCTGAATATGTGGAGACCCTGTTTGTTATCCTGGCTTTGATAGCTACTCCCTGTGTAATTATACAAAAACCCTTTAAACTTCATGCCTGAATTTCCCCATCTTTAAAATGGAGACGATGTCGCTCACCTCCCAGGGAGTTCATGAGGAATAACTAGTTAATATCCACCCAGAGCTGTGAAAAAAATGAAAAGTGTTTTGTGAACAACAGTAAGGGTAGAGTGAACTTTCCACACAGTATCCTACCTCAAATGATTTCTATAGAGAAGAAAGCAGGCTAGAGACTTCTGTAGGTGTATATATCTAGCAGGAATGGAAAGTATCAGGGTACCTTGGAAAAGCTGCCAGAAACATTTTCTTGGGAGAATAGAAAACCAAGGGTGGAAGCTGGGTCCTAACTAGGGGTTGGACTTGATGAGCTTCCGAGGTCCCTTCCAGCCCTAATGTGTATGAAATCTATGAAACTGACTTTAACAGGAATTTTACCATTGCCAGAAACGTTGATATAGGGGGAAAGCGTGACAATAACCAGTCAAGGGGTAGTTATCCATGGCTAGTCATGAGGCTTTTGCCAGGAGAGTTGGTTTTGTAAAACCCCAGTCAAAGTGTGGTTTTTGTGCATCACAGATGTCAGGATTCCAGTGACCTCATTCCGCAACAGTCATGAATTGATCAATCTTCAAGGACAGCTGGGTTATAGTGCCAATGTAAATAGCTATCCTTTTCAGAGCTTGCAAACGGTATGTGGAATTTTTATTGCTTTAATATTCTATCATTAAAATGATGACAACAACAACATGTACCTCAAGTCTCCAAGAAACAGGAAATTTTAGAAGATAAAAGATATCTTGCCTTGACGTAATTTAGGGCTGACAGATCAACCCTTCCTTTAGTAGGAATTGTCCTTGTTTCTGATACCTAGTCTCATTTTGTGTGTGTGTTTGTGTTGGGAGATGTTCAAAGTGAAACTGAAGACATTTAATTTCATTTAATGTTTCTTTCCCAGGATGCCAAGTTAAGCCCTTGGTAGCCAGGACCAATTCTTAGAGGTAACAGAGAACAGGATTTGATCTCTTGGCTTTTTAAGAGTTGATTACTCCTATTCCCCAGCACTGAAGAGGCATCAAGGAACTGGTTGGACTGAACCACAAAATGCTTTCCTTTATTTCCCAGGATTAACTGGGCGCTATGAGAAACAGTATAAGCTAGAGCAACCTTGAGACTGATGTGACTGCTATTAATGACCCAGCCAGATGGGTGCAACAAGCAGTTTCTGCAACTTCAGCCATAGCTGCTATTCTTGCCTCCCCTCCCAAAATCTGGGTCCAAAGCTAGTGCCCTAATTGCTTCCCCTCCCACCTATTTACATTACTGAAGACAGACCCTCCTGCATAGCCCCAGAATATTCTTGAAATCAACCAGCTCCTTTCATTTCTACTCCTAATGCAGGAAAGGAGTAACTGGAAAACAGCCTCCTTCATTGTAAGAACCTCACAATATCTACTTTCATGGTAATTTTTACTTAAGGATGATACAAGTTGGTAGGTTGCAGATATTTTCCCCTACTGCCACTTAAATCTAATCCTACAACTCACAGAAAGTTAATGAGTTTACTAAAAAAAACCCCAAAAACCAAAAACAACCCCAGAGGCTAATGCCCAGAAGAGGATCAAAATATTTTCATTGGATGGCACTATGCCCCAGTTTGTTTCTCACACCAATTGTCTTACTGGGGGACTAGAATCATAGTCTTCTGTGTGAGGAAGAGGAACAGATTTAGCTGGATATGATATATCCCAGCCTTTTATACACCACACCAACCCCTGCTGTTACCTTCCAAATATACATTCCAGATTATCAACTTCTCCTCAATGGATGCACTGTTTCTTAGAATAAAAACCTCTGCCATGCAATTTTTCTCTCTTTCAATTTCAGGAAAAAATTAAAGATCCAATAAGGACATGTGTGCAAGGATACAGCCTTTGTGATGTATGGGAGAGCTTTTAACATTTTTTTAAAACTAAATTTGGGATGCAGGCCATTTTTTTAGAAGAAAAATGTGTGGTTTTAAAACGTAATTTGATATTTGAAGGAATACGGCATGATGGAGCTGACATAGAAATGTGTGACTGGAAAAGCAAAGTTAGGTCAGCTGAGCCATCCTTTGAATGACTCCAAACCTCCCCTGCCTTGTAGGAGCAACTGGATTACTGGATCCCTCCTTTTTCAGAAGCTACCCCTCTTTTTCCTTCCTTTCTCCCTTGTATTCTGAGCTTTGTTTTGGCTTTGTTTGTCAGCACACTTGCTTATACAGAGAATGGATTACATTCCAGGAGAGCTCCTGCATGTTGTTTGTTTTACACGTAGAGGAGGGAGTAAAATGCAATTAAAGGCCTGATGCTCTGATAGGTGCATCCTCAGGGTCTGTGTATCTTCCTAAAAGGTCCCACGGATAAGCCTTGCACAGTGGAGTTCCTTCCATATTCTTCCCTTTCTCCTCCACATACCAGACTGGAACAATATAGCAGCACTGTGGAGCCTTGGAAAAAAATTTCCATTGATTGACTCGCCCTGAGTGCTCTGGCAGAAGGAGAGACGTGATGGGCGATGTTAGGCAGCCTCCAGCAGAGGGCTGTGTCTGTACATAGCCCTATTTAACAAATGAAAAAACCTCTGTAACTCTCCTTTGCAAGATGCAAAAGGCCATGTGAAAATTGGAAGCATGGGGCAGTGAGGACAGGTTAATAGGCACATTAATATACTTCCCCAAGACTTAAGCACATTCAGCCAGGCACCTAATAAGCAGATTGTGGCAATAATCTTCAAAAAGTCAAAAGAAGCCAAAAGCAATTACATGAACACGAAAGATCCCCCCGCCCCCAAATTGCCATAATCTAGTATTTACAATCTAGGTGCCCACTTGGTGTAGCCACACAAAATCATTATCTGCAGAACTGGCACAGCTTTCCATTGTGCCTGTGAAAATCTCCCCCATACTGCCATCTTGTGGGGACCACATGTGTTGAACAGAAGATACATTAGCAAGGAAGTCTAGGCTGGAGAAAAGGAGACAGACAACATTTAAGAGTTTCCTGAATCAGACAGTACATCTGCTTTTACCCACTTTACTGCCAACATAATTGGTAAATAAAAGCCATTTGTGGAGCCTGCTTCCTTGAGCATATGACACATGTAGCAGTATTCCTCCTCCCCCCCCCCCCCCAACCGCCCCTCCTGTATTAAAAATCATGAGTCAGGGGCTGATCTGTTTGAAAAGGATGATTTTTCAAAAGAAATCTATGTTATATTCTTTTTATTTGGGCTTTGAACCTATAAGTTTCATACTTTCCAACTTTCATTCCTTAGGCATGAGAGCTGAAAGCTAACAGACAAATAAAAGCTGAGAGTTTTGTGTAATCACATGATTCCAAGAGCTGGGTCTTTAAATAAAACACTGACTACCATAAAACTTAAGATAAAATCATAACAGATAACAACTATGTGCCCACCGTGCCTCCTTCTGTATGTGACCAAGATGTGAGCCAGGAAGAGTTTGCAGAGAGAGTTTGGGTTACAGGTCATACAAGCTATGGAACTGTGCCTGACTTGAAGTCACTGATGTCAATAGCAGTACTCTTACTGACTTCAGTTCAGCAGGTGCAAGATCAAGGCCTTACAGCGTGAACTGGACATGACTTCAGTTGATAGTCCCTGTAGAGAAATCTTGTCATTTTTCTGGCGTTTTTAAGTTTCCGCTGTTTATTTTTCTTTTTAATAGCAGAGAATGTGTATGTCAGAGATTTTCTCTCCATAGATGGTCTCTGCTAGCTGGTGTCAGTGTGTGCGAGAATGTGGGTGTAAAAGAGAGAGACAGACAGGCAGAGAGAGACTCTATGCGTGTGTGTATGATAGAGGTTCAGGGAAGTGTTTTCTCTGCCATAGGGGAGAGCTCTGTTGCCTGAAGCATGTGTTGTGCATGCATACATATGCATGTGTGTATGTGCATATGTGTAAATGGCAAATTAAAAATTTGTGGAGCCTTGGGCCCAAACAGCCCTGGGTCCCAAAGCCCTGACTACCACCTGTGGTAGAAAGTTGTTCATATTAAGCACACCCTATGAGTTCCCCTGTAGGATGGGTCTGGCATTGCATCCCTTTCCCTATGGCAATGATTCCCAACTAGGGTGCCATGTAGGGTTGCCAACTCTGTTCAAATCTATTCCGAGAGGTTTCATCACATGATGTAATGACAGGAATGAGTCATTACATCAGGAAAGCAAATGCACGCTGCAATTGCATTTTTAAAACCCATTGGACTATTGTATACATCGGATTCAACATTTAATATTTCTTTTAATGAATGCCCTATCATTTATCTCCCAGGTGACTCTCAGCAGTCTCCTGCATATTTATATCTAATTTCTGGAGACTCCAGGGCAATCCTGGAGGGTTGGCAACCCTAGTGCCATGAGATCTTTTGAAGGTTGCCTTAAGGTGTGAGAAGATAAGCAGGTATGAGCAGGTAAATGCAGGCGCAAGCTCATCTTTGCCTGGCTGCTGCCCTGGCCCTCATTTCCCAGCCGTTCTATAATAAATAAGTGAGTGTTTGAAATGGGGTTGCTGTTCAGTTCACATAAGTTATAGATGGGTGCCACTACTTGATGCCAATGATAGCAAAGGGTCTCCAGCAGCCAATAGGGTGCTGCCAGCCGTGCCTGCTCTGACTGTGTGGAGGTAAAAACAGCAGTGGTTGTAGCTTCCAAACCAGTGGGGCCTTCTGTTTCGGGAAGCTCTGAGCCTGAGCCGGTGGGCCTGTTCATTAATTCACCCCTGGTGTGTGTGTGTGTGTGTGTGTGTGTGTGTGTGTGTTTTCTTTTGGGGCTGGGGGGAGAAGGTTGCTTCCACAGGCCTTGTTTGCCCTTTTACAATAGGCCACACTAAGAAAGAGCAGTCCCTGACTTTTTCTTTAATTACCTGGCTCTGTCCTAAGAACACAGTGCTCTGCACAACTTCCCCCCCCCCCCCCCAGTTTGCATGTTTGTGCAATAACCAGGGACAATCAGGCCCTTTTAGGCCATCTTCTTATTACGTTGGGTCTTCTGCAATCATTTACATCAGTGCAAAGTGTACGCAGTGGAGGTGCTGAGCCATCACGTAATGCTACTGCTCTGTCACCGGTTTGCTCTGATATAAATGACCTGAGCTATTGGAAAACAGGTAAAACCAACTAAAAACAGAACAAGGAAACGGGACAGAAAAAAACAACAGGAGGCATTTAATACCCAAGGCCATGGTTCTTCATGTCAGTTACAAATGATATAAATAATCAAGCTACAGAAATACAGCTTTACTGAAACCTGGCAATGTGTGAGGAACATGAACCAGATCTTTACAAAAGGGAAGCTACCAGCCTGGGCCAGATTTTCAAGCAATTTGTTTTGTGAAAGAACACACTTGAAAAACAAGCATATGTATCACACACACAAGAACACACATGTGTAACAAGCTCCACCTGTCGTATGGATCCACTTATTGTCAGTTGGAACTTGTCTACATGGAGATTATTAAGAAACTTAATCTGACTTTATAATGTGGTTTAGTGAAACAGCATTAAACTCCTGTGTGGACACACTTATTCAGAAGTAAAGTGGATCTAATTCAACTGAACGTATTTTACATTTTTTACCTTGGTTGGGACAGCGGAGACCTCTGCTCCCCTGACAACAAGGAATGCATTGGCCCAAGCCTGTGTTTAGGGCACTGAAAAGGTTGGCCAGTTCCTGAAGTGTGACAAGCTTACCTGAATTAAAATGGATTATGAGTCAGTGTCCACACAAGGGTGTTATGCCAGTTACCTAACCCATTTAACGAACCCACTTTCAAATCATACCTTTTGACGAATTCAGATCCACCTTCCTGAGTGCCCCCATATAGTTAAGCTCTGGGTCAACATCCTGAGCAAAAAGGGACAGCCAGAAAACCTTGTTCCAAACAATCACCATAACGTTCTCTTTCCTGTTTCATGCTGATGCAGAGCACTTGGCCCTATGGTGGCATTTTCCAGAGGCATAACCAGGCAGTTTTGCACCTTGGGGTAGCAGAAGCTACTGTTTTGTGCTTTCCCATTCAATTGGTGTCTGAGCTGGTGCCCAAGTTGCCCCCACCCCCTTAGTTATGCTACTGACATTTTCACTGAAATTGGCCTAGCTTGGTTCCCAATTTAATTAGAAAGAGCTTTACTATTAACTAGAGTGGGAGCAGACATAGGCCTGGTCCACACTGAAAGCTGAACCGTTACAATTCTCCCAATTAGGACTGTGATTTTTTTTACCAGTAGAACCATCCCAGTACAAATTTGAGTTGTGGATGCATTTATCCTGCTATAAAAGGGTCTTACCCTAGGATAGCTTATTTTTATACTTGTATGGGAACAGCATCACTGGTATAGAACACCTTTACGTTACACCGAAGTCTACTTTAAGGAGTGCAGCCTCAATTTCACTTGAACTATACCAATGTGATCTAAACCAGTGTGGTTTAAGTGACACAGGGCACATCTGCATGAGACATTTACTGCGGAGTTGTCTAATTAGCTCTGCAGTAAACATCTTGGCGTCCATATGTGAGGCCCTATAAGGCTGCAGGAACCTAATAAACTCTGAAGCAGGTAAGTACTCACAAATACAAGTACTATCCTGCTGCAAAGTTTTTTTTGTGCGCAGCAACAGACATGTAGACACTGTTCCAGTTGACTGGGGCACGAGGGTGCTTCAATGCAGGGCCTGCCTGCTGGCTAGCCCTACACTGGAGCATGGCAGCCTCCTGCCCCAGCCAGCCCTTCTGCAGCACACTGAGCTGGGTCAGCAGCCCTAGGCTGGCAGGCTGGCCCCCGGGGCCCCCTGCCAGCCAGGACTGCTTCAACCCGGCTCAATGTGCTGCGGTTCCATGCACATTCAAATGGTGCATCTGGGAGCAATAAACTCTGGCGTGATACGTATCAAAGTTTATTGCTGCAAATTAATTGCAGACACACCCACAGTGTTGCAGTGTATACCAAGCTCTGAGCACTTTTGAAAATCTCATCTCATAAAGCTGAAATGGCTGAAAAATACTGAAAAGGGCTCTCTCTCTAATTAATAATAGTAAAATCCCTCCAATTTTTTTTCTGTTTTTTTTTAAACTGTTTCCTTTAAACATGTTACCGTGAAGTCTTTTTACAGTGAAAAATAATGAAAACAAATCAAATAACCAAAAGTACTTTACGTGAAAAAATATATGACATAAATAAAAAACCTACTTTGTAACCAATTGTAAAAGAGGAAATTTAAAAATCTTCCTTATTGTTACCATCCTAACACAGGCTAGAAATCAGATGTGTGTTTTTATTAGTGAGATTAATTAATCATTGGCATTGTGTCAATGGGATGTGGCAAGCTCTGTAACATTGAGTTGTCAGATTACTAATGGATGTATTTCTAAAAGATATGCTCTGGTTCAGCTGGATGGCATGGGGTCAATCTGGAAGAAATGCTTTTGTCCCTCCTGGTCTTAAAATCTTTGAATTAATGATCCTATGCCAAAACATTGGCAAGGTTTGACAATGCCATGAATCATGTGCCACATCGAGACTCATCCAGCAGCAAGACATAGAAGTATGTGTCAGGTTGGTGTGGGTTGGCTACATTTCTAGCTGTAGGGGTGAGTACTAGGGCACGCACCCCAAAAGTGGTAATATTCTGGCATGCAACACACCCAGAAGTCAACTTCTTATTGGCCAGGTCCTACTCTATCTACTAGGCATTGAAGTGTATTTAAGTGCCTATTTAAGTGTGATCTTATTCCACCCTGCTCGAGTCCTGAGAAAAGATTAACATGCTTACTTTTGCTACTGCCATCATTTTAGCCTGAAAACTGAATCACAAGAAGCCATGAGGAGGAGAACCCATTAAGCTTGCATTAACTGTTTTTCAGGACTCATGCTACATAAAATAGGATCACACTTAGATGCATACATTCACTTACGCACCTAATGGCTAGAACAAAATCTGACTCATACTCTTTATGGCTGAAGAACATGTTTATTATTATTAAATGTTATTAAATGACACCTCCCAGGCCAGGATCCTTTTGCTTCCCACATGAATTAACTGAGAGTTAGGAACATTGTAATGATTACTGAAACTGGGAATGCAGCCCTTTGGGAACTGCTTCCACATCAACTGGCTATGAAGCAGTTAAAGACTGATCAATGGCTTGAAAAAATGCATGAGCCAGTTTCAATTGCTGTGCAAAGATTTGTGCAGCCTGATTCTCCATTGCCCTGAATCTTGGATAGTCATATACACAAGGGCAAAGTGAGCGGTGAATGCGTCCAATCAGACTAGTGCAGTGACATGTGGAGTTCTCTGATGCCATTTTACGGTGCTGACTCAGTACACAGAACCTTCTCCTTAAGCTGGCCCCTCTCACCAGGGCTCCCACAGCCCTGCTCTTTTCAAGTGCATGTCTAGTGTTACACATGGTGAACTGAACCATTGGCTAACAATGGGACTATCCACAAAGGATAATATTAACAGCATTAATGGCCCTCTGCAGGATCACAGCATGTTATATAAATCAATAATAGGCTCTTTATTGTATTCATTGGTGTACTGAGAATGAAGTACTGTACATTACAATTGTCTCCAGCTGCCCTGGTAGTAGTGGTTGTCTTTGGAAATGGGGCTACTTAGATTTTAAGGTTTTTGGGTCAGGGAGCATCTTTTGGTTCTGTGTTTATATGGTGTCTCACCAGAGGGCTCTGGTTTATACGTGGGATTAATAATAATAGCAACCTTTCAATAAGTTAACACTGATGAAATAACTTTTATTTTTCAGTAACCTTTAGAATACTGCAGTAGGTGCTAACACTCTAAACTCACTGATACCCTGGTCCAAGTCAGACCTGCATTAAGAACTGTGTTCCTCCTGAGATCCAAGGCAGTGGAGGGGAAAAGTAGAAGTAGCTGTTACTGTGAAAACTAATATTCTTAATTACATTCCAAGGCAATGTTTTGGCCTTTGATTCTTTCAAACGACATGGCATGGCACAACTGCATATCTGCCACCTGCAAATGTTGTTCTTTCTGAAGAGCTAACCACACACAGCCTCAATCAACATCCCCTTTCCTTGTCCCCTATCTCCCTAAATTCTGTTCACATTGACATCAATGGCAAAACTCTCATTGTCTTACTAAGGAACAGGGACAGCTCCTCAATCAGTACTCTAGGGTAGGGCTGTCCAACTTTTAAATGGCTGGGGGCTGTGTGTCCCTCAGGTCACATTAGCCAAGGCTGCACTAGTGGGAGCCATAAGTCCTGGGGGAAACAGCTACCCTCCCTTGCTGCACTATGTATGCATGTGCCCCCTCTTTGCCCTCCATGCTCCCTCATTGCTTCACCCTGAGCCTGGGGTCTCCCTGTTGCATTCTGCTCCTGGGTGCTCCCCAGCTGCACTGTGTGCTACCCCCTGATGCTTCATTGCGTGCCACCTGTGCTGGGTCTTGCTGTGCCTCCCCACTGTAGCATGTACTCCGATTCACCCTTACCTTCCCCACTACAAGCTCCCTTCTTCCACCATGCCACTCAGACATCCTGAGATGTGGGCTTCCCTGGCACTGAGGACTCCACTGCCCTGTCTCCTGGGGCAGGTGAAGAGGCAGGAAGGGAAAGCTGCAGGGAGGGGAGCCTGGAGCCTCCAGCTGCTGTTGTAGCCAGAGCAATGGGGAGAGAGGCAGCTGTGTCAGAGCCTGAGGCTGCAATTTAACCCCTCATGGGTTCCCTGCAAACTGTGGGCCACCAGTTGGACAGCTCTGCTCTAGGGCACAGTTATTCATTGCACTTTCTGCAGACTATGACACTGTTTTTCCCTTTAGAGAAATTATAGTAGGTTAATGGACAGATTTTCAAAAAGGCCCAGCAACCCAGCCTTTCTACCCTCCATAGTTTTTAATGTGAACTGAGCCCTTTTGAATACCAGGCCATTAATTACAAAGGATGGCATATTGCCTTTCAGATATGGGTCACAAGGGATTAAAGGAGCAATCCTTTCTCTTGCTCTCTCTCTTTCTATCTTGCTCTCTCATGCTTTCTCTCTCAGTTTACCAATCTGGCTTTAGAGGGAAAAGTCCTATTCTCAGTGAGATTGCCTGCAAATTCCTGTCAATGTTGTCAGCTATGAGATTTGGACCCATGGCTTACAGTTATGCCCAAGTGCCCTCTCCTGAACATGGTCGTAGGAAGCAGGCTATTCCATATAGGCCAAACAGAGAACTGCTGGATGGAAATGTCATGAATGGGAGTGACGGAAAGAATATGCTGGATTCAGAGTGGTCCCTTACCCCTGAGAGCATGGAGACCTGACTTGGAGTAAGGTGCTACTTGATATCGCAAAGAGGGGCAGACTCTGGCTCTAAAATGTCCAAACATTTGTACAAACCCCATCCCACCTTAACATGAAGGAAAGGTCCTACCTAGAAGCAAGGAGCCCTCACACCGAGGACTTACACAGGTTGAGTCACCCCCTTAGTCTGTGTCTACGGAGCAAGCTGGAGCAGTAGGTGTGGAGAAAGGTGCTCTCAAGTGATGATGTTCACTGGAAGGTGCTGGTCCTGTGGCAGATGGAGGCACCCTTTCGGAAGGCCAAGATCCTAGGAGGAAGGATGACGAGGCAGAGGTATCCTTTAGAAGGTAGTGGTCTTTGTAAGAAGGGTGCCTGGCTTGCAGCAGGGCTCGGGGTGCACAGGCTCCTGCTGGCAAGGCAGGGTCGGACACATGCAGCCCTTGTTTTTCTCATCGCCTCGGGGGTTGGCACAATAATCCAATGGCTCCTCCTCCTCCTCCTCTGCCTCATCCAGGTCCACTGGGCAGCAGCAGAAGCTGGCATCGAAGCATCTCCGCAAGACCCCCTGGAAGGAGTGCCTGAAGTTCTCAGAGAGGAAGCCATACAGGATGGGGTTGGCACAGCTATTGGAGTAGCTGAGGATGAGGGATGCGTTGTTGACTGTGGCATCCAGGCGGCCGGGCAGCAACAAGTTCACCAGCTGGACCACATAGAAGGGCATCCAACACACCACAAACATAGCCACAATGATCAGCACCAGCCGGGTCAGCTTCCCTTCTGTGCGCCGCCGCTGCTGCCAGCCCACCCGCTGAGCCACCGCCCTCATCTTGCCCACGATCAGCAGGTAGCACAGCCCCATGGCCAGTACTGGCAGCAGAAAGCCCAGTAAGGTTGTGTAGACCACAAAAGCGGCCGACCAAGCTGGACTAGGCCACAGGAGGTTGCAAGCCACCGCATGGCCGTCTCGCGTGGTGGCTGTGCCAGCAAAGATGGGGATGGGTGAAGCCACCAGCAGCGAGAGCAGCCAGACCCCTCCATTGACCATCTTAGCCACCCGCGGCCGGCGGTAGGTGGCTGCCCGTAGTGGATGCACCACGGCGATGTAGCGGTCCAGGCTGAGCACAGTCAGGCAGAAGACACTGGTAAACATGTTGAGACCATCCACACCCAGCACGGTACGGCACAGGGCCCGACCAAAGGGCCAGTGGTGTAGGGCAGCAGAGGTGGCCACAAAGGGGATACTGAGCATGAAAAGCTCATCAGCAATGGCCAGGTTGAGCAAGTAGATGTTGGTAGCTGTCTTCATCTTGGCATAGCGCAGGATAACAAAGATCACCAGCGAGTTGCCTACCAGCCCCAGCAGACACACCAGGGCATAAATGAACTGGATCACAACCATGCCTGCAATCTCTCCAACATTGCCTCCCCACTCCTCTTCCCCTGGCTGCTCTGGCAAGGAGGCACTGGTGTTGGGAGGGACATCTGAAGCCGTCCAGCTGGATGGAGTCCACAGAGCCCCGCTCACTTCCTGGGATCCTGTAGGCAGGTGGTTAGCATCTGTGCTCATGTTGACGGCTTTCCCATGGAGGAATGATGGGTGGTGGGAAGGAGAGAGGCTGTTGGGTGATGAAGGATGTTACTGCATGGGTGATGTGGTGGTAACAGGGGTGGAGGCAGAGGATGGGGGCATGGATGTCTTTGACTGTCAGGGAATGGAGTCTGCAGAAGGATGGAGGCTGGTGTCAGGAGAGATGGTTTCTGCTGAGGGATGAATGGCTGTTGCTTGTCAAAGAGTGGTTTGCTGCTGAGGGTTGAAGAATGCTGCAGGGATTAGAAGATGCTGGCTGCCTGGTACACTTCTCAGCATGCAGATGGTACAAATGCAGAGAGAAAGAGAGAGAGAGAGAAACAGAAGGAAATGAGAGTTTGCAGTTCATGGAGCAGCGGCAGCTGCAAAATGTGCTCTTCAGTGGTGCTGCCCGAGCAGTCAAATCCCTGTGTTACACTTTCACTAGATCCAATCACAAGCAGCCCCCCTCACAGGCAAAGGGGTCTTTGATTTGTTTCACATACTGGCAGCGTTGCATGAGAAACCAAAACGGTCGGCATTTCCCAATTCAAACAGCAGGCATAGAGCTGGGGGGGGGCTGTATAGCAATGTCATTTTGCGCGAAATCTCAGCAGTCCCGGCAGCTTGCAATGAAATAGAATAATATCATCATTAATAAGAATGGTGCTTTTTCATCTCTCTGGAGGTGCTTTGCAAACCTGAATGATTTAATTACCCCCCCTGCGAGGATGGTAAATATAATGAAAAGCGGACCTGGGCAGAGTTAATCTTCCAGCTCCTTAGGGCCACATTTTGATGGGTATTACCCTACTCTGCAAACAGCACCAGTGAGATCAATGGGCTACTGGCAAAGCAAAATCCTACTCAACTTAAGGAAGCGCGTTGGGATTTGGCCCTTTAAAAGTAAAAGACAGATCATTCTTCTTTCATTCAGGTTATTCTGATTAGCTCAAATCATTTCCAACATGTGGAAAAACCTGTTTCTATGGAAAGGTACAACTTTCTCGGCGGGCAAAACCCTGTGTTCTGAATTTACAATAAACTATCAAACAACCTCAACCCATCCACCCCGCTTCTGATTTAGAGAGTTGATATTCACCTGGACAGCACTCCAGAAATGGCTACAGAAAAGAGCATTTTCCCTTTTTAGTACAGACATCCTCAGCCCCTAAGAAGAAGCCTTTTAGATCAAGGGGTTTCATCAGACACAGATCAAACAATCCATTCCCGATAACTATGCATAATAGCTGCTGGATTCACTGCAGGGGCTCGCAGCCTGCAATACAGGCATCTTGGCAAAGGAAAAAGGGCTCATGGCATTGTCCCAGAACCAGAGCAATGTTTGCATTTATAGAGCACCTTTCATCCCAAAGGACCCGCACAAATTACATACGTACAGGAATCAAGCAGGTACCTCTGAGAGACGGTCATGCGGGCGACAGCACACAGCACAATGCAAGGTGTCACCACATGGGCTAGGCACCAGAGGAAGGAAGGTTTCCTTGGCAACTGGAGAAGGCCGACTCTGATTGGCCAGAACTCAAGTGCTTTGTTTGAAATCACTTCCCACTGCAGAAAGGAGCAAAGGATGGAGGGTCATGAGGAGTCCCTCTGCTCTCCCCTAACTCTTTTTTCTTACTATATTTTCCTCTTTCGCCTCTCTCCAGAACTGATGTGAACACACCAGCAGGGCAGAGGGGAAGGAAGAAGTAAAGCCCAATAGACCAAGACAGCTCAGAGCAAAAGGCCATTCTAACTCCTGTTGGGGCAGTACCTTACTTCCCCAGTTTCAGAGAATCCTAGGCTGCAAAGGGACCTGGCAGATTATCTGGTAAAACCCTTTGAACAGATATAGGATGCTCTGTTCCTAACCCATCCCAGGCACATGCTATTCAGCCTCTTCCTGAAAACCTCCAGTGAAGGGGATTCCACAGCTGCCCTGGGCAAGTACTACTGTCAGCTTGCATTATTCATAGGTGAGGTACTACATAGTGGGCACATCTACTTGTGTGCTTTAATGCCATTAGACTATTGTAATGTGTATTAAAGCATCACTGAAAAAACTGCTCTTTAGTTAATGCACATTAACTAAACTAATATGCATTTCCCTAGTACCTCACAATGGAGGGCACCTATACACGAGTGTGGAGGCTGCTCCGATGCGCTGGAATTACAGTGTGTTGGAGCAGACTTGATTAATTGAGTCTGCTGGAGCGTGGCAATTACAGTGCTCCAGCATCCTCCTGTGTCTCGTATATCAGCACCCCTTTGCTTAAAAATGGTGGCAGGGGTGCTTGAACTAAAGTTTGTTTGATGAACTTTAGTTTAAGCACCCGTGCCACCATTTTTAAGTGCAGAGACACTGATACGTGAGATGTGGTGGTGCTTTAATTAGAGCAACTCTTGGCACTGTCCCCCTACCCCCGGGGCATATGTCAAAATGCCAGGAGGTATTAGATTTAATGTGCATTAACTAAAGCAGGTTAATGAATATGTAGATGTAGCCAGTGTGTGTGTATGGGTTTCAGAATTTGTACCTAAGATGGCAAAGGAGAGTTCCTCTAAACTCAGGCCCAGCAACAGAAAGGCAGGAAGAGCGAAAACCAAAGTGTGTTTGGTAGCTGAAAGATACCTTTGGAGACTTGGGGCTACTTGGATATCTAAAGGAGGTAGGCATCTGGCTTTGTGAAAGCAGTCCAGTCAGAGAAGCTGGACAGTGATTATGTCTCAGGCATGTGCAGTCCAACCAATGATCCCAAGTAGCCTCTGAGGAAAATCAAGGCTGCTGCAGACCAGGCTCAAACCACAGACTCATATACTGCTGTAACTGAAAATGGCATACAAGGATCTGCCATCGTAGCTTGTGATGCTGAAGCAAAGTGAAGGTGCTGCCATCGACATTGGAATGTCCATTTGTGACGTGAGACAGAATGCTTCTATTCAAAATGGATTTGATTACTGGAGGCACTGGCCTGATCTTCTACTGTTACTGTTTTATTCTGTCCTGATACGCATATTATCATTGGCATCTCCTGCTGCTGATCACTGCCATTAGGATCCATCTTGTACAACAGCTGTTTGGATGGAATACTTTTCCGCACCAAAAAATGCTGAATCATGAAAAATTTTGTGGCAAATCATTAGATATGATTAAATTTTGTCAGGCAAATTTCTCCATTTCCATGGAAATCTCTGGTTAGAGAAAGAAATGGCCACTAAGAGTATGCAAATGTTCCACTAATTAGGCCAATCCCATTGATAAGGCCAATCTATAGTCTGTCTGACTCAGCAGAGGTGCAACTGGCTAGTACGGTGCCTTGGATAATGGTGGTGTCTGGTGCAGAAGCAGCGGCTGGAGGGTCACTGATATGCAGGAGGATGGATATGTCACTTCTTTTTTGGGTTTGGTGTGTGTCAAGTATTCACTTAAAAACTGATTTTCAATAGCAACAAAGGAGGTGACATCCTTCCCCTCAGCAGTGAACCTCTGGCTGCAGCTCCTGTATCATGCACTGCTACCACCCAGGCCACCATGAGCCACCACTACTGGTGATGCTGCAGAGTGCAGTGGAGGAACAGGGGACAGTAGCAAGGTGCCCCCCCTAGCTCCATTCAAGCACATCTAGGACTTGTACCCTGTTTACCCACCCATTGTTACATTACTGTGATTCAGACCAGGGTCTTGAACCTGGATCTCCTATATACCAGGTGCATCTTCTTGCTACCAGGATATGACCTGTTTTGGGGTGAGACTCTATGTTTCTCTGATTTTAAACAGAAATTCATAGTAAAAGTTTTTTCAAAACTGATAAGAAGAACATTTTACTTTATTTGGAGCAGGGGTTTAAACCTGTGTCTTGTACACCCCAGGTGGGTTTCTGAACCACTGGTAATAATGATTTTTCTAGGATGGATTTTGCTCTCTCTTATTTTTTCATGAAAAGCATTGGAAGTTCTGAGTGGGCACATCTACATAAGATGCTGACTGTGCAGTAGCTGAAAAATAATGCACAGTATTATTGGGCTACTGCACAGTAGCACCACTTAAAAGATGTTCTCCAGTTATGCACATTTATTTAATACTTGCTAATACAGGTTTCCCTTGCTTTATGTGGGTTCTGTATGTGCAAATTCACTCTTATGTGCTGACCCTTTTTTTACTAAAAAATCATTATATGTGAGGTAAATTCACTCTTATGCAACTGGTGTGGTGGAAGCCTGAAGTCAGCTGCTCTGTGTGGTGCATTGTGGGAAGTGATGCACACCAAAATATAGTCTCCTATGTGGATCTGTGCTCCTCGCTCATTGTCTGTGATGTGTTTCTGTAGTTGCCGTCCCTATTATAGCTTCTAAGCATCCCGCTAGCTTATCTCCTACCCCTCTCCCTGGTCCATCAATGAAGCACAAGAGAACTTCACTAACACTGGAGACCCTTTTCCACCCTTGCTTCACACCAGCTAAACAGTCCCCACCTGGTGCTTGTGTGTACTGTTTGCTGTTGGTGAGCACAAAAACTGTCTTGTAAAAGTGGTAGAAATGGGTCTGGGGGTCAGTACAGTTGAGGTCTTGGAACGTATCCCTATTTGTTACATTGTAAAGTGGGTTCCCTTTATGTGAATTAGAGTTACTTGCAGTTTTCCAGAAACACGTACAACGTAAAGTGAGGGAAACCTGTACAAGTACTAAATAAATGCACAGTAGCAGCTGTGCAGTAGTGTCTCCTATAGAGTCACCCAGTTTTGCTTTAATATGGAACAGAAGCAAATGTCAGACCGGAAGTATTTTTTGACAGGACAGAATTTTTATTTTCTGGTGAGCCCTACTCTGTAACTGCAGAGGGTGCCTATTGGTGGGGGAGGCAGGGGATCATATATAGATATTCTGATCATAATGATGGCTTCAAATTTTCAACCCAGGCTGGATGACAGTGGGGAAGGAAGGCCTACTTCTCTCAAGGAAGTAAAAAGAGACTCGGCAGTTTACATTAGGGAAATATTTGCTCTGGATTTTCTGCCCAAATCTAATTGGCACCATTAGAAACACCTCCCTTGTGGAAATACCCTGGCATATTTTATCTGGCAAGTACACATACATATTTCCTGAAAGGTATCTGAGAAGACACACATCTTCCAAAAGAGGTGGTCAGAGATTAGATTTACCTACCTCCCTCCCTTTTTACTTACCTATCTCTACTTGTTACTTTTTTTTTTAACCATCCCCTGTAATATATAATTCTCTTGTTTTTACTTAACTTTTTCTCCTGCTTGTTCCTCTAAGTTCTTGTTCTCTAACTTTACTTTTCTTAGCTCTTTGCAAGATGCCCTATGCATTTGTGCCCCTGCTGCAGTTATCCTTAAATTTTCCAAACCTGAGCAAGTTGTTTATTTAACAGAGCCACCTCTTTCTGACTATTTGCCAGGCGAAGGAAAAGATTTTTAGAAGCCTCCTATAATAGCCAAATCATTGCAGCTTCTTTTCTCATGGAATATGGAGGCTTATCATACAATTCAACATATTTTCCAAATTTTTCTTTCAAATCAGTAGTAGTGCAGGCATCTGCTACTGCCTGTTCGGTTCAAGGGCTATGCCCAAATTTTGCAGGGTTCTTAGGGTAAGGTTCTCTGGCTCTCAGTATGACCCTCCTGTACTATCTTTTTCTTAAACATATTTTCTGCTACCTAGTGTTTAATCTCAATTACCAATACCAACAGCACAAAATCAAAACCATAAATCGTTAGCAATCCTTATGTCAAAAACAGTCTAACCTGTAACCACAGTACAATTCAAACCTACAAAACCCCGCACACAGGCCAAGGGCAATTCAAACCTACAAAACCTTTTTGTGTGGTTGGTCTAATCCAGAACTGCAGTACCTGGCACTTCTACCACTGGGCGGTGTGCACACCTTTAAACAGACAAACAAATCAATAAGTGAAGCATTAAACCACATACACCCCACTTCACATTCTCCACCAAAATGTTACTTAAAATTGCCAATAGCTCAAATTAAGAGCAAGACCTTAAAAAGGGGATAAAGCAAAATGCCATGTTTATTGGTTACACGAAGCAGATACATAAGCTTGGACACACCAGTCAGACAAAAACATACATAAGCATACATACAAACAGACGTACACAGACATACAGACAAAACCACTCCAGTAAGATGTTATAGTTACCAGCAGATGTTACTCAATATTAGCACTGGATGGCCAGGTCCGAGCTTATTGAGGAGATGAGTGGGGGTATACAGGCATGCATGCCTGTGCTCCATGAGGTTGCAGAGAGTGGATTCTCCAACTTGGCTTATCTGCATCTCCCTTTTATAGAGATTTCAAGCCTTTGTTCAGCATTGGGGTTTTTCCATGCTCAATCTTTAGGTGATTCTAGTTTATCTTCTATGAGGTCATTCCAGTCATTGTGTAGTTGGTATCTTTGCCTTGAAGCATTAGGTTCTTGAAGCATTGTGTAGTTCAAATGGCAGGCAAGATATGCAGAATTCCTTCTTCTCACTATCTTCTTTGCACTTGATTGCAGACAAGTTCTTTAGCCATCCATTAATTAGCTTAATTCGTTTACTGTCTGGTAACTTATACATCGGTGCTTTGTTGCTTATACAATTAGTTAATCTTCTTCTGTTTTCATACAAATAGTTACCATTCTTTTACCATTCACCCTCTCACACAGACACTCATGTACACGAGGCATACGAAGTTCATCTACTCATGTCAAGCAGGGAACAAGCACAAAATGGAGTTCTAGTTGTTCATACAATCATAGAGGTTGATCAGTTCAGTACTATTATCATTTAAACATAAAAAATAAAGCAAAAATTCATACTACGTACTGATTTGGAGCGATGTCACTAAGAAAATGGAAGTTCTTTTTTTTAAAGACAGGATGGATTCTAAGAGGCCAGCAAAGATTCTGTAACAGACTTGCTATCCAATTTCATTGTTAAACTGTTAAAAAACACCTCATAAGAGCTGTTCTACAAGGTGCGCTTGTTCCAGCTACCCCTTGCAGGTGGTGCAAGACACATTTTTGTTTTTTACCACAGGCCTATATCTTGTTCCTGTGGAAGGAGATGATACACTGACCAAACAGCAGCTCCACCAGCACCTCCCCTCAGCCACACATTCCCCTCAGTGGAACGTAAGTGCTATGACCACCATCCCTACCACCATGTTCTGAGTCAGGTAGGGTGGCCACTGAGGCATCCATCCCTTTGGTGAGGGGTAGCCCCCTGGGAGAATCAGTGATGAGGGGTGCACCTGCCTCCTCAGCCAATCAGTAGCAAGGGGTGAGGCCCCTGAGCCCCTTAGCCAATCAGCAGCAAGGCCCCGTGTCAACCATATGACATGAAAGTAGCCCCTGGGATCCACTCCCTCCCTCCCTGTCTGGCTCAGAACCCTGCTCTTCCTGGCTTTGAACCACCCTACCTCTAGGCACAGCCAATAGAAGTGTGAGGACAAATGATTGACATGTATTTCCACCAAAGAATTGAAAAACAGGGTTTTTTGCAACCCTTTCCTCATTCAAAAATGGACGGGGAAAACGGTTTAAAAACAGGATGGTCTGGTATAAAACAGGACCAATGGCCACCCTAGAGTCAGGCTGTCTGGCTGCTGTTTGAGTTTCCAAGTGATTTTCTTTTGCCACAGTGTTCAGTTTTCCCATCTTTTAGCAGTGCTGCCACCTATCCTGATTTTGGCCAGAGCTTGAGCCAGTTTCTAGATGGAGCCAGAAGCTTCAAGTCCTCATCCAGTGGCCAGCCTTGCTTTGGGGAAATGACCAGACCAGTTGTCATGCACAACTACCTGATTTACGGGTGAAGAAAGCCCATTAGGGCCTGCTCTGTGTCAGGGCTACTACAGCCATCCCGGTATGGATAGGGTAGGCAGTGAGCTTTGGTTGGAATGCTCTAAGCAGGTAGACAAGGCCTTGCAGGTGCATTTCCATATCTGTGGATGTTGTCACCCCAGGTGATTGGCTCAAGGATCTGTGGCTGCAATAACTGTGATCAATAACTGACTGCAGCATGCTCATGGGTGTGGACAGATTAAAAATCCTGAAACAGAGCAGTCCCTCCAGAATCTATGTATTCTGTAGTAGCTTGGCCAGCTTTTGAAACATGGATAGAAAGATGAATAAGTGGATATACCATATCACTGAGCACAAGCAGAACCTGTGTAGAAAAACAGGGTATTCTTCCCCACAGTGCTCAGAATCTACAGACAGTGAGACAGTCATGTCAACTGATTTGGTTACAGGATGTTGTTACTTAGATATCTATCATTCATGCTGATGAAAATATTTTACCCTGGGACAAATCTTCACCTGGTAGAAATTGGTGCAGCTTCAAGTAGTACTAGGTTTACATGAGGGAAGGCTAAAAGGAGGTACAGATGTTATGGACATAAACAACACATTTCATCATTGTAATTTCCAGTTGATTTTAGTATCTCCCTGAAGTATGCTGGGAATATTAATGTGGTGCAAATGAAGCTTCCATCTTCTGAGATAATCTGAAAGTTCTTAAAATAAATTGCTGCCAACTGATATGTTTCGTTCTCGACGGTGGGAGCACAGTATTCAAAATTATTCCTGTTACAGCGATAAACCGGAAAGTGTATAATAAAACAATGTATTGGAATGCAGATTACATTGACTTCCTCGAAGTACTAGGAGCTAACAGGAAACTTTTAAATACTTCTTTACTGTAAAAGAGGAAACTTCTTAGCACTTACTAAGATGTTTGCCAGGGCTGTACCTAACATACTGTTCCTGCTGTGGAAGGTTATTTTAAGAAAACAAGCAATAGTGTCTTAATCTGTAAGGAAATGATTAGTTATCATTAGTATATAGAGAGTCATTGGAAATGATGACAGCTCATAGGCAAAATTTAGAGTACCAGATACAGTGTTAATAGTATGTCACATGCTGTCATATTTCTGAATTCATAGGAACTCCATGAAGGCATATCATAGCCAAACTTGCATTGTTCTGAGTGTTATCAGCTGGAAGTGATGTAATTAAAAAAGCTAGTATGTCTCAGCTCAGACAATGCTGGGGTCTTTAGCAGGTCTTGTAGTGGAAGGCCTGGACTGGATCTCAGAAAACTGAGATTCCAGGTCCAGACACTGTGTCTGCCTCTGAATGTATTATTAAGGCTCTCAAGATCAATGACTGCCTAGCATAGTGATGCCTGCCCTTTATCAGGGCTCTCTTTGATTGTTGTAACACAGCATAAACAACAACCTGCTCAATAACTGAAAACGATTAGGAAAAATATAATTAAAAACCATTTTTTTCCAAATAAATATTATCAGTGGCAACTCCTAATTTCCACCAGGTCTGCTCATGTGAGTAACGTGGCCATTCCAATCCATTCTCATAAAACCATCACATGGCATTGCATATTCATTTTTCTCTCTTTCTCCCACTCCTACTCTGACTGTCTATGAATGAAACTACTTGTATTTAGGTTGGATCAGTCACCTGGGAAAAGTCCTTATATTATTAGATTTGCCTAGAGCCTAGCAGGCTGAACCATTTAACAGGACCCTTTTGTGTGAGGTGCTGTACAAGCAAAGAATAAAAGAATGTTCTTGGCTCCCACAGAGCTCATAGTACAAGAGAGAATAGACAAAAGGAGGACAGGGAAATAATGAGATAATCGTGTTCAGCATGCCATATGGCAATCTAAGCACCCCAGGAGCCAGATTCTATTCCACCTATTGGCATCTAAGTGGACTCAGGCATTTACCTGTAATTCTATTTTAACAGGTCCAAGCCCTGACAATCCACTGATGCATCTACTCTTATAACATACCAGCATCTAATCCTTAAGACTGGGCCACAAAAAAGAAGCAAGGAGGAAGATCCAACCACCTTTGGCATTGGCATTTTTTCAGGGGCTCAAGCAAGGTAGAATAGAACCACACATAGATGTCCACTTACATGCCTATTAGGTGGAATAGAATCTGGCAGGTTCTTCTTCCATGAAGGTCCTCTGTGCCACTCAACCTGAGAAGGGAACCTGTCCCTTCCCTATAGGGGTGCGAGTTAGTAAACTGGAGGACAATCACCTTTCTGCTAAGTCTGTTGGTGTGGGAGCCTAATAGGAATATTTTCCTAGATACAAGGCTGCTGGTGCCAAGCCCATGCTGTACCAGTGAGGCACATGTGTTCAGGGAAATAGGTTTCATAAGTTTATCCCTTCTGCTTTATTTTCTGGAGGCACTAGCCCACCTCCTGACACCCAGATGAATGACGAGGAGTGCCACAGATGGAAGTAAAGGGAGGAATCCTCCCTTAGGGTCATGGAGCAGCAGCCCTGCCCTTCTTCAGAGGGTACTCCAGAAGAGTGCATCCATGCGCATATCCCACAAAGGATATGTGTGGTGTTGGTCACCCAACTAGTTCCCTACTTAACACTGCCTCAACCTCAATTCCCCTTTGTTCTCCTATATAGGGAAGCCCCGCTGCACTGGGACTCCACATTACAAAAAGCATAAATATCCCCTTTAAAATCCCCCAGATCTACCAGCCTGGTGATGCTGAAGCATGCTAGTTCCATGAGCAACTCACAGATGTGGGATTGGGATTTTTGTCCTTTATAGAAGGAAGTGAAGAAAATGTGCTTATCTTCTAGTGCCTCTTGCTCTACATTTGTCTGATCTCTGGGTGAAAGGCTGTGTTCCATCTGGATTTATGGAGGCTGTTCTCTGCCCAGTATTTATTTATCTACTAAGAAATCAATGGCTACAGCTTTGCATATTTTGACTATTTTGACAGCTGGCTAATAAAAATATGTTCCTCCCCTACAACATGATCATTGTGAAGTTTTATCTTCAGGTAGAAAGCTTTTTCACTCAGTGTATCTTACTTTTGTGGATTCATCAGCTATGGAGCCATGAACTCACCTATTCTTGACTTCATGAACTGCTTAATGTAAGTTCCTATTAGACATGCTACTAGTGCAAAAAACTCATTGCTTAGACTTGATGTGTCTTGAGGTAAATATAGTCAGGGCATGTCTACACAAGATGCTTTAGTGCACATTAGCCTAATTTAATGCGCATTAAAATGGCTAAATTAAGTTACTTGCACCTAAATTTGATACCTGCATTTGTGCCTAAATTTTCATGGTAATTGCAGATATCAGATTTAGATATGATTAGTTAAAGTGCATAAATGCATGTGTAGATGCAACCCGGCACTAACTTTAGTGTCAGGTCTACCTAGCCACGAGGGGCACATAGCAGGGCTGCAGTGACTTGGCACTAACTTTAGTGCCAAGTGCATTAACTTTAGTGCCAAGTCCCTGCATGTGTAGACACCTGCCAAAAATGTCTTAATGCGCATTAGTTTAATGCACATTACATTTTATCATGCTTAAATGCATATGTAGACTCACCCTCAATGTATCTGTAGTGTACTACAGGTAGAGGGTCTCAATGCCAGATATATGAATGACTTTGATGAGACTAGGATTTCAGCCATGACTGTACAATCATTCTGCTGGGCCCCAGGACTGTGAAATATTCATTTAGTCTAGTGGTCAACAACCTTTCTAGTCCATGTGGGCCAGAAAAACCCAGCTTAGGCCAGAGGTGGGTGGGCAGGAAGGAGAGCGCTAAGAACCAGCCACTGCTGCTGCTACCACTTTTCCCTGCAGTGGCACAGGAAAAGGGTCTGCTACCAAGGCCTCCTACTGCTGAATACCACTGAAGCTGCATATCTACAGGCTGGATCAAGTGGCTCTGTGGTGCATGGGCCATAGGCTGCTCACTCCGGATTAGTTTATATGGATTGCTTTTGGTATAGCTTATTTAAAAATGTTATATGCTGTAGATAAAATTACTGTTTATTATTTGTAAGACGGCAGTGGTTGGAGATCCCGAAGAGAAGGACCTTCTTTCCAGAAAGCTCAGAATCTAGACAGTAAAGACAGTTGGAGGAAAGATGAAGACCTCCTTTTACATGCAGACAACTTGGATGCAATGGATATGTCTACACCATGCTCTAATGTGCCCTGCAGGGATTCTCTTGGGGTCACGGAGGAAGCCTGTGGTAGAATCACATATTGAACTTGCACCTCTCAAGCATTAGTTTACCACCTGGAACACACCACCAGGCTTCTCAGCTTCCTTCTGACCTAACTGACCTATATGCTACTTCTCAACTTGTTACTCCAAGGGCCAGAGTCTGTTCCACCTATTAGACATGTAAATAGACTTGGGCACTTAAGTGCAATTCTATTCTACCCTGCAAGAGTCCCTGAAAAACAGGCAATGAAGAAGGGAGGTGGATCCTCCTCCTCTTTGCTGAATTTCGTGACTCAGCCTTAAGGGTCAGATGGTAAGCTGCTTCAAAAGTAGATGCATTAATGGATTTTCAGGGCTTGAACAGGGTGGAATAGAATCACACTGAGATACTGAAGTCCACTTACACCTCCAATAACTGGTGTAGAACTTGGCCCCAAGTCCCCTGGTGGCATTGTTTTGCCAATCAGTGCTAGTTGCAGCTGGAAATTCTTGATGGCTGTATCACTTTCTGCCCCTCTAACCTGGCTCTCATTCATGGGCCTTAGGCTTTTCTCATATTATGTGTTTGACACTGCTCTGGTGGCAACCATGCCTTATTGGAAATAGACTTCTGGCTGGGGTTTCCCTGTTGAAAGTGGAAATTGGATCCCCGTTGGTTAATCTGGCTTGTTTATCTCTCTTGGAAGAGTCTCCATGATTTTTCCTAAGAACTAAAAGAAGACGTATTTGAAGCAGAGAGGAAAAATCAGAATGAAAACTATTAAATAGATGAGCCTAACACAGCGGAGCCCAGACCATCAACTCAGTCCTTTTGAAGTAAAACTAGATAGGAAACATTTTTCCCTCCAAAAAATGCTGACAAAAATGAAAACCAAACGCTTTTCATGGATTTTTTCCACTTTTTATGGAAAACTTGAGAACTGCAAAGTTTTCTGTTTTTGGACAAAACATTTTCAGTGAAAAACAGACTTCTTCCAAGGAATGAATACTGCATGAACGTTTTTCATTTTGTTGAAAACTCAACTTACAATAAAAAAAGTTTCAATGGAACACTTTTTTTTTTATCAGCCTCACTTTGGAAGATTCAGGCCAATGCTTTTATGATGGCGAGAACTATGAATCATTAGCTTCTTTGGAACTGCAGTACTTTTTAGGGTATTGTTCAGAATTCTCAGCAAGTCACACTGATTTGAAATGTCATAGGGTGAGATCTTCAAAAGCAATTGATGTTGGCCTGAGCATTCCCATTAATAGGCTTCAGTAGGAACAGAGTATTTAGAATGCTTACTGACTCTTTTGCTTGGACCTCACTAAATTGGAAACTTTGAGATGGCAGGACTCTTCTGAGTTATTCTATCAAAATCTCTCAACAAGGAAAATAAATCTCTCCCGCTTCGCAAAAAAATTCCAGATGGTTAATTTTAATATAAAATGCAAGGCATTTCCCCAGAGGAAGGATCAAATGGTATTTCATAGTTTCAAAACATCTCAAGCAAATAGGCCTGCTGCAATGAAAATTGGCTTTACCTGGTGAAATCTGAAGCCTCCCCTTATCAGTTAATTTAAAGCATATGACAACAGAGAGGTAACTGCATGATTCCGTATCTTTTTAAAAAAGCAGACTCTTCATCTGTTATGCCTCAGGTCAAGAAGCTATAGAATAACATATCCAAGCACTTTTTGATGAGACATTGCTCCCGTTGTTCATTTTGTGGAAGCTTTCCCTGTCCCTCTTCCTCTTTCTAAACTCAGCTTCAGTGATGAGCTACACATATTAATCTTGATACCAGCACTGGATATAGACATGCCAGACCAGATTTTATTCTGCCTGTTGTGTATCTAGATAGACTTAGGCACTTAGAGTACCTATACATGTGCAACAAGGCTGCTCCAATGCACTGTAATTACAGTGCATTGGAGCAGACTTGATTAATCATTTAATAATCCGGCCTCATTAAGCGTTGGATGACATTGTATTACAAATACAATTCATGGATTTTCAGGACTTGAACAGGGTAGAACAGAATTACACTTAGGAGTGTTTATACACGTGCTTGGGAAATGGGAGGGGGCGCTTTAATTAGAGCGGCTCCAAGATCTGCTCTAATTAAAGCACCTGGAGCATCACATGTATCAGTGTCCCCTTGCTGGAAAACAGCAGCAGGGATACTTTAACTAAAGCTCATTCAACAAACCATTTTTCAGCACGTGGACACATGCTCCTTGGGGATGCATGCCATTTTTCAGCGCAGGGACATTGATACATGTGACTCTGGAGTCTACTGGAGTACAGTAATTATGAGTAATTATGTTCAACGAGCTTTAGTAAAAGTGCCCCCGCCACCATTTTCCAGCACAGGGACACTGATACACATGATGCTTCAGGCAGTTTAATTAGAGCAGGTCTCAGAGCTGCTCTAATTAAAGCACCCCCTTCCATTCCTGGAGCACGTGTATAAATGCCCCTAAGTGTGATTCTGTTCCACCCTATTCAAGTCCTGAAAATCCATGAATTGTATTTGTAACACAATGTCATCCAACCCTTAAAAAGGAGTCACAAAAAGGAGCGAGGAGGAAAAGGAACCACACAAACCTTTTGCATTTGTTATTTTTCAGTGGTTCAAGCAGAGTGGAAGAATACTTCACTTAAGTCACTCTTGGGTGAAACCTGATGTATAAGATAAACAAAATGTGTCAATAAAAAAAAAAAGTGGCCAGAATAGACAGACATTTTTTATTTAAAATTGAATTAAAAATTTCCTCTGGAAAATTTGGAGAACATGAATTCGACATCTGTTCATGGATTTCATTTAAATATCTCAATGAGTTGTAGTGGGAAGGTATAATGGGGTTCAACAAGGAGCCATACATGGGTAGATCCAGGATCACCATGAGGGAATGAGGGAAGAGAGTTCACAGTGCAGAGAAGATTGTTCATGGCACATGTATCACACAGTTCAAGGAGGTGTGCCCTCTCAACACAATCCTGGATACCATTGAGCTCTGTGGACTCACTGATATGTTGGTACAGGCTCCTGCTGGATTCTGCATGTGCTGTGAGCTCTGAGATCACCAGCTGTACAGCATAGCGTCTGGCCAGAGCCCCTGCTTTCATACAGCTCCAGAGCCCAGGGGATCAGCACTGCTCTTCTTTGTCCTTACACTCTTCTCCCACTGCTGGAATTAAGCAGCAGGAGAAAAGAGGGGACAAATGGTAACTACGCTCAGTCCTTGGGCTCCGGAGCTGCATGAAAGCAGAGGCTCCAGCCAGACCTTGCACTGACCAGCTGGTGAGCTCAGAGCTCATGGCACATGGACAGCTTTCAGCAGCAGCCTGCATTGACAAGCTAGTAAGCTCAGAAAGTTTGCTGTGCATATGGCCCATAGCCAAATGGGGGAAGGAGGGGCTCAACCACACTGCTTGGATCCACCCCTGGAGCCATGTAAGGGAGAAGGCCTGTAACACAGACAATGACTTTCAGACATGTTAGCCAGCCAAACAGTCAAAGAGAAGAGAAAAAGAAAATACTTTTTCTCTAGACATGTAGGATTTTTTTTTTTTTTTACTCATCATAACATGACTTGGACCTACTTTCATGGGCTTTTTCAGAACTTCAGACTAGACACATGCCTTTTGGCTAGTGGAAAAGCATTCTGTCAGACAACCTTTATTTGCTGAGTTTCAGGCAAAATCATGGTATTATAAACCAGTCCAACTGTTCATGATATAGGCAGAATGTGTATAAGCAAAGTGCTGGGTCACCCTCAAAAAATAATGAATCTGATACTTATTTTAAATATTTATATTATTTTAAATATTTGTTGTTTCTTCAGGGCAATGATCTCATGCTACTTTTGTTATGGGAATCAGAGTTGAAGGGCATGATACCAGTCAGGCATAATAGCTGGGACATCACAAATAGATAGCTCTGTGTCTAATTATATTCCATGGTTCTGATTCATGACTAAGTTGCTTTGATTTCACATTAGGATAACTCTACTGAAGCTGGTATACAATGTGGGTGAATTAGTCCCTTCCCAGACCAATATTTCATGTTACATATAATAAAAATATGTTACCCCCCCCCCTTCCCTCACTTTCTCTCTTATGGCTCCCATCCCCATGGAATCTGAGTACCTTCTAGGGTATGGAAGATCTCACCATATCATATAGCCTTATGTTACTGCATGATTCTCCTTTCACTTTTTCTGGTGGTGTTTAGTAGAAAGAGAAGCCCAGTGGCATCTCTACAACTATGAACCTTCTTACTCTTTGATACCGCTCTTCCTGCTGAAGCCTCCCGGGGCTACCAGGTAGTTCTGTAAACAATGGGATGGCCTCTGTGGGCAGGAAGTGATCCTCCCCTCCATATTGGAGAAGTTGGCAACACAAAAAAAGAGTGTGATCCTACCTTGATTGAGACCAGCAGCAAGATTCCCATTGACTTCAGTGAATATTAGAGCAAGTCAAGAGTCTCTGTCTTAAGCTACAAGCAGACATTGCATTTTTCCTTTAGAAACCATTTTATCTCAAGACAAAATACAATTATTCAGATGTCCATTGTCCCAGACAAACCCTAAAAAGGTTTATGGGACCTAAGCCCTGAATAGAACGGAGATGTGTGCATGCACCAATCCTGGCACTTTTCTGTTCTGGGACAAACAGAGGCACAACTTGTCCAGAGACAAATGCAACATCTGTTCCTAACTTTAGAGGCTGGTACATCCTTTCATATAGAGGTGGCTGTTCTTGTAAGAGAAGGAAAAGAAGCTTTATAATCATAACCCTAATTTTTCTAGACATCTCTGAATGTGGCATATCAAGGTAACACAAATAGGGATAATCTTGACATTAGAGTAAAATTATTAATAGACTAAAGCATGGTACAGTATGGGCAATTACTGCATGTGTGGGTGGTGCATGCTTAGATTTCCCTACTATGTCACTGTAGAGGCACTCTATATCTGGGGAGCACACCACTACTGTGATGTAGCTGGTGATCACGTGTAGACCCATGTGATCTCTGTGTCGCCATAGCATTTCATATGGTTTCATAGTGCGTCACTATGTCGCTGTAGGGCGATGTGTAGATGCACTTATAAGTGCCCTTCCAATAGTGGCTTGTGACCATCCCTAGATAATTGTTGGTAAACATATCTATCCTATCTTTTCCAACAACACCCAGTCAATTGTTTATTTTTTTCACAGCTGAAACAAAAATCCACCTTGTGATAAAACCAAGAGGCTAAAAGTATATGCCAATACACAAGATAGCTTGAGTTTATTGTACCTGTGAGGCATGAGATGGGACCATCTACTGGTAAAATAAATCATATAACTGATTTTATTTATTATGTATCTTCACAAACTGCCTTGAAGAGGGGATGGCACCATCCCAGAGGCATCCCAGGCATGGGTGCTTCCTCTGAGTCCATCTTGTACTAAGGATGGGGAGTAGTTAGGCTAGAAATAGATGCCACCGAATTAAGTGGATCAGCTGTGTTGAGATGTGCTCTGGCACAGCTGATCTACTTCAATTGGTAAAACACATGTTACCTGTTGCCCTGCCCCTTGATGCTATGAGACAATGGGTAACGTGTTCTTCTGGAGTTTGAGGGGCCCAGTCCTGTGCACCTCAGGAATTCCCAAGCAAGATTGGGCCCTTCAAGTCCTGGGAGTGCCTACCTGGCTTTCCTTGCTTCCTAAGACATACTCCCATGATCTCAAGCCCTGGAGCACCTGCCCAATGTGGCTGGAGAGTGCAGGCAGCTCTGGACTGCCTGCCTCTCGTGCTGTAAACCAATATCAACCACTACATAGTGGCACAAATTGATACCACCTTCATCACAACCACATTTGTGGCATGATAAGGGGCATGGACCTGTTTGCTTGGCCTTTGTGCTGCCATACACATTTTTATGGCAGCACAAAGGTGAGAAAAGGGAATGTTTGTTTCTACCCTTACTTCTGTTCTTTTTGGAACAGTAGTTTGCTTGTCTCTTGTGAGTCCAACCAGCTCTTTTGGTGACCAAGTACGGGGGAAAGAAAGGGGACAGAGCAAAGGTTCTTTCCACTTCCTGCTCCTATCTGCCTCCTCCTTTCCACACATGAGGGAGCATATCTAGCAAATGGCCCCCTGCCCTCCTCTTCACTGTCTACATGAAGGTCAGGTTCTGAGTAGGGCAGTAAGAAGGTCCCTTTCCCCTCTTCTCACCTGCATATTCAGAAAAGGACTAAGATAGTCTAGTACTTAGATTTATGTAGGATAAGAAAGATCAGCTTTTCTCTTGCATGCTCTTCACATCACTTATAGTGCTTATCATGAACGATGCATGCCTCCTGAGGCTGGGGGGGTGGGCGGGGGCATGGCCACCACCCTCAGGTAGCAGTGGCAGCAGTGGGGGCGTGGTGGCGGTGAGCAGGGACTGAGTGGGGACCGCCCGCAGGCAGCCAAGGTGATGTCAGTGGCGAGGGCAGGCCGAACAGGGACCATCTGCAGGCGGCCGTGACGATGTCGGCACCAAGGGTGGGGGGGGGGTGTGGTGAGTGGCAGGGGGCAAGTGGGGACTACCCACAGCTGCCATCTGCACTGTTGGCAGTGGTGAGTGGCAAGCAGATGCCAGCAGCTGCATTGGCAGTGAGGGCGGGGTGGGTGGGTGGGGTGGCAACTGCCCTCAGAAGCCGGCAGCGGCTTCAGCAGCAGGCACTCTCAGGGGTCACATGCCCCCCAGTGCCCCCACCTACATGTTGCCTATGGTGCTTACATATAAAAGCCCCTTCATTCTAAATAGACTCTTTTTCCAATTTCCACATTTTGTTACCACAACAGATGTCACTTCCCCTCTTATTTGCTGGAAGATTTAATCCATTTATCATCTACAGTCTACAGATCCCTAGAAACATTTTTGTATCCAGCATTGTAAAGAGACTGGTGCAGATATTGCTCTAATATTTTTGTAGCTTGTGGTAAGGAAATACAATGTAAAATGGATTAGCTGCATGATGGCAGCATTTCTAACATGTGCTGTGGTTAGCTAGACCAATCTTCAAGAGAAAAGCCAAAAAGTGCTTGTTTGTTTGTCTGAGGGTGCTCATCAGTCACAGATTTTTAATTGTGGAGGACTGGTCTAGAGACATTTGCTGGGTTTGATTCCCTTACAGCTATGCAAATAATATGCTAATTTAACACAATTTGCTTTTAAATCATAGAACCAGATCCTCAGCCGGTGTAAATCTGCATAGCTTCAGCATTTTCCATGGGGATTTGCCAATATCTGCCAGCTGAGCATCTGACCCTGCGGTTTTCATGCACTTGCTATGTACGCTATGCTATATGCAATATAAAGACAAGATCAGCCTAACTCCAAGTTGCTTACACAGTGGGCGCATCTGCACAAGATGTTTTACTATGCAGTAGAGTTAATTACTGCGCAGTAAGCGTCCGCATCTACATGTGCAGACACTTACTGCACAGTAATTGGCTCTCATCGTGAGTAAATTTGCTATCTGCAAATGAAAGTAGCCAATCTACTTGTGATTAGTAACGGTGCAGAAATCTATGTGTAGATGCCTGACTGGGAGCAAATGTGCTTCTGGTCAGCTGGGCAGCAGCGGGTAGGAGATTTATCTCTGCCCCCAGGAGCTGCCTGCTGCCAGGGTGGGCTCCACCGCTGCAGCCCAGGCAAAGACAATGTCCCCCTGCCCCAGCAGCAGGGAGCTCCCATTCCCAACTTCATGATCACAGGGCCGGGGCTGAGAGATCCTTGTCTGCTAGAGCCAGCTCCAGTCATGGCTTCTGGGGGCAGGGAACAATGTTGCAGCCTGGACAGCTGTCTCCTGGCCCCTGGAACCTAGAGCTCCCCCTGGCTCCTGCAGGGACCCATTACAGGGCTGCAGGGAGCAGAAACAGTCTGCTGCTAGGAGCAGCAAATCTGCTCCCGCATCCCTGCACATGTAGACATGTGCTCGGAAGAGTTTACTCTTGAGTAATTTATTTGAGAGTGAACTGGTCCTGGATTATTTGCATGTGTAGATGTGCCTAGTGGGTATGTCTACATGTGCATTTGATCTGAGAGCAGTTTACTCATGAATAAAACTCCTGGGCAGGTGCCTACACATGCAGGGATTCAGGAACAAATTTGCTGCTAAAGGCAGGAAACTGCTCCTGCTTCCTGGGACTCTGCAGTTGGCCACCAGGGGGAGCTCAAGGCTCTGGGCACAGCTGTCTGCAGCCCAAGACCATCTTTAAAAGCCAGCTCCACTCCCTGCTCCCAGGCCTGCCACTTCCCTGGCCAGGAACAGTGTGCAGAGTGGGGTGGGGGCAGCATGTGGCAGCTGTCTCACCATAGCCTCTGCCTCCCTACACCATGGCTGCTCCAGCCCCTGCCCCTGGCAGTGATGCCCAGCACACTGGGCTCCTGCTGGCCACCATGCTGACTGCCTGCTGGCCAAAGACTGTCTGGGCCTTGCTAGCTCCCCTGCATGCAGTGACTGATCTGCCTGGCCACACCGTGCTTTCCCAGGGTTGCTGTTGTTATGCAGCTGCCACTTGGACCCTGTTCTACTGGCTAGACCCCAGCAGAGATGCTGATAACGTGTTCCTCAAAGTAACTGCCAGAGTTGTCAGTGCTCTCCTGGGTCTCCAGCCCCGACACCTCAGGGCCCTCTGGGCCAGCCAGGACTGGTGGCTGCACATTATCCAGCACACCTGGAATGATGAGCAATGGCTGGAGGCATTCTGCATGACCTGGATCACCTTCTGGACCTCATGGAGCATCTCTGTCCACACCTGGAGTGGTGGGACACCATTACATGGCAGCCTCTCCCCACAGACACTCAGCTGGTCATCGCCCTGCTCAAGGTAGCCACGACCACCAGCCTCCACTACATGGGCCACCTCTTTGGTGTGGTCAAGGTCACTACTGGGGAAGTCATCTTGGAGGTGTGTGGTGGCCTCCAGGACATGCTGGGGCACAACATGCATGACCCTCTGGAGGTACATAACCCCCTGGAGGTAGTGGTGGGGTTCCATGCTCTGGGATTCCCTTAGCGCATTGGAGCCCTGGATGGAACCCACATCCCTGTCACCTGTCCACCTCACGGTGACTGCCTCTACTACAGCTGGAGGGGCTTTCACTCCATTGTGCTCCAGGCCATTGTCAACCACTGCAGCGCCTTCACCAGTGCAGCTGGGCAGGCAGTGCCCATGATGCCTGCATCTTCTGGAACTCCACCCTGCCAGCCCTGGTGCAGAGTGGGCACTTCATGCTGGGACTGTTGGACTTCCAGCTGGGTGCTGTGGTGGTCCCATCCCTCCTCATTGGGTATTCTATCTGACCCTGGCTCATGTGGTCCTGCGTCGGCCAGATGGACCCCCACCAGACCCACTTCAATAGGTGCCTGGGCCAGGCCTGCATCCTGGTGGAGTTCACCTTTGGACGCCTCAAGGGACACTGGCATACCCTCACTGCCTGCCTTGAGTTTGCCTAGGCCAGCATCCCCTAGTCTTTGTCACAGCCTACAATATGCAATTCATACAAGGCCTGGGGGGAGCTGTTTTGCGAGGCCTGGGTGGAGGAGGCACAGCAGGCAGTGGGCACCTGGCAGCAGGAGCACCACCCCACTGCCCATCCCCAGCACCATGCTCACTGCAGACAGTTCTCAGGAAATCACTTAATTGCCCTCACAACAAACAGCTCTCTCCCCAATAACAGAGCATCTCCAACACCCACCCCACTCACCAACAATAAAACACCCTCTTCCCTGTGCAAACTATTTACAATATGGTTTGTGTTTGTGCCCTCCTGGGGTGGGTGGCCATGGGATGGGGGTGCCTAATGGGTATTAGGGGGTGGAGCCCAGGGACAGATCACCAGCACCCTGGCCTCTGGTCATTCCCCCATGGGTGTGCATGCTGTGGCAAACCAGGTGAGCGGGGGACTCACCCAGGGGTGAAGGCATCTGCTGGTCTCCTGGCAGCAGCCAGTGGCTAGGGTTAGCAGGACTGGTGCACAATCCTGGCCCCACTGCAGGCAGCTCTGGCTCCATGCCTGAGTACAGCCAGGGTGAGTGGTAGGGCTGGGCCCAGGCAGGGGGGCTGGGTAGAGGAGAACCCGGGGCAGGGGCTCCTGGCTGGTGGAGATAGTGCTGAACCTCTACCCAGGCCCACGAGGGGGGTCTGCTGCCGGGCATGGGCCATCTGCCAAGGGCCAGGTGCGGCTACAATTGGGGGCAGGGCAGCAGGTGGCATGAAGGTGATCTCCAGGGCCAGGACAGTGTCCAGCATCTGCTGGCCATCCTCCATAGCCTCCACTGTCCTGACCATAAGCACAGCCTGCTACACAGGGACTCCATGTTTTCCTGCACTGGGCAGACCAGGAGCTGCGCCCTTAGTTCTTGGTCTGCCTGGTGCTGCATGCCCTTGCGGGTGATGTCCTCCTCCTGCCACAACTGTGTGCCTGCAAGCCAGTCCTCCATAGCCATCACCAGCCTGTCCAGGAGGAGGGTCCAATCCTGGGTCCTCTTCCTGTGGAGCTGGTGCATTTGCAGGGCCCCAACTATAGGTGGCAGTGACCCTGAGGCTGCATCCCAGCTACCAATTGTGGCCTCTTCCTGCAGGGCCTACAGAGCCATTAGAAAGAAGCTGTTTGTAAGAATTTGCAACATTTCTGAGATAAGATGCTCTGCACCAGGGGCCTGTGCACTGCTCAGCCTCAGATTGGGGATTGTGCATGCACAGGTGCTCAGAGACCATGGTAATTTGGCCAGGCAGGGCCTAGTCCAAGTGGCTGCTGGCCAAACCCTCCATCCCTGCTCACTCCCCAGGGCCCAGTGGGCTTTTGGGTGCTGGCCACAGGCAGCCTGCCTCCTCAATCCTCTTCCCAGACTGGGACATGCCATGGCTCCAGACCCCGCTCCTCTCCATTATCCTCCTGCAGGCCAGCCTGTCTCCTGTGCTGCCACCAAGCCCATGGTGCCTGGGTTTGGGGGACATGGGGCTCCCAGATAACTGGGATGCACAGCTGCCCATGCCCCCACCCTCCCCACAGGGGGACTCTCCAGGAAGGCACCCCAGGGCCAGCCCCTCCCCACAACCTCTGCTGCAAGCTGGAGGGCTACGTGTGGCTGTACTACATTTTCCTGTGCCCTGCAGCCAAGGAGGACGTTGCCACCAGCATTGATTTAATAGATTTCTATGGCCATCCAAATTTCTCTTGCAGGTGTTCAAAGTAGGTGCTTGAGCCACCTCCGACAGCAGTCTATTCCAGACCATGGGGGCTCAGACTGTAAATAATGTCTTCCTTATGTCCAGCCTGAAATGGCCCGGAAGGAGTTTGTGATCATTTGACCTTGTCATCCCCTTGGGCACTCTGGTGAACAGATGTTCCCCCAGATCCTGGTGAGCAGGATCTGGGGAAATACATTCCTTGGTGTGTGAGATGTCCATGTCCACCTAGTTGCAGAGGCACATGCTGCTCAATAAAGTTTTACACTGTCTCCCACCTCCCTGTATTCTGTGGGAGGGAACCCGGGGGCCAGGGAGTGCAGCTGGGCTCCATGGGGACAAGGAGCAGGGCCAGGGGCCAGGGGCAGAGGCCAGGGTGGGGAGGCCCTCCCCTCAGTGCAGGACTTACCATGTGGGCATGTCCAGCAGCTCTGGTTGGTCCCAGCTGATGGTGATAGCATACAGCTCCCAGTGGACTCATCAGTCAGAGGGGTGCAGCGTGCAGGTACCCAGGTAGACCCCCCCAGGGAGAAGCTGGTGCTGTTATTGGCCGGCAGTGACATGGTCAGCCACACCTCATGGCTGGGGCTGAGGTCTCAAAGCTGTCAGGGCAGGTGTTGGCCCAGGCTCCCTGAGCTGCTGGTGGAGGCTGGAGGTAGGGAGCTCACCAGCATGAGTTGTTGGTGGCCTGAGGGACCCTTCCCTGGCAAGGCGTCACCACAGCTGTCAGGCATGAGCTGGGGCTTGGGCAGGCTGGTCATGCTGCAGTATACAGCATGGCTGTGGCTTGGATCCCAGGGCCAGAGGATGTCCGTCAGTTGCTGCATAAAGGGCATGGATTTGCATGGTGCTGTGAGGTGAGGTGGAGGTGCAGTTGCCATTTTTGTGGGGTGGGTGCTCCATCACCCAGGTCAATAAGGGGATGTCAGGCACAACTGTTTGGCATAGTAGTGCAGCATAAAGGTCAAGGCCTTGCGGGCACAGTGGGTTACCATCACTGACCACGACAGTCAGTCTGCAGGCCAGGATGACACAACCCTGGCAGCCACGTGACACTGTGGTGTCAGGCAGTGGCACTGGTGTGCAGGCAGGCTGCTCAAGGCAGCCTGCAGCCTGTGCAGGGGGAGCAGAGGCCAGCAGTCATCCCAGGCTCCCTGCACATGTGCCCCAGGGCTCTAAATGATTGCAGGCTTTTAAGGGCCTGTGGCTGGGGGTGCTATATGGCCCAGTCCTAGGGCAGGAGAGGTTCCAAGCCCTGGGACCCTGGGGCTGTAGTGAGGCCGGCCCCCTAGTGGCAGGGCTGACCAGGAGCAAATTTGCTCCCATTTGGCATCCACCTGTGCATTACTGTGCAGTAACTACTCATGAGTAAATTTGCTACTTGAAGTTGCCAGTAGCATATTTACTTATGAGTAGCAAAGTTTACTGTGCAGTAAGCATGTGCACATATAGTAAACTGCACTACTGAACAGTTAAGCATCTCATGTAGATGCACCCAGTATGCTGTAATAGTTTTGATTTCTTAAGCCAGCTAATTTTATATCTGTAGATAAATAAAACATTTGTTTTCACTAGAGCTGGGACCAAACAGCAGAATTTAGATTTGGAGCCAACGATTCCCCAAACTTCAGGTGGTTCTGATTGAGTGTTCTACTTTTGGTACATCCTTATGACTGATGCTCCACAAGGCTTTTGTAGATCATACATGGTTGAACAGCTCATAAGTGCTATTTCCTCTCTCTGCTTTTGTTTAGATTGTGGTTGGATGATAATTCCCTGTTTGTTTTTAAGCTCTTGTGCTTGTATATTTAAATTACTGTCGTACAGAAACACTTTCTGAAGTGTTCACAGGAAACTTTTTTTGGACTCAGCTGCCATCCTGTTCTCAAAGGACACTAAGAAATAGTAATGTGCATATGGATGGGAGATGGGATGCAGCTTAGTGGAATCCCAGCAATGGTTATGTGGAAAGGGCATGGATAGTACTGAGGTTTCATAAGGGCATAGAGGGGAAAGGGCCCATCAGTACTGATAGATATTCGTTTATACAGTTTTTGCCACTGATATCTATTGAAATGCTTGGAAAATTCCCGTGTCCCTAAAACCTCAGGTTAGATAGCAGTTCAGCGGTTTGTATGAAAACCCAAAACTCTTGCCCTATTTCTAATTAGCCTCTAATCCAAAGGTACAAGAGCACGTAAACTTCCATTTTTCTTGTCATGGGTTCATTGTTTTTCAAAGCCTATGGGGACCGTTCTGATCATTTAGTCAGAGCTGGAGCATCATATCAATTTTACCCCTTGAATCCTACAGGAGAGAGAATGACAACACATTACTTAAGAATATATTCACACTGCCACCCCAGTTGTGACTGAAGCTTGGGTAGACATACTTGGGGTAGCTTGGATAGCTTGTGTGCTGCAAACTGTGTAGCCACTGCAGGACGCGGGAGCCACCAGAGTAGATACTCAGATTACTGGATACGTTAAAGGGAGGGGTATGAAGACGATTACATCCCATAATGAGTGCCGTGCTTCTACACCTTGTAGGAAGTTATGTCTCAATGTAAGGCAACTGATAATGGACTTATCCTCTTTTGAGCCCTGCCAATGAAGAATTACGAGTTTCCAATCTGCATTTTTCCAGTTTCAACTTTCAGCCACTAAATCCTGTTATAACTTTGAAGGCTAAATTAGAGAGACCCTCTCAGACTGGCCATCTTCTCCTGTGTAAGTATTTACAGATCATGTTCCAGTCATCTCTTCTTAACCTTCTCTTTGATAAGCTGAACAGACTGGGCTCCTTAAATCCCTCATTGCAAGGCATACTGTCCACTCAAGATATTTTAAGAGAGAGCAGAACATACCATGACTGATAGCAAGATCCAATCTAAAAAAAACCTCATAGCACAATAAACATTTCAGCAATGCACTGCTCTTTGAGGGGACAGATAACCTTTATGCATATTAAAAACAAAATCTTTCCCTGTTTTTAATGTCCCATGGATGAAAAATTGGCTTGATCATCAAACAGTCTGTTCCTTCTGCAGAAGCAAAGACATCCAGAAAGCACTTATATGGATTTAACTGAGGAGAGTGGATTCATTTGGCTTTGATTTTATTCCAGTCTCCTTTTATGCATTTGCTAGACCATTTTATTATTCACTCAGGAAGAATATTCTGGTTATCGGCCGATGAAAAGCCCTGTGATTAATATTCAAGCAGCCTTCCAATCTGTCTGTAGTTGTACATTTCTGATATACCTAACTCAAGGCCCCAACCTTTGAGGGGGCCTCTGACTTGCAACACAACAACTTAGCTCAAAGACTTTTCCGCTGTTTAGGGTGGAAGATGCAGTAGCCCATGTACCCACATAAGGACTAGCAGGTCTGGTTCAATGTCAGCTCCTTCTTTTGAGGAGCTGTGTGTTAAGGGGAGTAAAGCTTTGAGGAATAGTTTGCCAGGGAGTCTGAATTGTTTGACAGGGTTCTTGTTCTTGGTTTTTGGCTTCTGCCTGTGTCAGGGTGCACCAGTTTCTCAAAACAGTGTGGGTTTGTAAAAGATAATCACATCTGAAGTATCTTACCTCAAAGAAACAGAACTCAGCTGGAAGAAAGTAACAGCAGATTCTAAGGCCGTAGTTAACTTTTTTATATTCAAGATCCCCCTTGTTAGACTCACGACACCCCACATTAGACTCAAGGCACCCCATAGAAAATGCCCGCTATTAGCTTTCACTTGTTTTTGATTCCAGAACCCCCCAGTAATTCTTGTTTCAAGAATTTGGAAAGATTACTATTGGTCAGAGTGTTTTTGGCACTATGGATTTCTATTTTTAGAATAGAACTAGATTGAGAATAGAATAGATTGAGGATAATTGATTTAAGATATATAAGAACAACAACAGCAGCAACAATGCTAACAATCTTAATTAAATTTTTGTTATTCTACAGGACTCTCCTCCTCCCACTGGAGGCAATGGGAGTCTTTTGCCTTTGAATTCAAAAGGAATCATACTAGCTGCATTTATATGTGAGCTTAACTGCGCAGTAGACTAATTTGCTACAGTGTAAAGCATCACAGTACTACACATGCAACACTATTAGACTGTAGCAAACTAATTTTCACTGCTGTAAGATAGTACTGTCATATGGTACTGTCTTATGGTGGCAAAAATAGCTGCACCTAAAAGCATGTGTACATGCTGACCCAGGTGTACATTGTACATGATCAGGTCAGGCAGGAGGGGGCCAACCCCCTGCCTGCTGCCTAGCCACATGGCTCCACTCTTTGAGCACTCTCATTCTCTAGCCAGCCCCTCCGCCACCTGACACTGCAACCCAGAGCCTGGAATGACCTCTTGAGTCTGCTGCCAGCCCAGGGCTGCTCTGCCCTGGCTCAAATTGCTGTGGTCCCAGGCACATGCAAAGACACTTTGCCCAGGAGCTGTTAACACTTGCATGAACTGTGCAGGAATTTATTCAGTCTATTTAATTGCACCTGTAGATGCACCCATTGAGTCCTTTATTTTTGCATACATGGAGGTTAGAGTAACTTTCAGCTCAGACGCAATCCTTGCTTCAGGTCAAAATACCCATGATAAAGATAGAGTAGATGCCAAATACTCTACTAGCAAATAATGCCCTTAACAAAAGGATAAAGACTGCAATACTCTTGGCCTGGACATGCTAGCCAGTCACGGCTGACTGGCAAAAATAGCAGGTAATTATTTAGGATAGAGTGTATATGGCACAACACAGCTCTGGCTACATTAAATTATCTTGCTGAGAGACTCATTTATACCTGTCTCAGGAACTAGAAGCAATAGAACCTGAAAACTAGGGTAAATTAACCTAGGCACATCACCACACTAAGCTGCTTCCAGTACCCAAGCTAGCTCAATTAGCCAGCATTGTACCAGGCAGACATAACCTTAATATTCTTTAAGTTTAAGGTTTAATAATCTTCCTTCCTACCTTCAAGAAACGAAGGAAGGAAGATCCAGGGAACTAAAGGCCAATCAGTTTGACCTCAATCCCTGGAAAGATCTTGGAAAAAATCATCAAAGAAACCATCAACAACAGGCTAACAGAAGGCAACTTTCTGAGAGATAGCCAACATGGCTTTGTTACAGGTAGGTCTTCCCTGACCAACCTCATTTCCTTCTATGACCAGGTGATGCATCACATGGACAAAGGAGAAGAGGTTGATGTCATATATTTAGATTTCAAAAAAGCCTTTGATTTGGTTTCCCATGATGTCCTCCTGGTAAAATTGGGGAACTGCAGCCTTGACAACCTTATGGTCCAATGGCTGGGGAACTGGCTCCATGGTTGGACCCAGAGAGCTATAGTCGTTGGAACCAAGTCAACATGGTGCATGGGAACCAGTGGCATCCCCCAGGGCTCAGTATTTGGACCAGTACTCTTTAATATATTCATAAATTATCTGGATTCAGGTGTCAGAAGTGGACTGGTTAAGTTCATGGATGACACCAAATTATGGGGAAGTGCAGTCACTCTAGAGGATAGGCTGGCAATTCAGGCCAAACTGGACAGGCTCGCAAGGTGGGGAGGTCAAAACCTTAGAACATTCAACATGGAGAAATGCAAGGTGCTCCACCTCGGAAGAAAAAACCCACGTCATACTTACAGGCTCAACAGTCCTACACTCACTAGCATCATGACCAAAAGAGATTTGGGAGTCATGATTGACCACAAGATGAACATGAGCTACCAGTGCGATGCCACAGCTGGCAAAGCAAATAAAATTCTCACTTGCATCTACCGATGCATCTCAAGTGAGACCCAAGAAGTCATCCTCCTGCTTTACTTGGCCCTGGTGAGGCTGCAGCTGAAGTACTGCATCCAATTCTGGGCTTCACACTTTAGAAAGTATGTGGAGAAGGTTGAGAGAGTCCAGAGGAGAGCCATGAGCATGATTAGAGGTCAAGAGAACAAGCCTTATGAGGAAAGGCTGAGAGGCATGGGACTGTTCAGCCTGGAGAAGCGAAGGCTCATGGGTGACTTGTTGGTAGCCTATAAGTATGTAAGGGGTGTGCATCAGGAACTGAGAGAACATCTGTTCACCAGGGCACCCCAAGGGAAGACAAGGTCTAATAGTCACTAATTTCTGGAAGACCATTTTAGACGGGACATAAGAAAAAAACTTCTTTACTGTCTGAGTTTCCAAGGTCTGGAATAGATTCCCCCTAAAAATGGTGCAAGCACCTACTCTGGATACCTTTAAGAAATGCTTGGATGCTTATTTTGCTGGGGTGATCTGACCATAGCTGACTTCCTGTCCCTTGGGCAGGTGGCTGGTCCCGATGATCTCTTGAGGTTCCTTCCAGCCCTAATGTCTATGAAATCTATTAAATATATATTTTGCATACCAGTAAGACTATAAGGGCATTTGTACATGTGATGGGGGTTTAATCCTCAGGGTTTTATTCTATGCCCCCTAAATTGAAATGGTGGGCTTTTAATTGAAACCCACCATTTCAATTTTTCTGTCATGTTATGGCAAGGGGACCAATACTTTTTTTTTTTTTTTTTTGCTGGCGTTAGTGTCTGCCCATGGCTGGGGAGCTGTGGTGGGCCCCGGTCCTTCCCTCCACAGTGGTGGCATCTCCTGGGGCCACCTGGGCAGGCTGCTAGTGGGCCAGGTACTGCCCCAGCTTTGGGTTGGGGGAAAGTTGGATTGGGTGGGTGCTGCCTCCGGGCGGTGCTGGAAGGTGGCAGGAGGGCAGCTGGATTTGTTGGTGGCTAGAGAAGGTGGCAGGGACAGTGCACAGGGCTCTGGAAACCCAGGCAGTCTGCTAGCTGCCAGGTGCTGCCCCAGCTCAGAGGCACCTGAGCCAATGCTTCTCTGAGCCCACTTGGGCTTCCAGCACCCCATGCACCATGCCTGCCACCTTCTCTGGCTGCCAGCACACTCAGCTTGCCCCAGGACAGCGCAGGGAGGCATCAGGAGGGTGTCTGTGTGTGCTGCTGGCCAGGGAAGGTGGCAGGGATGGTGCACAGGGTGCTGGAAGCCCAGGTGGGCTCAAGGAAGTGTTGGATGGGGTGCCTCCTAGCTGGGGCACCAACAGGCCAGCTAGCAGCCTGCTTGGGCTTCCAGTGCTCTATGCACTCTCTCTACCACCTTCTCCAGCTGCCAGGAAATGCCGCCACCCTCCTGCCTCCTTCCCATGCTGCCCCAGGGGCAAGTCAGTCCATTCCTGGGCAGGCCCAGGTGTCCTGCCAGCTGTAGGAGCCTGCTGAAGGCAGAAGCAGTGAGGGGACTGATCCTTTTTTTCTGAAGAGTCTGTCTGCCTCTTCCATGGCTGAGGGACAAGCTGACAGCTGCATCATTGCAATTTGTAACATTGCAAACTAAATTACATCAGGATACAGTTCAGTTTGCAACGGTGCAAACTCATTTAAAACCCCCAAAACTCTTGCGCGTGTACAGTGTGATGCTATTAAGCCACACAAAGTACCATTTTCATCACAGGCACACATGGTCACGATGTCACATGTAGAAGTGCCTGAAACTAATAACATATAGCCCTGAAATGTGGGGAGGGGGAATCTGTTTTGCTTAATATGTATTTTTCTAAATATGCATAGAATATGCTTCTAACCCTTTTCAGTACTAAGGTTGCAGATCATAACATTACCCACTGAATATGGTTTTAATTTTCTTTCCTTTTCAGGTTCAAAACTTTTAGTGGCAGTGAGCTTGGCTAAATCTGCAGGAAGAAATCAGTGATACATGTAGACCATTTAGAAACATATGACTTAGATTCAAATGGTAAAATATTAAACTCAGGCTGCTATCAAACCATGTCAGGATTGTAAAACTGAAATGTTTGTGGGGAGGAATGAAGATAAGAATCACATGATAATAAGCATCTGATTACCACACCAGTTACGCCACATAGAAATGAAGAAATACCAACTTTTTCAGGACTCTGTAACTTTGAAAGCACTCTAATCCTGAACCCTGTAACTTGTGAAAAAAAGAAAAGCCTAAAGGTAGATGACAAAAGAACTTTTCTGTTATTGCTCATTGACTTCATTTTTAAGATTTCTAATGATGGTATGCTATTATGAAATACGATTGCTTTGTCAGCAAACAGGCTATTTTCTGAGCTAAACATAGGATACTCTTATGAAATAAATTCTTAACTGGTATGATAATGGTACTGCTAAATACATGCTTTCTCAATCATTACCCTTTCATGCTTGAAAAGAAAGTCTTCCCCTTTTATGTAGCATCTAAAGATTTTCTCCTCTGTTTTTATAGTAAAGCAGAACCAAAAATGTTTTTACAACAGCCTTCTCTGGAAGGGGGTGCACAGTTTTGGCCATGCATGTTCAAGAAAGTTAAATTCAAACTGGAACAGGCACAAAGAAGGACTAATGGGATGACTGGGAGAATTGAGAGCCAATTCAGAGAGTCAGTCTTAGGAAAGAAAATTAAAAATTCAGCTTGCTTTGCTAAGTAAAATGCAGGCTGGCAGGGGAGATGATCACTGTCTATAAATCAGAGGAGTAAACACCAGGGAGGAAAAAGAACTATTTAGGCTAAAGGACAGTGTTGACAGAAGAACAAATGGATAAAAACTCCTCATAAGTCAATTTAGGCTAGAAATTAGAAGTTTTCTAAGCATCAGAGCAGAGAGGTTTTGGAATAGCCTCCTGATAGAAGAAGTTAAGGCAAAAAAAGCCTAACTAATTTTAAGATGAAGGGTGGTCAGTTTTTGAGGGACAGAAGTTACATATAAACCAGTTTAAGTGATGAGAAACTGGTTTAAACCTGTAACTGAATAGAAGTTCAGTGCACATAAATCAATTTCAAAATGGCAGAAACTGGTTTTAAGATAAACCTGGTTGAATGTAGTATCAGACTTAGGTTTGATTTAGGTCAAACCAGTTTATGAAACTTCTGTCCCAGCGCCCTTCCTGATTCAAGTTAAATCACAGTCCCCCAGCATCCCAGCATTTTACAGCCCTGGGCTGGGCTGGGCTGTCTACCCCAGAGAGCAGGGCTGGCCCCATCTCTCTACTCCCTCACTACAGCAGCGAGGGCAGGCTCACTGGCCTCACTGGCTGTCTCACTGGTCCCCCCAGGCAAACCCCTGCTGGGGTCTGGGGCCAGGGAGAGGGCTTTAACTTCCCTTCTCCCGAGTACAGAGCTGTCCTACTTACTTAGTGCTATCAGTGACTGTGGACTACAAATCCCATGGGCAACTGGAAGCAGGAAAAGGATGTGATGAGCAACTGTTCAGAGTCCTGCTGCTGTGAGTCTGGACGACAAATCCCAGAGAACTCCAGGGCAGCAGGAAGAGGAAGCAAACACACAACCCATGCTGACTATGTGCCAGAGAGCCATGCCGTAGTGCCCCACCCCCACCCCGGGTTCTGGCTTTAGCTACTGCAGGCATGTGGCTGCATTTCCTGAATCAAAAGTGAATGTCTGTTCATTTGCTTATTGGTTCAATCTGCACAGCTTAGACTAATTTGCAAAGACTGAATCAATTCAGCCTCAAGCTTTTTGACTGTCTGTTCTTATCCATGATGCTTATAGTAGCAAGTGTCTGGATTGGTGACCCAGGTGGGCCCTTCTAGTTCATTGTCCAAATGTGCAGGAATTATAATAAGTATGACTCCAGTCTTGACTTCAACTCTGTTTGACTGTCTGTCCATACTGGGAAGGGACTTAATTACCAATCACCATTCCACTGGCAGTTGTTCTTTAAAAGTTAATCAACAGGATACTTCTTCACATAGATATTTCATATATCATTGACTTGCAGAAGCTCAAAGGGAATAATCAGAGCACTGCTCTTGTCATTCTTCTAATGGTTGATTTGTTTAATTCCCGTAAGTTACATACAGACATCAGAATAAACCATATCCTCATTTAGTGTAAATTGATGTAGCTCCATCAAACTCAATGGGGAGGATGTCTGCTGGTATAAATCAGTCTTCCTCTACAAAGGCGTAGCTGGGCAGCTCTGCACCTGGGGCAGCTGTACAATGTATAGGGCATCACTGGCTGCTGCAGTGTCAATTGCAGTGGTGCATTCAGCCACTGCTGCAGTAATGGCTATTGTTGTCCACCCCCTGCACAAAGACAGTGCCTGGGGCTTTTGTCCTGGTCACCCCTTCTCCACCCCAGTTATACCACTGTTCCTCTATCAAAGTCAGTAGAATTATACGGGTTAACCTAAGTTGAGGAGCAGGCTCCAGGAGTTTAAAACTTTATGAAGAGAGGATGCAGAGGAGGAAACTGAATCTGTAGTTACTGGCTATGCATCTCTGGGTTCCAGGCTGTGTGCATGGATCTGAGGAAGTGAAGGGTGAATGTCACACATTACAATGGAGCTTGCATGTGGAGATGTAACAGTACATGTGGGCAGCTGGGGTGACTTCCAATTCCTACTACCACTGCCAGTGTGATTGTATGGCTACTATTCCCTCCCCCATCACACTAGGGCAGCTGCTCCAGTCACCCTGCCCAAGGTACATCACTGCTTGTGTGTCTGTTCAAGTGGGGAAAACAGACTTGAGCCTTAATTATGATTGGAACTGCTTCTTGGGGATGCTCTAACACTTGCATTGTAGGGCTTGAACCAAAGCCTGGAGGGGCACATCCCTGTGAGTGTAGATGTGAGGTTTGCAGTGCCATAAACCACATGCACTGCACATGTACATGTTCACTGTGCTGCTAATTTGCAGTGGGGGTTTGGGGGTTTTTTGACACTAGAAGATCCCAGTGTAAAAAAAAACTGCAGCAGAAAAAAGTGGGGTGGTGCATGGAGCTGCAGCATGCGCTGCCTGAAACTGGAGCCTGGTTGGACAGAGCCCCACTGTGACTGCAAGCCAAGCTCTGCACACCCAGATCACTGCTGCTGCAGCCCTGGTAGGCTCCCAGGACCCCAGGTAAGGCATTTAGGGCCAGCCCAGGTGCTGACTCCAGGCTCCCCTACCCAACCCAGGGCAATCTGCCACACACCAGAGTGCACATACAGGGGTGTACCCAGAGACAACTAGCAGAGGCAGAAATGTGTGCAGGGAAAAACTCATGTTCCCACTCATGGGGATGCACCTGAGGAGTCAGCAGAAAACTTTTTATTGGCTTTTATCCACTTTGGGTCAGGTCCTTCATTCCTGGAAATGCAGTCACAGACAAAGACTCCATAATTAACTGGAGGTTTTCAAGCCTCAAAATAAACAAGTAACTTTGTAAGTCAGTTCAAATTTTTTGGGCAAAAAATTAGAGTTAGTAGTTTTTAAATTTGAGCCAGCATTTTGTCCATTTCTTTTGTCCATCATCCACTTTGATGTTATGAAGTTAACAGCAATTGCTGTCAATCCTGATAGTATGGTTTCATTTAACAATGAGGATGCTAGCTACACCACATTCAATTGTACTAGGGAGCATTGCCATATAAATATGTCCTAATCTCTTACTCCAGCTCTGTGTGTGCTGCATACATAGCACCATAGCCCCTTCTGAATAACTGTAGATGTGCCCAAAAAGTGATTTTCATTTCAGTCACTGCTTAGTTGAAGAGTATGTTTAGCAATGACAATTAACTTCATATGCAGTCAGTTGGGGGCCTGGCCTTCCAAGAGCATTGCATTAGAGTGGAATACTTGTAAACCAGTTTTGCAATCCATTTAGTGGGACACCGGGACATAGTGTTCTACTCACATAAAACAGAAGAGAATTTAGCCAGACACTGATAACTCCCTGCACGTAAGTAACAGTCTTAGGATAACATGCTGTATTCCACGTGGATCCCTGGTTAGAAGGAAAAATACATCTAAAATATCCAAAACCTTTAGGAAAGTTATTTTCTGAACACAGAAACATCCTGAAGGATGATCAGGCTATAGGATTAGATATAAAATTATCTTGCTAAATTTTGTATAGCTATATGATGATAAGAAGATTCTTGTTCTTCAGGTTAATTGGTTATAATTTTCCATTGAAAGTCAGTGGAGGAAATCCTTTAGCATCAATGTTCTTTGTGTTAGGCCATTAGGTTAAAATTAAAAACACCCAGAGTCTATTCTTTTAGAGTTATGAAAGGTCTTTCAAGTGTATTTTTACAGAGCTGTAAAATTCAACCAGCTTTTTCAGGCTGAAAATCAGTAGATAGTAAAGTACCCTACATTTTGTAGGATTTCTTAGATAAGAAAGGTTTATAAAGCCTTGGAAATCTGGGCTGATTTTCAAAGCATCTGAGGAAGTTTAGTTATATACATTGTATTAATTTTAGTTGACAATGGGTGCTTTTACATGTCACCCTACAGCAACATAATAGTGCACTGCTATGGCAATGTAATAGTAAAATCTAGCTGTGTGCCACATGCACGGCGCAGTAACTGCCCATACTTTGCCACAGCAATGTCACTGTATGGTGATGTGTAGATGCACCCAATATGTACCCAATTTCCCAAGATCACTTAGATCAATTTAACCACAGTGAAGCAACATAAGAGAGTTATAATGTCTGTGATAATTATCCCTTTTGTTGAACAGGGAAGAATGCAGATCTCCTGGCTCCTTTTTTCTCTAGTCTTTACTTCTCTTCCAGGATCCTCTAAGTGCCCTGGAACAAATAACCTTGATTAGACTTAGCTCTCTCTAGAGTCCATTAGATGGGGAAATGGAGAAGTCCAAGAGCAATAAGTGGTTCCTTTATTCCAAGGACTGAGTGTAACATTCCTGATTTCTTTTCTCATAAGAAGCAGCAGAGAAGTTGCAACAATGGGGGCACATCTTTACTGTACATTAAGCTAATTTAATGTGCAGTAAAGCATCACTATCTACACATGCACTCCAATTAATGCACAGTAAATTAATTTACTTCGGCATAAGATAGTCCTGTCAGACACAGGTACTATCCTAAGCTGCAGTAAATTACAGCACTTAAATGCATGTGTAGACAGTGATATTGGGATTAGTTTACTCTGGTTCAAACTGAGCCAGGGTATATTCAGTTCCATTAATTGCATGTCTGGATGATGCAGAGAAGTCTGAAGTCTGTCTGGAGATGTCTCCCTTGCAGCACAAAGTGACAAAAATTATTAGGGGCCTGGGAAGCACAACTTATGAGAAAAGGCTGAAAGAAGTAGGGTTATTTCACCTGAAGGTTGATGAAAGGATAATGACATGCAGTGGATGATGCAGAGAAGTCTGAAGTCTGTCTTTTTTATTTCATTCTTCACAAATAGGAGCAGTGACTAAATGATGAGTGCAGTTGGCAACAAAGAAAGGGAAAGAGATAAACAACCTGGAATAGTAGAGAAGCAAGTTATGGGTTACTTAGAGAAGCTAGATGCTTTAAAGTTGGCTGGGTGGTACTGGAAGCACCCTAGCATACCAAAAGAGTTAGCTGATGTCGTGAGCAGGTCCAGGAGTTTGGAAAGGAGGTGCAGAGGATGTGGTTCACCATCACTAGGGCCCGGTTTAAATTGTGATTTTACATTTTTTGTGAAAATCACAAAGTTATGTGATTTTCATGAAAAATGCAATTTGCAATGAAATGCCACCATATGACCATTTGTTGAAGAGTTCCCCAGCAAGCAGCCATATCAGGGCATTTTGTTGCAACAAGATAGCTGCTACAGGCTTTGCAGAAAGGATCCTGCCTGTGGGGCTCTGCTGAGATGGCACTCAATGCACTGCTGCTGCTGCTGCTGCTTCATGGCTGAGTAGTGTCACCAGTCTCCGGCTACCTATGGGCCCTGCTCTGGGAGGAGCCCCTGGCACCTGGGGGGTCTGCCATGCTCCAGTCTAGCTGTGCAGAGAGATCCCTGCCCACCCCACTTCCACCTCCTTCCCTTCCATCCCTCCTTCCCCCACAGGCTGCTCCACAAAGACTTTGCCCATGCCTTTCCTGAAGCTTGGATTGTGGGCCTGGAAGAGTCACTGCCCCTCACTCCCCCCCTATGCTTGGGCATTGCAAGGGAGGTCACAGCAGTAGCAGCAGCCTGGGGACTTGACCAGGCAGGATGCAGAACCCCCTCCCACCCAGCCACCAAGCCTGGCACTAGCAACAACAATAAAAGCATTGGCAGCATTGGCAGTGTGCTGAGGATACCCCTAGCACAGGGGGAGGGCTGCAGGCTGCTGCCTCTGCTGGTGCCTGTGTTGCTTCAAGTTTGTGATCTGGGGGGGATCAAGGTGAATATTGAGCCGCAGGCGAGCAATGTGGCAGTGACAGCAGTGGCCATGTTCCCCCTGAGCCAGTATCCTGCGAGTAACATGTGCCCTGCCTGGATGGGGGAAGTGGAGGGCAGGGGGTCCCCTCATCTCCTTCCCCTTTTGGGAGGGGTCTTGCTCCTTCACAAAGGGATGACACAACTTCCCTGCTCCCCACTCTCCCTGCCTGGGGTGTGGGGGGGGGGGTGGGCTCTAGTTCCCACCACTCTGTTCCCTTTTTCTATGAAAATGGTGATCCACTCCATGATTGGTCCATGATATTAGCAAGCTGGGTCCACCATTTAAACCAGTCCTTAACCATTCCATATAACACAATGCATACTTTTATCAAATTAAAAAGAAACTAGAAGCTTTACTAACAATCTAGTGGCTTCAGACTATATTGTTCAGTTTAAGATTGGAACAAAAGCAAATATAAATTTTCTATATCATATATTATGTATAAAAACACAACAAAGTAAAATATAATCAAAATATGTGGTTCCATTAGTCTTGCCGTCATTACAATTAAATGGACATGTCTTTTTCAGATTCATAAAACAAAATCTAGTCTTCTTGAGCATCTGGACAGTCCATTCAATACTTTATTGAATTTTATTTCCATACTCTAGTTAATGATTGTTGCCAAAGTTAAAAATAGTGTGCAGGGCTGTGACATAGAAGCTACATTACCAGGAGCAGCTAACAGACAGCAAAATTGCAGAAGAAAGAATAGCTTAATTAGTGGAGCATTAAGACCAAGAAAAAAGGAGAGATGGTCGTTAACACCTGTGGAATGAAGATTTGACAAGGAATCCAGTGGAGCAGAATGTGCCATCAAGTCAATTGTCTCCATCATTGTTGCCTGAATAGAAATACTGTTGTCACAGCCAGGCAGTTGGTTTTAAATGTTGGGTGTTCCAAGGATCAAAGTGGGGTGCAATTGCACCAGTGTACCCCTTCTGGATATGCTCCTGGCTGAAGTAATTTCAGGCAATTGTCTTTGAGAATTTGAGGTAATCTTCTTTGAGAATTCATGGAAGTGGGGGAGATCCCAGGTGACCTGGATAGACTGAGAAATGGTCCACAATCAATCAGAAGAGATTCAACAAGGACAAATGCCAAGTCCTGTATTTGGGATGGAATAATTGCATGCACAAATACAGACTGAATAATGATTGGCTTGGCTGAAGTACTGCAGACAGGGACCTGGGGATTAAGTATAGCATAAACTGAATATACATCAACACTGCTGCATCTATATGTGTGCTGATCTGCGGAGTAGATTAAGTAGCTGCAGAGTAAAGTGTCATTATCTGCACATGTGTCACTATTAGGGCACAGTAAACTAATTAACACTACCATAAGATAGTACTGTTGGGGACAGTACTATCTTATGGTGGGGTAATTATTAACTGCAATTAAACATACATGTAGGCACTGACCACAGTCATAGACTGTGCCCAGTCAGCCCAGCCAGCAGGGGGTCAGACTCCACTGGCATAAACTGCTCTGCCCCAGATCAGACTGCTGCTATCCTGGGCACAGGTATAAAAGCTGCACCTGCGAGTAGTTTACTCCAGTGCAAACTTCTCCGGTGTTCATTGCTTCAAATTAATTTAATGTGTAGATGCATCCAGTGTGCTCTTGCCAACAGCTTCCTGGGTTGTGTTAACAGGAATGACACTTGCAAATCAAATGGGAGTCATTCTGCCACTCTATCCAGCACTGGGAAGGCCTCACCTGGAGCAGTGTGTCCAGTTTTGGGCCCAACACTTCAGGAAAGATGTGGACAGAGAGGAGAAAGTCCAGCACAAAGTGACAAAAATGATTAGGGGCCTGGGAAGCATAATTTATGATAAAAGGCTGAAAGAAGTAGACTTATTTCACCTGAAGGTTGATTATAGAGAGGTTTGCGATGGGCTTTTCTCTATGGCCATAGGGGATAGAACTAGAAGCAATGGCCTCAAGCTGAAGTAGAGGAAATTTAGGTTGGAGATTAGGAGGAACTTTCTTGGAGCAACACACCTAGAGAAATTGTGTAATCTTCATCTGGAAATGTTCAAGTGCAGGTTGAACAGACACTTGGCTGAGATGGTTTAGTCATGGATGATCCAGTCTTGAGCAAGGGGCTGAACAAAATGATCTCATGAGGTCCCTTCCAGCCCTACTTTCGTATGATATTAATTAATCTCCATATGATAGCAGGTTGCATTTTTATGTGATTTCCTGAGTATCACCAGTGGAAAATATTTCCAAAAGACTCAGGGGCAGATTTTCAAGTGTTCGAGACCCAGAATTAGGGCTACATTTCCAAAAGAACAGAACACCCAACAGGCATTCAAGTCATTGAACTCTTGAAAGTATAGCTTTGAAACTTTGTTTTTACCTTTGTGATGGGACTGAGGGAGGAGTAAGCTGGGCAGGGCGGGTTTCATTGAGTGGATGGAAGTTACAGTTTTGCAGGAGAGCCAAGCATTTTAGTTACTTAACATCAATTAATCTCGGTATGCTTCATGAATTAATAGAAGCATTAATAGGGCATTGTTTCTGCAATCCATTTCATTCAGGCTAATCCCTGTAAACAGCCCTATTGACTTTAATGGGGAGGTCAGTATCCATCATTACCACTAAGGCATGATAAAAGGCATGAGTAGAAAAGAGTATAGGTTTGAAATGAATTCTATCCCATCATTGTAAGGCTGTTTCCTGCTACATTCCTGTTTGAAGGAATAGCAGGAATACAGTTATCCTGTTTCCACAAGAAATTCATTTTCTTTAGTCATTTTTTAAAGACCCCTATGAATAAAGACTTGGCAGAAAGTCAAATGGAACCAGTGAAGGTCAGTCTTGTTTTCTGGGAGTTTGATCACAAAAAATGATAAAACATAATAAATGACTGCTCATGGGTAGCTTAGTCAGTCTTTGATGGCCCTTATAGGAAAGATCTCATATTCTCCACGGAAGTATCATGAAGGATGAGCATCTTAAAACAAACATTTGAAAGCACTTCTATCCACTTTAATTTTTCTTTATAAACTATGAGTCAAGTTGAATACCACTTGAAGTCAATGGAAAGACTCCAATTGCCTCTAAGGAGTATTTAATGAGGAGACACCCACACTAACATTTCTTAAAGTGAGAAAAGCACTTCTACAACCTGAGGTCCAAAGTACACATTTTGTATCACAACGAGCTTGGAGTGCCATGTATACCTCAAAGAACATGGTCATTGTCTCTCTTCAGTGTCAATTCAGTTGGTACTAAGGCATCAGAAATCTTCCAGACGTTAAGGGTACGTTAAACGTATCCTTTTGACAGGGCTTTTAGAGCAGGAGTGGCCAACTTGTGGCACAGGCAGCTTCTGTGTGTGGCACACAGCAGATCAAGGAGGGGACAGTTAGCACAATGGTAGACAGGGCAGGGAGTAGAAAGTAGAGCAGCAGATCCGGTAGGAGAAAGGCCTTTTGGGAGGTTGTAGAGCTAATTTGTGCCATACCTGCCAAAAATCTTAGTTTTCACTGATGTAGGGAATGCAGGGATTTTGTTTCTTATAGGATGAAAGGGAGAGAAGAGGTTTTGTAGATGGCTGGCTGAGTTCCTGCTGACTTGATCCTTTTAATGCTGTGAAATTTTACATTGTGTTGTTTGAGGCATTGGATAGGCATCACCTGAGTTATTTTTAAATGGAAATAAATAAGATCATCAGTTGACATTATTGTTGTAATGCTGGCAATAGGATAGATGGTAAGCAACAGTATGGCATAGAAAGTAATGTACAAAAAAGTACATAAAGGCTGCCTTCCTCTTCTCCTGCTTGCCCAAAGGAAGAGGTAGGGTACAAATCAAAGGATAAATATATGTGTTAATGAGATGAGTCAATTCCAGATCTTCCCTATGAACTAAGTGATGTCATGGAAAAATATGATGCTGCCCCAGGGAACTCTCTAAATGTATCATGATATAGTGAGAAGAATGGGTTGCAGGCAGGATAGCTTTGCTGAGGATGTGTTGTCTTTGCATGTGCATGTGATTTGGGGCCAGCTTACTAGTTGAAAAAGGGAACAATAGGATTTAGTTGCACAGAATAGTTTTAAAATACTTTTCTCTTTATTTTTAAGGGTGTCAATAGACATAACCATTATAGTATTATCGAAGGATAATGATACAAGCTTCTATGATAGCAGGGTCGAGGTGTACCATATGCATCTCTGATTCAGTTAGTCTATAAGCTTTTGTGAGCAAGTCCTCACTTCATCAGAAGCTGTTATGGTATAACTGTTACATCTGCATAATCTTGTTCCAATGCAAATGTAGCAAAAGCTCTGCAACTTTAATCTTACTTCATTCATGGTCAAAGTTAGGGAAATTTAGCTAAATTGTATCACTACAAGATCCATAAATGTAATGATTAGATCATAGCAGCTGATGTACACCCCCAAGTAACAAATCCTCTTCCTCCTTTAAAGTGATTAAAAAGTGCATTTGCCCATGCACCATATCCCTGTATTTCTTTTAAATAGGGAACCTACAATTACATTATTAGTAAAGTTGAAAGGGTCATTTATCTTTTTGGCTTGTTTGCTGTTCCATTTTTTTTTAAAAGAGAAAGAAAAAACATTAATTTGAGGATCACTGAAAATGAAATTTAAAAAAAATGTGGAAAAATGAAATTTAAAATATCACTCTTACTAGAATGAAGCATTTCATTTCATTTTGAGTGTTTTTAAGCTTTTAAGAAATAACAGTAGTGGAATTTTAAAAAAGCCATATCAACTTGAAAAAAAAATCTGTTTATTTAAAAAAATCTCAAAGTAATTTTTTTGGGGTGGGGGGATTTTTTTGTCTTCTTCTGAAATTAACAGTTCGATGCATCAGACATGAATCTGTGAAAATATTTCACTGACATTGAGTCTGTATATTCACCAAATGTATATATTTGGTGTGTGTATACACCAATTATTTCTATAATTTGTCTTCACACACACACACACACACACACACACACACACACACACACGCTGAAAAAAATTGCCTACCTCTAATTGTTAATAAAGTTTATATAAGAATATTTCATTATTAGTGTGTAACAATGGTTTGATAACATGAAACCTATATATCTTGTATAATGACAGGTGATTAGAAAAAAATCAGAATTTGAATTTTTTTCTCGCAAAAATATCAACTCTAAAAATTTCTAAATGATAAAAGTGGCACATTTTTCTTTGCAAATGCACCCTATTTCTAGCCAGCTCTAGTCATAAATATAATTGAAACCCTCTGAATATATTACTGAACCATCAGATAAACCCCTTCTAGATTTGTTTTGAGAAAGTTAATGTCAAATATAAGGCTTGAGTTTGATACGTAACCCATGCTGAGCCTGATCCAAAAACCTTATGACTTATGTTTATATATGCATTTATACTCTCCCTTCAGCAAAATTAATATAGAGAAATGTATCAAGGGAAAGGCAGAAAAATAAGCAAACAAGAGAAAGTGTTCTTGAGGATTTCTGGGAGGCAATGGCTAGTGAGAGGGTATCATTAATATTCAGCAATATGATGGGGTTGCTCTGAAGTTCAGGGCACCCTCACAGGAGACAGAAAAGAACATTTCAGAGTGCTTGGGAAGAGGAAGGGAAGAAAAGCCACTGACAAGCTGAAGCTGACTTTTCCGTTCAGTACAGCACCTGTGCTCTGTTCTCTGGCAAGATGGCTCACATCACATACATACCGTATCAACAAACTCTATTTTTCCTTTTCTCTAACATAATCAAAAACACCCTCTCATAACATGAGAGAAATGAAATAAGTAAAGCAAGTCAAGGATTTAGGTGTGCCCTAAGACACAGCATGCAGCCAAGGCAGCCTTAGTGTGGCTGAATGCCTGGCTGGGTGGAACCTTTGCACTCCCTTGAATCCTGGCAGGGGGTTGGCGATCACATCTGCTAGTCTTGTGTTATCCAAAAAGGACAAAGGATGCCAGCTGGCACAGGGATAGTTAAACCCCCTGACATAAGTGCACAATCCTCTCCTCCCAAACCTCCCTGATTTGTCTTTCCTGGCAAGAGCAAAAGGGCCCCATGACCTGTTATACAACTGATATGCTTTTTATCACCACACCGTGCTGAACAGCAAAAGCAGGATTTAATTTTTTGTGTTATCTTCTAGGGATACAAGGGAAATGGTGGGTTTCGAGAACAGGTGCTCAACAGTATCTGAAAAAAATTGATCTCTTCATGACATGTCAAGGTCAGCACCCAGGTAGAGGAGGCCCCCAAAGACAAGTAAATATTGGCTGCTGTTTTGGTATTCTTGAGAATATTCACAGGTAATAATTAGACCTTCTGGTTTAGATGGCAACTTGCCATCCTGGTTGGTTGATGCTCTCTGGATATAGAACAGAAGGCACACAGCACATTCATTCACTCGCTTAATGGAAGTGGCAGATATCCTGGAATGACTCTGTTCTTGTGCCTTCATAGCTCACAACGAAGCTTTGGAGACAGATTCAGACACCAATGAAAGTGAGGAGATTAAAGCCAAGGTCTGTTGGCTTGGTGATAATGTATCCGAATGATTTCTTGCCATGTTTCAATCTCAGCTATCCTTGAGCTGTGGTAGGACAGGAAGAAGGGTGCTGGTGAGGAAGTAAAGATGTACAAAAGGCAAGAATTTGATATTATTCCATTTATTACATGCACCCAACTCCCTTTTGGGTTATTTCTGAGGAATCCCATTGATAGGAGGCAGTTTTCATGTGAGCATGACCTAGTCAATGAGCTATACTGTGCCATTGTCAAAAAGGGATCAAGCAGGGAGACTGAGACAAAAGGTGAGCTTTGATGAGGCCATGACTTTACCCAAAGAACCTTACCCAAAGCTCATAGAAACCAATGGAAACTCCTCTGTTAACTTTCATGGACTCAGGTACAGGTCTGAAGGAGGAAAGAGAGATGGTGCCAAGTGCAAAAGTGTATGAAAAAGGGGTACAAGTGAGATCAATCTAATTATTCCACAAGACAACTGTGAGAGAACCCTCATATCCTGGTACAATGAATGTATATGAGTAAGAGACCCCATACATGTAATCCTGTGTTTTCTATCTGGTTGATTTTGCACGAGATGAGATCTGACTGGATTTTTATTGATTAAAGACCCGATTTGCTAAGGATCCCACTGCGTATGCTGTGTAGCCCCCCTATTTCCTGGTATCCCCACAGCCATCAATAGGATCTGTCATAGAGAAAGGTTCACTGTTCACAAGGAGTCAGGCTGCCAGAATACAATGCTAAGGATCCAGGGTCTGAAATAAATTAAACCGTTTCCTCTTTCTTCTCCTCTCCTTTCCACAGCACTCCTCTACTGTGTCTCCTTGTCTTCCCTCCCTGCTCTTTTTTTTTAAGCTGTGTTCCTTTTTGCCGTTTCAGTTCCTTTCTTTGTCTCTTGCTGAATGACAAACACCTTTCAGATCTTAGTGAGAAGCCCAAAGAAGTCAAAACTACAATGGATGTGAGGACTGCAAATCCTTCCTGCTTTGAGGGGCACCTATATTTTTTCATTAGTTCTTTCTAATACCAAATGCCAGAAGAGTGTATTTTGCAGTAACTTTACCTCTCCTCAGTAGCTAGAGGTCTCAAAGCATTAACCTACATGTGGATGCAGTTGGGCTGTGTAATTGGCTACTTAGACCACTGAGCTCAGGTCACAGAAGGTCAGATTCCAAAGGGAATCAAACACATGACCACAAGATGCAGAAGTCATCTTTTGGCCCTCTATTTTAATATGCTTTCCTTTTTTCTCTCAGAAAACATGATGGAAACGATAACATTGAAGTGAAGGTGAAGAGGAAGAACAGAGCAAAAAGCAGAGCACTAGGACAATGCTTTATGCAAATAACATATCCTAATGAAAGCTTTATTTAAACCTTCCTCACTCACGATAAACAGTTACTGACACAGTGACCTTTAATACTAAAAACAGTGACAGCTATTCAATTAGGCCTGATTTAAGGGCCACTGAAGTCAACAAAAAGATACATGAGCTGGTCAAGTTCAAATATCACATGCTAATTTCTTTTCCCTCTTGGTTTAATATAGATAAAACCATTGCTCATGCTGAGTGAGGGTTTTACCATCTGTTTCATTTTGATGCTCAGGCTTAGGGCAAGTTATCGGGGAATGTTGCAACAAGCTAAAAAATATAAGCAGGCTGAGCTTTCACAAACGCTGTGCACTTAAGCAGCTGTAATGAAAAAATTCCAGTTGGCACATTGCATTCTTTCAGGAGGGGAATGGCATGTTTTTATTTCTCCTGGAGTGCAAAGCTATTTCTATGATTTGTCTTCATTTAAAAAAAAGGAAAAAAAAGTTGGGTTCACAGAGATGTAACATAATCCTCCAAACCTTAGATTCCTGGTAGAACATGTGAATCCATTGGTAATAAAAATAACTGTTCACAAATAATACTGAACCTTTAATTTGGTTTGACAACCATATTAGCACTGGCCTTGCCGAGACACACGAGTGTGCAGTGTTATTAGGCTACTGCATAGCATATTAAGCATCTCATGTAGATGCACCCACTGATATTGAGAGTAAAGCTTATTAGTTGGTTACTAATTAGTTGGTTACAGATTATTAGTTGGTTAGTTGGTTACTATTTATTATTATAAGTAATTCTGAAAAAGCAAGCATTTTGCATTTTCATTGAAGTTTTACAAGTTTTTACCAAAACTTTCTTTTTTCCTTTAATTTGGCAACTGAAAAATGTTCAGTTGGGAGGAGGTTAGTTTTGCAACAAAAATCACAATGTTGTCAAAGGAAACATGACATTTTTCATGAATATTTTCCTTTCCTTGAACCACCCTCCTTTCCCCCACTTTTTTTTCATGGTCAAAGAATTTTGATTAATTTGGTTTTGATCAGCTTCAATTAACATAAATGCCAGTTTACACCTGCTGAGGATCTGGCCCAACCATTTAAAGATACAAGCAACACAGTGTGGATGCAGGAGGTGGCTGGGCCTCGGGCTGGGTATTTTTGCATGACTGGAGCTCACAGGCTATGCCACAGGGGAAACAAATACCTATCAGTGTACAGATCTAGACCTAGATCCAGATCTAGGTCTATGTGTGTCCCAAAGCCCTTGTTAATAAAGCTGCTCAAGTAAGAACAAATTGCAGCATAAAATAAGAAGCTGTGGCATCAACAGTGTACTTGGGTAGAACTTCCTGCATAATCCTGGAAAGAGGACTTTCTGCTGCTGTTAATGAGAGTGGCCTTGGTTCTGGAAGATGGCTCAGAGTATGGGGCATGAGGGCTATTAATGGAGTATGGGAGGGATATGTGTTAGGACTAGAGAAAGGAAGCAGCGTTGTGTGGTGTTGTTGCACGTTCTGGTGTATGTTGTTTATTTTAGGTGCAAGAGTGGATCTGGGCACATGTAAAATGGTCTCCAGGCCATGGGAGTCAAGTGTTAGCGTGACTAGATATACACCCACCTGCAAAGGGTTCAGGCAATGGCTATCATGACAGTGCAGACTGCAAAAGTGCAAGCTTTTAGTCAAGGTGCCCCAGTTCAGAGCATGCCATTTATTAGCTGTATCTAGTGACTGTAATCAATCTAACAGATGTTACAGAGAAATAGCAATAATAAAACAGAGGAAGCCAGAAAGAATACATAAATCAAATAGGAAATAAAAGGCCAAGGTATTTCACTCTACCACTGCAGCCTCTAGGTTACATTGGAGTGCTGGGTTTGGGTGTTCACATCCTGAATCACCTGTCTATGTGGTGTTGAATGGTTCAGCTGGTGAATATAATGAAGCTTATCTGCATAGCCAAAACCAAATCTTCCTTCAGACCTTTGACTTCTTCACCTAACATATATAAAAGAAGCAAAATATAACACCTGCCCGTTTTATTTCCTTTTTCATGTCATCTTTAGAAGGGAAGGACTGACTTCTCCCAAGTGAAGCATACAGGGAGACTGTCATTAAGCACAGGTTGCAAATTGGGTCAGACCATGACATTGTGACTTTCCTATTTAGGGTTTCTACTGCAGGGGCTGCCAATAATTAGACTCCAGCCATTGGCTCTACAGGTTTGGCTACATCTCATATTTCATCTGAAGCTGTTTCAACACCTGTTAACTAACATGTGCCAACTACAAATGTTTATGACTTGTCTACACTGGAATTCGCAATCGTGTTAGCTAATGCACAGAAGTTAACACGTGGAAAAGCTGAATGAGAAATCTGACTGGAGTGAATGAGCTAATTCTCTGCTTAGCTACTTATTAGTACTTCTGCTGCATGTCACCTTCTGGCATGCAGGTTCTTGCTTGTTTAACATCATCTGTCTGAATTCACCACAGCACCATTTATTATTAGGATTTTTCCACACCTACTTTGGGACATTAGAAATGAGCTGTTAGTAAAAGCGGTTAATGATAATTTATCAACAGTAGATAATCAACCCCTCCCTGATGGGCGCCTTTATAAAAGCCAAACACCCAGACTCACAAAAGCGCTTAGGATCATAGGAAAGTCAGGCTGGAAGGGACCTCATGAGGTCATGTAGTTTAGCCCCCTGCTCAAGCAGGATGATCCCTGACTAAACCATCAGTGTCTGATTGCTCTCGGAAGTTTCCAACGATGGAGATTTCACAGTTTCTTTAGGCAGCCTGTTCCAATGCTTGACCACCCTCAGAGTCAGAAAATTCCTTTTAATGTACAACTTCAATTTCTCCTGCTTTAGCTTGAGCCCACTTAAGGGCCTGCAGTGGGATTTCTGTAAAATTTTAAAGCCCACGTCCATGAATGAGAGCCACAAACCCACCATGTAATTTCTTAAGCATCTGAAAGGCACTGGGTAGCTTTTTGCCAGTAAAAATTGGGCACCTAAGATTTCTGTGACAACACATGCCTGGAAATGCCACTCTGTTGGCTGGGCTGAGCTCCCTGGTACTGATTTGCCACCTAAACCCATTTTAGATTTATAAATTAAATGTCCCTTGTTACCAGATTTGCCTGTCACTTTGGGGTACGTTCATTTATTAGAGTTACATTTCTGGGGTCTCTGTAATTCTGTCTATGTGCTGCTTGTGTCACTTGTGTTTCTATACGGAGCTCTATCTCTCCCTTCTGGAAGTCCTCACTCCCAATGGAGCTACCTTGCAGGGCTTAGCTTCAATAGGGCTGGGTTTCTCCAGCCACAGAGTCAGTCAAACACAAACACACAAAGGTTAACAGAGCATGTCTGAGCAGGCAGGGTCAATCAGTACTTCCAAACTGACACCCTCATATGCCATAGACTCAGCACCCCCCCAATCTCTTGCCACAATTATCCTGGTAGTAACCCCCTCGATGAGCAGACCCCACAGGATTTTGGGGCATTACAGGGATCTTTGGCTTAGGTAAGAGGAACGTTGCTGCAGAGCAAATGGAGAAGTCAAGAAAACGAAAGAATAAATGAGATTTGGAGAGAGAGTATGGCAACCAGCATAAAAGTTATTTTATTGCCAGGTATATGAAACTTATAATGTTACTAGTAGTAACAGCCATACAAGGAGAGACAAACACACACAACGGTTACAATATTATACCATTTCAATTGGCTATTTGGGGAAATCTAGCTCAAGTTTGATCAACAAAAGTCAGGTTTAGAAAACTATGCCTGGAGTAAGGTGTGGGGGGGAGGGGAGAGACAGAGAGCGAGAGTTGGTGTCTCACAACTCAGTGAAGCTTTAATCGGTTGAGGTTCCCAGGTGTTTGTTGGAGCTCATAGACAAGCTGCTTAGCTTAGGGCCAGAGTGCTAGAGACAGGCAGAGCCCCCAGCATGATCAGTGAAAATATTCCAGGCAGAAAAAAGAGCAGGTGAAGTCCCCATGGAACTGGTGCAGCATTTGAATCCAAGCACCAGAACAGAAACTTGAGCTTGGGTAGGGGTTCTTGTAGGGAAACAACAATGGTTCAAGGGAGAGTACTGGATTTGTTTATGGGTAAATGATGACTCATGGGAGCATACCAGAGTTGTTTTGTTTATGCTGGACAATAGGAACTGATCATTCCTAGCTATGGGCGTGTTACTCTGAGGGAGCTCACAATGCAATCAGGCAGATTCAGTATTTGGGAGCAATTGGTGAGGCTGCAGCTGGAGTACTGCATCCAGTTTTGGGCTCCACAATTCAAAAAGGATGTGGAGAAGCTGGAGAGATTCCAGAGAAGAGCCATGTGCATGATCAGAGGTCAGGAAAACAGACCTTATGATGACAGGCTGAGAGCCATGGGACTCTTCAGCCTAGAAAAGCACAGGCTCAGGGGTGATCTGATGGCCACCTGTAAATTTATCAGGGGTGTTCACCAGGATCTGGGGGAGCGTTTGTTCACTAGAGCCCCTCAAAGGACAGCAAGGTCGAACAGTTATAAACTCCTGCAAGACCATTTCAGGCTGGACATAAGGAAGAATTTCTTTACTGTCCAAGCCCCTAAGTTCTGGAATAGCCTGCCATTGGAGGTGGTTCAAGCACCTACTTTGAATGCCTTCAAGGGAAAATTGGATGCTTATCTTGCTGGGATCCTATGACCCCAGCTGACTTCCTGCCTCTGGGGCAGGGGGCTGGACTTGATGATCTTCCGAGGTTCCTTCCAGCCCTAATGTCTATGAAATCTATGAAATAAAGGATTAATCACTAGAATTGGTCTGATAAATACTGGGCGGGGTGTGTGTAGGCATGGGTTGATTAACATCTGGAGCAGAGATCCCACATCATGCAGTGCTCCCCTGCTTCTCTGGTCCTAGACCTCAGTGTGGTCCTTGCCTTGGAATCTCTGTTCTCCATCCTGAATACTAATGGTGGTGCCTCCCTGACCCATCTTTGATGCAAATGAGACAAGGGGAGTTGCCTTAATCCTGTCACCCTTGTCCAGAGGGGTATAGGTGCATTTCCCACTGCCCCTTCATTGCCTTTTGTAAGTCCTTCTTCTGATCAATTCTGTTTTAGGCAGAGGTTGGGGGGTGGGGGGTCCTTCATGAGTCAGACAGGCTGAGTACTGTTCCAGGGTTTCCCAGGAACACAGAACTGACAGGTAACACCCTTCCATGCCATGTGCTGGCTGGCTCTCTCAGGTAACTGAACTTCTTGGGGAATCACTTCACAGTAGCAGCTAAAGTCTTTTTAAAGGCCCATTTGGATAGAGTTGTTGGAATGTTACAGACTGATTGGTGAGACTTCCTTTCCACTTTAATGGGGAATGGAAATATGCTTTCATGCATGCCAGATTCTCAGGGGTATCCCCTGCCTTTTTCTCTGGTGGAAGAGAATATGCATCAAGCTAAAGCACTAAGAAAACACAAAAATACCAGGAGCCAGATATCTCTGATCATGGTGAACATTTACACATATAATGTTTATTACTTGCAATGGCCAGTAATACCATTGCTGCTCAGTACAAGCCCCAGAGCAGCCTTTTCTGCCTGATCTTGCACACCTATGTATGAGAACCTAATACGGAACAACAGAAGTTCAGATGGCAATCATTTGTTTGCCTGAATTTGACAGATGGTGATTGAAACATGAGAGGGATTACAAATTCACTACAATCTTGAAGTGACAGCACATTGCATCTCTCATAGAGAGCATGTGTGCAAATACTACAGTTTTAGAAATTGTAACAGAAGGATATCATCTCTCGAGAGGGCATGTCAAGGTTTTATAGTAATATGAGTTTCAGATTCCATAGCTGTACAGGGGATTTATGTTGAAGAGAAAGAAACTGGAATACCTGGGTGCCTAGCCAACAGAACCCGTAAAGGAGGATTAATGTGTGTCAGTGACAACCCCTGCACTATGAGGGACACTGGATAGGGACTCTTAACAGAGGCAAACTGAGCTAAAAATGGTAGGAATGTTTTGCTGCCTGACCCACAGTTTTAAAAAACCCAAACCAAGGCAGCATCACAGTCTAGAGTCAAAACTGCAGGTCAGGAGCAGTTCAAACAGGGGTCATAAGAAGAGAAAACTAATGAAAAATAATCATGTCACAAGGAGGGTAAGGAAAATGCTGATCAAAGCTAGTAGAAAAAATGGTATGCATTAAAAGAATACCATGGTTTTTACCTTAGCGTGTCAGCAAGACATTAGGCTTTAAAGGAATTCTATATCATTAGTTTTGGGAGAGTGTCTGACATCAGGAGATATATATATATACATATACATATAGCTATATGTATCTGATATCAGGAGATACATATACATACATATACACAAACACAAACACATACACATATCTATCTATCTATCTATCTATCTATCTATCTATCTATCTATCTATCTATCTATCTATCTATCTATCTATCCCTGTAACAGGAAACCATTGTCCTGTTACTGAAAAGTGGCGTATCCCTTTTAAGAGTAGGGTTTTTGTAGCTGAGGCTCAGGCCACCATCAGAGAGGGGAGTAAGGAACAGCCCTGTGGTCAGGTCACCTGACAGGGAACTCATATGACCCAATGGGGCATGGCTTCCAGTAATATATAAGCCTAGGGCCTGAGCAAGGCTCCTGGGGAAGCATTAGAGCTGGGGTAAGCTACTCCACAGGCCTGGGAACAGAGGAATACTACGTGGGGTAAAGAGAGGCTTTGTCCTGAAGACAGGCTGCCATTATTTAGGTTTGGACCCAGAGAGAGTTTAATGGTGCCTGCCAGAGGGCTTGATTACAATTTTAACTGGTGGTTTGTGGAAGAGACTGTGAGGGCTCAAGACATAGTCAGAAGGCCCAGAGTCTGGGGAAGGATAGATCCTGGGGCTGGAGGGCCCAGAGCCCAGATAGGGGCAGACCCTGGGGCCAGAGAGCCTAGAGCCCAGATAAGGGCGCAGCTTGGGGCTGTAACCTGGAAGTCAAGTCCAGAGCAGTGGCCAGCCACAGTAGAGGGACGAAGTTGGGAAGGCTTAAGCCCCAACAAGGGAATAAAGGCCTGAAGTGGCCTGATGACTCAGGGACACGGTCCCACTTAATTGATGATGACCCAAAACATTGTGAGTCATGGGTGTGCTGTAAAGGGCAGTTGGAGCCATGTACTCAGCCTTTAAGGCAAGCAAGGTTGGGAGAGTCAAGCATTGAAGAGGCAAGAGCACCTTAGACTTGTCAGTCTCTGAAGGCAGCTTCCCTTTTATGAAGCTTCTATCAAGATGTGGCAGGTGAGACAGCAAGGTGTGACCTTGAGAGATAAGACAGAAAGAGAGAGAGCCTAGCAGGGATGAGGGAACCTGTACAGGGCATCACAACAGTCCTCAGGCACCTAACCTGTTACAATTCCCTTGGTCCCTATAATCTGTTGTTTCCCCAAGAAATGAGACTGGTGCAAGAGATTAAGGCAAAATATATATATATATATATATATATATATATATATATATATATATATATATATATATAAATATTAAGGCAAAAATGTGAGGCTTCGGACAGGGCTTCGGATCTGGAGAAGCTTTGGATGCTTCAGGATTTGAAGCAGCACATCTGGGTTAAAGTGCTGGCTTCATTACGCTTCCCGAAGTAGTTCAGAGCTTCCAAAGTGCTTCGGGGCCACCTCAGAGATCCGGCCATAGGATATAATGTGGAAACAATAAAATATCTATAACTTTGTTGTTTTTTATCTGATTTGGATGAAATTTTTAGGGATGGTAGACTCTGTAGAGAGCATGAAACCTGCCATGTTTCAAGAAGATTGGTGCAAGGGTTTGAGGGGAACTGCACCCCAAATTCTTGAAAGCAAAACTCCTGTCACATCTATGTGAAGATTGGTGCAGGGGGGCTCTTGGGCCCTGCACCCCTAGCTGCTGACAGACAAAAGTCATGACATGGGTGCTGGTGGGACTGACTGTCTCTGTCTTGGGGCATGGGAGACGCTACTGCAGGCCTGGTTGCTAAGCTACTGTGTTACCAGTTACCAATCAGTCATGATTCACTCAGGGACCAGCTCAATACACAGGACCTAGCTAATGTAGCCAGTTAATTGCCATCAATTAGCACCTACAAAACCAGTCTAAGGAGAGGAAAGAATCAATACAGACAATCAACTGCCCCAAGACAGACACAGTCAGTCCCACAAGCACCCTTGGCACGAGTTTTGTCCATCAGCAGCTAGAGGTGCAGGGCCCCAGAACCCAGAAGCCCTGCACCGATCTCCTCGGCAGCTGGCAGACATCATGGCTGCAGCAGGGGCTACCATTCCTCCAGCTTTCACCCTGCTGCACCTTAACACACGCGGTGTCACCCATGTCATGAGTTTTGCTTGTCTGCAGCTTGAGGGGCAGTTCCTCCAAACCTCTGCACTGATATTCTTGAAACGTGGCAGGCTTTGTGGCCTCAGTAAGAGCTACCAGCCCTGCAGTTTTGCTGCCCCCCCCCCCCCCCCGTGTTGTAACACACAGCTGTGACAGGAGTTTGGCTTTCAAGAATTTGGGGTGCAGTTCCCCCCAAGCCCCTGCACCAATCTTCTTGAAACTTGGCAGGCTTCATGCTCTCAGCAGAGGCTACCATTCCTGCAAGTTTCATCCAAATCAGACATAAAACAACAAAGTTATAAATATTTAATTGATTTCCCCATTATACCCTATGGCCGGATCTCTGAGGTGGCTTCAGAGCCACTTAGGCTGGATTGAGGTGGAAACCCAGTCCAGAGCTCTGGATCGGATCACTGCCACCTAAAGTGGCCGGATCCAAGCCAGATTGGGTCGCTGCTGACTCGCACAGGCCTACTATCTATCTATCTATCTATCTATCTATCTATCTATCTATCTATCTATCTATCTATCTATCTATCTATCTATCTATCTATCTACCCCCTCTTAATCTCTCAAATTAGTCTCATTTCTTGAGGAAAGAAAGATTGCGGGGACTAAGGCATTGATGTTTAGGCTGACCTTGTGTAAAGAACTGAGTAAAGTTACACTTTAAACTTAGACCATATTAATGTGCCTGTTTGCCTTTTGTGACTACCTCTATTCATGATATACATACATGCACACACGCGCGCACACACACACACACATACACACGTGTGCATTTGTATGTAGTATAAATAGAGAACATTCTACCACAAATATATATAAATTCCAAATCGCTGGCTTGATCTTCCAAGATCATTAGACCTGCAGGACTCTTGACATCTGCCACTGTCAGAGGAGCAGCATTTTATTAGCCATTTTATTTTCTCTCTCAGTAGGATGTTGTGCATCCCTGTTTATCCTACATTGTAGGAATGCTGTTTTATTAAGGAATGAACAGAAAGCACTGCACCTGTATGAGATTCCAGAGGATAAGCTTATTATTAAATAAGATGGAAGTATTACAGAAATGCAAAACATGTATTTCCAAATATTTTTGGTTTAGAAAAATAAAGATGATGAAATTGATTCGCTCATGAAAAATAATTCCAATGTTTTTTGTCAAACTGAGACACAAAGTAATAATTTATCATGGAGGTACTGTTAAGGCTATATTGTCAAGCTGATCCAGGATTTTACTTTTAATAGGAATTTAAAGCTTGTGTGCGTGAGTGTGTGTGTGTGTGTGTGTGTGAGAGAGAGAGAGAGAGAGCACGAGAATGAGAGAGAGAGAGAGAGAGTCTCCTCATTATTATTTTCATATGTGGGGTTTTTTGGGGGAGATTTGCATTGTATACAATGAAGGAAGCCCTGATTATTGCAATATGCTCGTATTGGCCTAACACAAGACTTACTAGAAAAGATATGAATGTAGGTACTTGATGCTCTTGATTTTGTTTTCAGCAAGTTGCTTTATGGCTGTGGTGGGTCTGAGGGGCTGAAGAAGCCAGTTTTTTAGAACTCAGTAGAAATGGTGGCATGTGAGTGCAGGGGACCAGACTCAATGTTTCATGAAGCCTCTTTCAGTCCTTTGTTTCTGGGGACTGCTGAACTAGCCAGTCTTACAGCTCTGCACTGCAGAATCCATGATCATAACTCACGGATCAACCTCACATCAGAAGAATCATTTTGTCGCAGCCATGGTCTATCCCTGCAGGCCAGCAAAACTGGCCATGAGTGGTGATAGCAAAACTTCACCTGGTCAAAAGGACTTTGCCTTCAGGGACCAGATCTAAACCCTGGAAAGATTCCAAAGACTTCAGTGAGCTTTAGACCAGATCCTCAAAGTACCAGTTAGTCTCAAAGGTGTCCTGCTTTTCCTCTGTTTTCTGTTGGTGAACACTAAAGGTTCAGGCTCTGAAGCCATAGGCAGACAGGGAGAAATGATCTTGCAGTGTGCTGAATATCCCCATCTTCCATTTACATCTGTGGCATTTGAGGATACTCTGCATATTTCCAGAACAGGGCTCGCGTCATTCAACCAAAAGGTTGTATTTGGCTTTGCACTCAGGAATTTGCAAAGCTCTTACATTCTCTTGGGTGTCAACAACTGCAGAGTTGGGACTTAAAAAGCTTTGCTGTAACCCCATTATGAATGATAAACATGTGGCTCTGATTAAAATGTCAAATTTCTGCTATTTCTTAAAACCACAGTCTCTAGGGAAGGAGGGAGGGGACCAAAAAGCAGATGCCAAGAAGATGTCAGTCACAGCTCAGAAACAGAAAACATGACCAAGAAGGGAGAAAAAATACCGATCTAGTTTTCAAATTCAGTGCTCTATGAGATCTAAAGAGGTTTGAAAATCCTCTTAGGTACCTATCTTCATTTTTAGGTGCCCAAACACCTTAAAACATTTGGCCATGTGTATATGTTAGGGGCAAAAGAAATTCTATATCCCTTTTGTTGCATTCATATTCTCTTCAGTTCCTCTGGATCTTGCTATAAATTTGAGCTGTCTGAGTGTATCATGATGAGGGGACATATACATACCTGCACAATAATATGGTGTCTGTCTGCTCCTGGCTGCTTACAACTGGAAGGGTTCATTCTGTTATCTGACATCAGTGTCTAGTAGACATGGCCACTCATGGGCCAAGTGGTGGTGCTGTCCTTTAAAGTTCCTTCCTCCACCAGGGCATCCTCAGGAAGCCATTTTGTTTGCATCATCAGAGCTGGAACTAGGACTAAAATCTGGTCCTGTGTTTCTTTTTCTGGAGCCCCAAAACAGAAGCATCTTTCAGCCATTGTGTTTGTTTCATTGTTTGGTATTATTGTTTCAATCATCTAGTTCAGTGGTTCCCAAACTATCTGCTAGGCCATGATGAGTGAACTGGATTGCAATAGGCTGTATGTCTTCAGAGGCTATGATCAAATGTCTTCTTCAGAGAGGGATCATCTGTTCTGGGCTGTCTCCCAGCACAGCTGATCTGCTTCAGTGATATCTATAGATGTCACTGAGGTGTTTGTCTTGCATATCAGGCCTCTGAAGCTCCTGAGGATTCCTGAGGCCTGGATCCTGAAGATCAATGGCCCCAGGTGCTGTGCCTCAACCCAAGGGGTACATTTACAAGCGGGGGAAGCCCAGAATAAGGGGCACAGCAGCATGATATATACACCACAGAATTCCCTGCAGTGGAGTTCCCAGGGCAAACATCTGTAAGCACAGAGAGGGGACCTCCCAGGATTGGACCCCTGAAGCTCTGGGAGAGCCTTCCCAGGGCAGCTGGAGAGCACAAGCAACTGCAGGCTGCTCACTATAAGCTAATAGGTGCTGGTCATGAAAAGGTGGCACAAACTATGATCACAAATTGTCACTCTTGCAAATTTGATCATTGAGCATGACAAACAACCTAGACATCTGTTAGCTTGGGTTTTGTACTATTAGAAAAATTTTTGTGGTGACTGTAACAGGAAACTCTTACCTTGTTACTGGGGGAAAGCTGGGGCCAAGAAACTGGGCCAGGGCAAGTTGGCCCAGGCCAAGAGGGCTGAGGTCTTTACAGGGGAGTGAAAGACAAATGAATGGCACCTGCAAGGCATGCATGTGGCTATATGGGAGGAAGAAGGCCACAATTAGAGCCCTTAAGACTTGATTAGAGCCACTAGGGTCACAAGTTGGGACTGAAAGTTTGAATTATACCCACAGGGCATGAGTAGTTCTGGCTCAGGGCATGAGCTGCTCACAGAAAACAGGCAAGGTCTTGTTAGCAGACAAAGGGTACAGAGACCAGTGATTGAGTGAGTCCACTAGACACCAAGGAGATCACTCCAGTGCCCAGAGACAACCTCCCAGTCAATATAAAAGGAACATTATGGCATAGGAGGCGAGACAGAAAGGGAGGTTATAGGAAGAACCTGGGGTGGAAGCAGGACTAGCCTGACCTGCAGCGGGCATCATGGCAGCCTTCAGGACTCATCCTGTCACAGTGCCACAAAGGTAATATCTGTTTGCAGTCATAGTGTCCTCAATTAAAAGTATGATGATACAGGTGCATGGTGATCTATGAGAAATTATGAGGGTTGACGGGTCTATTAGTATATAATAATATATCAAGGTGATGTCATCTCATCCTTTTCCATCTAGCAATGAGCTGTCTCTGGAAATGATGCCTCCTCCCTGCCAAGGAGGCTGGAATGACATTCCTGAGTACTGTCCAGCCTCCTGTGCCAGGCTGTCGTAGTGCTCCCTGGTATGGGTGCCTGAATATTGTTATTTGTTGTGACTCATATAAAGTTTTACTTTTCCAGTGTAAAAGTGATTCCTGCTCTTTTCATTCTGATGAGGCAAATGAATCAGGTTAATGATGGCAGGCAAATGCATTCTCAATTTACTGGAGGTTTATATTATTTCCAGAATTGCAGAGAGTATTTCCTTTAGCTTCCCTCTATCTAATCCAGTAGAATTTTAATAACGTCCCTATTCCAAGTGATACAGTCTTTTGTTGGAAAACCTACATGGAAAGACTTAGCAAAACATTTTCAAAAACACCTAATCAACTGCAAAGCCTACATCTCATTTTTTAAAGTGGCTCAGGCCCAGATTTTCAAAGGTCATTAGGCCTTGCTTTGCTCAATCTTGCGAACTCTGAATGATTTTAGGTTCATTTTCAGAAGCAAATGAAGTGCTAAGAGTCCCAAGATCCATTGATTTCCATTGAGATGGACTGCTAGGTCCCTACATTCCTTTTGGAAATGGTGATAAAGCAACTTAGGCTATAGGCTTATGTAACCCAGGTGCATCCAAGCCTGCGCTCCCTTCTCCAATTAGAAAGGATGGGTGGCCAGGCAGGAGTACTGTGAGAGGGATCTGTGATATTGCCCAGATCCCTCTATCGAGTCAGGCCAGGACAAAACATGACTTAACTATATGCAGATTTAATATACAATGATTAATATATACAAAATCCAAACAAAATATTATTGTTGAATATATACAATATATGCTCTACATAGGAGATTATATTCTGTAATTAGTATCCAGGAGATTATAACACCAGCCATGGGCCCAGGGACCAGCACAGCTAAGTAACTGGTCTGTTACAGGTAAGCACAGGTAAGTCCATAAAACAGTTAATATATAAGCAATTGGCAATTAATCTTATCAAACCACAAGAAGAGTACTAACAAGGAATTCAATGGAACAGGTACCTATGTATACCATATACAAGGGTAAAATAACAAACCACATTAAAATATAAAATATGAGGTGTACACACTGTAAAGTGTCACCACCCCTGAGAGTACCAACTCCCTTGTGTCACCCTGGGACCCTTGACACCACTCCCAAAAAGGTGGGAGCAGGAAAGAATAAGTCCCAAGTGCTCCCAGCCCCTCTTGGGCCTGACTGGGTCTCTTCTCTCAGTCTCTTAGTCCCCTCCAAGGGCTGCCTTCCCCTGTGGGAACCCTTTTCCTGGTAACTCACAGCTCCTCTGTGTGAGATGGGGTCTGTGTCACCCCAGTTGGGGGTTCTTCCTGCTGATACAGATGCAGGCCTCTGGCTCTTGCAAGGGCTGCCTACCCCCTCACTGCCTGTGCCCTGCTCCGGGCACCAAGAGCTCTGCATGCTGCTTGCTGTTGGGGGTTTGGGCCGCCTTCTGTGGCTCCGAGACCCAGGTCCCACCTGGGACCAGCTGTATACCAAACATGCATGAGTGTCCAGGCCATGCCAGGAAAGGATGGATCTGCATGCAGCTCCCAGGATCTGGGTCATGCCGGACTGTACCATGCTATACGGCCGGCTCTAGATCCTGGCTGCATGCCAGAGGGGGACGGGTTTACAGACCCAAGCCACCTTGTGCGGCTCTCAGGGTCTGGGTCCATGAGGACCCTCCATGCAGTGCTGTCTGCACCGGGTTCCCTGGCTGCATGCCAGGGGTTGCAGACCCGAGCAGCCTCATGGCACTCGCAGGGTCTGGGCTCTATGTGCCACTATGTGCACCGAGTGGTTGGAGACCTGAGCTGCCTCATGCATCTCCCAGGGTCTTGCCCCATGCGCTGTTCTGCGCACCGCCAGGGATGGATGCCATCCACCACTCCAGGTCCAGCAAGACGCATCTTTGAGGGGCTCTTCAGAGCAACTGGAACTGCCCCACCGGCCTGCTCATACCAGCTCTTCTTTGCCCCATTCTATTTTTCATCCCTCAATGTGTCTGCTGCATGCTGAGCATGGTACTCCTTTTATTTGCTCTGGAGGCTCTGCCCCTGGAGTGCAGCTGGACCTGCAAAACGCAGGCTGCAATCAGGTCCAGGGCTCTTTGTCCTCCCCGCCTCAGGCAGGTGGCAGGGTAAGCCCCTCCCAGCAGTTACCTGATTGGTGGATGTGCTCCACCAATCACAACGGAGATTCTCTGAGCTCAGGTGAGTTGGACTGCATTGGTAAGTCCACCACACTTAGGATATAAGGATGCCTATAGATGTGCTTGGATGTGGGGAGGGGGCATTTTAATTATAGTGGTTCCTGGAGAGTCACTTAAATTGAAACACCTCACTGCCATGTGTATTAAGCACCCTGCATTTCAAAATAGCTGCTGGGGTGATTTAACTAAAGCTCATTCGGTGGCCATTTTGAAACACAGGATGCTTAATACATGTGGCAGTGAGGCACACTAGAGCATTCTAATTAGAATGCATCAGAGCATCTCTATGTGCACCCTAAGCATCTAGACAGTAAATTTAGCATTTCCAGTGGTGGCATTCTTATGGGCAGGCTGCTTCCTAACCTTGACATGACAAATCTGCAACTGCACGGGTAGACTAAATAGCTTGGGGACAGGCTAATTGTTACCGCCACTCGGAAGCGTTACCTGTGGCTGTAACTACATTACTCTTTGTTTAGGAGGCAGCCAGCACAGAGCAGCTCAATTTTCTTGAAGGTGCCCCTGCCAGTGATGGCAAGCTTACCATATAGACATAACCTCAGGTGCCCAGCCACCTTCACTTGCTCAGCAAACAATCTGGACACCTTAGTGCTAAAGTGACGATTCACTCCATACAGGTCCACCATGGCATCATGCAGTAATGGCAGTAGAAGATGGCCACTAATTCTACTAGAGCTGGTATATGGTATGGATAGGTACAGCTGAAGATTTGCACTCAGAACTTATGCCAGGTAGAGAGGAGCCCGTCCCCATATGGGGCAGGCATGGCCTGAATACTCAGCAGAAAGGTGCATCCCTCAAACAGGCAAGTAAAGTGTAGATGAACAGGATGGGAAATGGGCACAAACTTGGCCCCCATAAAGCAGATGATGAAGGGAATGGGCCAACACTACAATTACTAGGAAGAAGCAGGAGATGAAAGCTGAATCAGAGGTGTCCCTCCCTCTGAGTCATATTGCTTTCTGGGGTTACATGTTGGGGGTAGAGAAAATTATACTGCCTACTCCTTGGCTATCTGAGCTACCATTTACTGATTTAAATATTATTTTAGCACAAAAGAGAATGGCACACCCTTAATTCCAGCCATGAGAGAGTTCCTAGGTGGAGCATATTGCAGCATGCTTTGTCTGAGCATTGAATAAATGCCATTGCAGCACGTATTGTATTTTTTTCCAGCAGACCTTCCACTTCATAAATAACATCTTATCTAGATGTAACTGATGAATCACTTTGAGGTGTTTCCTAGCAGCCCATGCCTGGGTAACCATGGTCAAGTGGCTGCATCACCAGCTTATGGACAGCAAAACTCATGTGATTTGATTCAGAAAATGTGAACATTTGGGACTGATGGTGCTAGCCCATGCAGAACCCATAAAAAATATTAGACACCAATATGAAAGCCAGGGAGAGGATATAGCCAGATGGGACATCCTGCTTTTGTTCTTAGTGGGTGGAGGGGAGTGGGGTGGGGAGAAGGAAACAATAGTATTATCACAAGTCCTCCAAGGCTTCTTTTGATGCTGTTTAATATGTGTCTTGGGGTGCTAAGCAGATATTTATCTGAGAGGAGCAGGGTGGGGGACTGCAGTCTAAGTTTCAACTAAACACAGTGGCTTCGAAAGAAATGGTTAGATCTGCCAGGAGGGGAACACCAGACCTCATCTCAGACCAGTTCCTGGGTTATCACCTGCCCTAAAGTCCCTGGGTTCAAACAGAAGGCCGTGTCATAACCAAGTCTGGAGTCCCGTCTTTGACAGAGGTGGGAATTCTCATTGGAATTGTTCCAGTAGACAACTGACCTTCATTCAGAAAAGGGAAAAGGCTTCAAAGGGATTAAATAAACCCAAAGGGTGGGGGGAGGGGAGAGAGAAACTCACCTTTTGTCAAGTGAAAATGTGAGGGTTTCTACATGGGTGAAACTAAATAACAACTACACCCCAGAATAAACTCTCACAGAAGAAACATAAAGGATGGAGACATACACACATCATTAAGAGCACATTTCTTACAGAACAACTAGTCCCTCTCTGACCTCACTATCCTCGTATTCAAGGGAAATCTATCTAACACCTTTAAAAGGTGAACTTAGGAACAAAAATTTGCCACTAAGAACTAAGGACTGAACACTGATACCTATGGGTGCATCCAGATGAGTGCACACATGCCTCTTGCCCCATCTCAAACCCCTTTGAGACAGGGCAAAAGGCATGTGTGGGAACAAAAAGATGTTCTCTGTGCTGCAAACTTGCGGTGCATGCAGAAAATGAGACTACTGGATATCCAGGGGTCTTGGACCATGCCCTGAGGCAACCAGAGGCTGGGTCCTCCACAGAGATGCTCTGGCTGCCAGAGCATCTCTGTGGTTGGCCCCTCACCCTGCTGAACCATGCAGCTTGCCAGGCAGTGTGCTGCAGCACCAGAGCTCCAGTGCTGGTAAGTAAGGGGTTGGGGGGACTGGAGGAGGGGGGGAGGGGACTATGGGGGGGACCCCCGCTGGCCCTGTCCACTCCCCCACCCCCTAGCCCCCACCTTCCCCCCTGAAGCCCCTAATCCCTACCCTGCCTGGCTCCATCTCCCGCCTGCCCCCCCCAAGGCCCCTGATTCCTGCCTCACCCACCCCAGCATCCCCATACGAAACCCCCCCCCAAACCCCACCGTCTTGGCACTTACTGGAAGTTTGAGCTGCCATCTCTAGCACTGGGGCCCCACCTGCACAGCACGGGCCAGAGGGATAGCCCCAGCAGCCCCAGCCCGGGCCCTCCTCTCCCCTGCTGCCCTGTGCTGCCCGGGGACCCCTCCAGCAGGCCCCGGAGCCCTCCCACTTCTGCTTCTAGGGTAAGTAGTGGCCTTTTTTCAGGTTTTTTTCTTTTTTTTTCCCTTCTAAAGTGATGGTGCCTGGGGTTGGGGGGGCAGCCAGGGAGTGCAAGTGGGGGGTGGGGCTGGGTGTGGCAGCCATTGGGGAGCTGCAGCAGCTGGTGGGGGATGGGGCCAGATGGGGCAGCAATCGGGGGGCTGGGGTGGGGCATGTGGGCCTTTTGGTGAGTGGCACCTGTTGGGGGGCTGTAGCCCCTGTTAGGGGGCCTTACCCTCTGTTGGGGGGCTGTAGACCTTGTGTGGGGGCCATAGCCCCTGTTGGGGGGCCGTAACCCCTGTTGGGGGGCCACAGCCCTTGTGTGGGGGCCATAGCCCCTGTCGGCAGGCCATATTCCCTTTGTGGGGCCGTAGCCCCTGTATGGGGGCCATGGCCCCTATGGGAGGGCAGCAGAATATATATTCATGTTTCATAAATTCATGAAGCATGTATTTAGAATTCACTTTATTATTATGATAGAGACACTGGTAGGCTTCCACATTGCTTTAACACTGTAGATATATCAATAAAACATTGCCCAACTGATTGCTGTCTCTGTCTCTCTCTTTATAGTGGTCTTTTGCATTAATTGTGGAGGAACATGGATTTTGGGGTATTTTACAGAGTGACTTTGGAATTTTTTTTATCAAGGATTTTTCAGTTTTCCAATAGGGAACACCAGAATTCCTGCTAGGGAGGCCAGTGGCAGAACCCTGCCTGCTCAGAGCTGGCACCTTGTACCCAGCTGGAGGTGACTGACCTCATGGGCATTTGGTGCCAGGAGGACATGCTTTGACAGTTTAAAGCAGGCCACCACACCCAGAACATTTTCCAGGCGGTAGCTGCTCAGATGGCTGGGCAGGGGCGCACATGGCAGTAGTGCTGCGCAGAAGCCACCTCTGCAGCCACAGCGCACTGGCAGCTGGCCCAGAGGGTAGATGCCTCTACTGGCTGTGCAGTCTCCATCTGGGTCTGGCAGGTGCACAGCAGGTCACAGCCAGGCAGCAGCCCCCTGAATACATGCTTCAGACTGCTGCAGTGGGTAAAGGGTGCAGGGAACTCTCAGGGCTGCTTCAGCAGTCCAGCTGGCACAAGGGGTAGTGTCTAAGGTTTGCTCTAAGGTGTGCAGGTGTGCAGTGGTGCACAACTAAAAGTATGGCCGCACACAGCCTTTTCAAGGCCGTGCACCAGGAGAGGTGGGGGCGGGAGCCTGGCGTGGGCTCTGCCGGCTCTGGGGAAGTGCTCTGCTCCCCTGCATCAGGGCCAGGGAGCAGAGCACTTCCCCGGAGCTGGCGGAGCCTGCACCAGCCCCCTGCCCCAGTCTTCATCCCTGCCTTACCTCACCTCAGGGAGGAGCCTCTGCCTGCCTTGAGTGAGGCTCTGCTGGCTCCAGGACACTGCTCCACTCCCCGGCATGGCCTCAGGGAGTGAGGAGGCACATGGCATCAGGGCCAGGGAGTGTAGCAGTGTCCCGGAGCCAACAGAGCCTCACTTGGGGCAGGCAGCAGCTCCTCCCCAAGGTGAGGCAAGTCAGGGATGCAGGCTGGGACAGGGGAGTGGCGCGAGCTCTGCCAGCTCCAGGGAACTGCTCCACTCCCTGGCCCTCATGCGGGGGAGCGGAGAATTTCCTCAGAGCTGGCGGAGCCTGCGCCAGCCTCTGGCTCCAGCCCCAGCCTCTGGCCCCCAGCCTCTTGGCTCCAGCATCTGGCCCCAGCCCCCAGCCTCCATCCCCCAGCTCCAGCCTCTGGCCCCTGGCCCCAGCCTCCAGCCCCCAGCCTCTTGGATCCAGCCCCCAGCTCCTGGCCCCCAGCCTCTTGGCTCCAGCTCCAGCCTCTGCCCCTGGCCCCCAGCCCCAGCCTCTCAGCTCCAGCCCTGGCTCCCAGCTCCAGCCCCCAGCCTCCAGACCCCAGCCTCTGGCCCCCAGCCCCCTTTGGTAAGTGTTCCATGCCGGACCTAGGCGGCATGCTCAAGGAACGAGGCAGCGCGCTCATGGACCGCTACTCCTTAAAGGGAACATTGGTAGTTTCCCCAGGTACCAATTGGCTGGGCCCCAGAAGCTCCTGAGGGTGAGTAGCTCTGAGCTACTTGACAGGGAAGCTTTTTGTATTGATGGACCCAGGACAGGGCAGCTTTTTATATTGCTGGGGACAGCACAGGTGCTGGCCCCAGGCTCTAGCTCCCCTGGCTGCAGATCCGGGAGGAGCCAGGCAGGGTTATTTTGCCCCAGGTGGCACAATTTGCTTCTCAACAAAGTGCATATCCAGGCATGTGCACTGAGGCATAAAGCCCTGGCTCAAACTTGTACTGCTTCTATTTGAGCTGCTGGAAGAGCACATGCTTGCATGTGTGGATGCGCCCATGTATGGAGTTTTCTATTCCCTAATTTATTCATTGAAGTGCTCTTGGGGAAACAAAGCAAAACAGCTTTTGTTCTGTGCTCCTGGAATCTACAGTCAAGGTCCAACTCTCAGCCCAATTTCAGAGGATGTAACTCTATTACACTTGAATCCACATGCTTTGGACTGCCAGATTGGATCATGTTAGACCTAAGGCAAAAGAGAGAAGGTGTGAGTTTTCAGGGACTTTGCTTGCAGTGCTCTGCATTTCTGCACACATGGCAGTGTGATCCAGATGAAGTGCCTGGTTACATCCATCAGTGTAGTGTAAAGGTGCTCTAGAGCTTTTTTCGAAGGGACAAGTGAAGGTGCAATTACAGCCTATTAGCCTGACAAGCCACATCCAATCATCCTCTAAGAGCTGAGCTAATCAAAAAGTAGCGGGCAGGAGTAAGAAGGTTCAAAACATTCAAAGTAAAAATGACACGGTGGGTTCAGGTGTTGATTGACAGAGGATTGAGAAAGGTACCTGCTGTGAGGGTGAGGGCTGCGTTCCTAATACACCTTCATCACTCTGGAGAAAAGTGAGTATTGTTCCACATTTATTGCCCAAGGGAAGGGTGGAACCTTCTTCACTGGAGGTATTTGAGAAAAGGGCGATCACTATCTGTCTGGTGTGTAGTACATCCTCCATCTGTGTAGGGAGTCAAACAAGGCCCTTGAGGTCACTTCCAACTTTTTGTTTTTATGACTTATTAGAGAAGTTCACTAGGGTAGTGTTTGGTCTGTAACTGTAGTTTAATAGCTCTAGAAGCAATTGACACTTTGAGAGGCTATGCAGACTAGATAACTTTTTTTAGCCAACTGCTTTGAATTTGAAGTCTGCCTTTGTTAATGAGAAAGCAGGGAAGAACTCAGTGTGGTGTGCGATTTGTATGTTAGGACCGACTTAGCTGAGCATATGGGATATGGACAGTATCCTGTAGAATGCAACACTTATATAGAGCCTGGGAATGGATATTTTATATACTGTTTCTAACACCTGTACCATCTCATCTATCTGTAGCTGTAGATTTCTTTTTTCACTAGCAACTGATGACTATTGCCAGTGAATAGACAGTGCTAGTGAGCAACACAGCTGACCCCTGGTATGTTGCTAGCCTTAGAGTTATACAAATTAATTGCTGAAAGGTCCTGAGATGCTTGGAAAAGAATTGAGCAGTTCCTAGTGTGAAGTGGAGAAGGTTTGGTCAGAATGATTAAAGGAGTATAAAGCATGCTTTATAATTAGAACACCAGGGTTGCAGCCATATGTGCAGGCATGTGTGCTTGCAGCAGCTCAGATAGAAGCAGTGAAAATTTGAGCTGGGGCTTTTTGCCTCAGTGCACATGCAGGTGGGGGCTGGGGCCAGAAGGGGCAGTGATCTGGGGGGCTGGGGGAGCAGGCGGGGGAGAGGGCCAGCAAGGGTCCCCCCGTGGTCCCCTCCCCTCTCCTCCAGGCCCCTGCCTCCACCCGCTTACCAGCACGGAGCCTGGGTCCAGCTCCCTGCGGCTGGCATGCTGCCTGCCCTACATGGGCAGGCAGCATGCTTCAGCACCGGGGTGAGGGCTAGCCCTAGAGATTGTCTGGCTGGCTGCCAGAGCAGCTCTATGGAGGACCCAGGCCTTCCTTGCCTCAGGGCATGGTTGGGGACCGTGCCCTTCCCCATTCTTTTCACCTGGGGTATTTTTTGACTCCTGTATATCCAGGGTTCTAATTTTGCCCTTGCGCTGCAAATTTGCAGCCTGAGGAATGTTTTTTTATTCCCACACGTGCCTCTTGCAGTATTTCAAAGGACTTTGAGATGCTACAAGAGGCATGTGCACACTTGTCTGGATGCGTCCCAGGAGCGCATGTTAAGGTGTAACACAAATATTGTCTGAGTACCTACATCAAACAAAAGTGATAATAGAAAGCTGTTCAGTCTGGCAGATAAAGATATAGCAAGATCTAGGGGCCAGAAGCTGAAGCCCAGGACCTACAGTCAGGTTCACAGTTCACAGGCCACGCATAGGTTCCTGGCATTGGCATGCTCCCAGGGTGTGGAATCCATGGGTATAGGGGGTGATTCTGCCACCCCTCCTAATTTGGCACCCAGGGCAAGGTCTCCTCTCACCCACCCCTAGTTATGCTAGTTAAATGAATAGTTTTCTCTTGTTGCACTAAAAGGCAGCAGCATACTGGGTAGGGCTGTCCAAAGTTTCAGACCCTGATTTGATTCGGTGGAGATTCGGCTCAATTTGTTGGCCAAATCTCCAAATCCAAATTGAATCATAGGACCCTTTAATCTCGCTGAATTGAATCAGAACCCTCCAAATTGATTTGGAGAGATTCAGAAAGATTTGGTGATTCAGACATAGACACAGCTTTAAATGTTTTTTCTAAATACCTCTAGGTATCAGGCAGCTCATGAATGCTGTGATATTGGGGCACATGGAGTGTCCCACAGGAGCGTGGGGGGCTCCCCAGTGCACTTGGCAGCAGACCCAGAAGTGAACCAGAAGCACTTCTGGTCCATTTCCGGGTCCGCCAGGGAGCATGCAGGTCCCCCCACTGCCCCAAATCCCCCACAACTTGACAACTGGTGCCTCCTGGGTCGGGGGGGGGGCACCTGGTGTCCCCCTGTTGCCAATCACTGAGCCCCATGCACTCCATGTGGCCCAGCATCACAGCAATCATAAGCTGAGCCTGCTGCCTCAAGGTATGTAGAAAAAACTTTTAAAGTTGTGTCTATGTCCAAATCGCTGATTCTATGAATCAGCATCGAATCTTCAGATTTGGATTCGGCCAAATCGAATCAGGAACAGTGATCCAAATCAATTCATCGAATCGTTGTCCCTGATTCGGGCTGAATCCAAATCAAATAGGGCCTGCTTCGCACACCCCTAATACTGGGCATATCTACATGTGTTATTAATGCAGTAAAATATTGCACAGTAAGCCTTTCCTGGGATCATGTCTACAGTGCACCTTATTGGGAGCAAATCTGCTCCCATATAAATACAGGTACTAGCTAGTTGAGCAGTAGACTAATTTACTGCACAATAAATGCCATGCATGTATAGATGGTGATGCTTTACTGTGCCATAGTTTAGTCTAAAGCTCAGTAAAGCTTCTCATGTAGACATACCCACTGTGTAGTATTAGCAGGAGCGTCACTTGCAAATTAAGTGAAGTGATTCTGCTGTTCTTTTCAGCACTGGGAAGGCCTCACCTGCAGTACTATTCCCAGTTTGATACCCAACACTTCAAGAAGGATGTGGACAGTCAGGAAAGTCCAGTGCAGACAGACAAAACACATGATTAGGGGCCTGGGAAACAAGATTTACAATGAAAGGCTGAAAGAACTAGGGTTATTTAGTCTGGAGAAGAGATGACTGAAGGTGGGATGACTGATAATGGTTTTTAACTATCTGAAGGGAGGTTATAGGAAGTTTGACTGTAGGGGATGGGATTAGGAGCCATGGTATCAAGATTCAGCAGAAGAAATGCAGAAGACATATAGGTTGGAGATTAGGAGGAACTTTCTGACTATGAGGGTAGTTGAGCATTGGAACAAGCTACCTAGAGAAACTGTGGAATCTCCATCCTTGGAAGTTCTCAAGAGCAGATTAATTTAGTCAGGAATGATTCTCCCTTGAGCAGGGGGCTGGACTGGATGATATTATGAGGTCCTTTCCAGCCCCACTTTCCTATTATTTCTATGATAAATGATTTTCTGACAGGGTGTAGCAAGTAGGGCTGTGCAAAATGGCACTGTTCCGTTTCAACTTGTGCTTCTACTTTTCAACGGAAAGCTTCATTTTGAATTTCATTTTGATTCAAAAATACTGTTCCGTTTCGTTTAATTGAAACAGTGACACTGTTTCAAGTTTTACCCATAGGCTATAATGGGGAAGCTTGAAACAGCACTAGAATTGGGCTGGGGAAGGGAACTTAGCTCAGCTGGGCTGAGTTGCCTTCTCCAGCCCGATGGATTGCAATGCTGGGGAGGGGAACTGAGCCATCGGGCCCAGTTCCCTTCCCCAGCCTGATCCTATCACTGGGGAGGGGAACACAGCCGGACTGCTTTGAAACTCATAACTTTTGAAACATTTTGACTGCCCTCATTTTGCTTCGAGGCTGTTTAGAAGCCCTTTGTTTTGTTTTAATTTAGCTGTTTTGAGCTCAAAATGAATCGAAACAGCGTCAAAATGAAACAGCCGGCAAAATTTCGCACAGCCCTAGTAGCAAGGTATTTCAGCATCTGCAGCAGATATGGTATAGGGAGAATTATATTGACCATTGGAGAACAGTTGGAGGAGGAGGGAGTGGAGGGGGAGAGGGAAGAAAGAGAGGCGTCTTACCTACCCTGCTTTCCTCACTCTAGTGACAGCTGCTATTGCTGTAGTTGCTATTGCAGCAGCATGGGCTTCTGCTGATGCTGTTGTGTGACAGGCAGCAACACAGGCTCCCCAGGAGCCACTCCTGGTGCCCTGTTTGGTCCTCCCCTCCCCCCAGGGGCATGCACCTCCCTTGGCAAAGCCTCTTGGATTGGGTGTTATTCCATCACTTCTCCCACAACTTATACCAGGGGTGGGCAAAATGAGGCCTGCAGGCCAGATGTGGCATGCCAAGCCATTCCATCTGGCCCATGGGACCCCTAAAAAATTTAGAAAATTAATATTTATCTGCCCCTAGCTGCCCGTCATGCGGTCCCTGAAGGCTTGCCAAAACTCAGTAAGCAGCCCTCCACCCAAAATAATTGCCCGCCCCTGAGTTATATTACTAGGCATCAGATTGTGCCTACCCAGCCCCTACAGCCAGACAACCCAGGGCTACCCCTGTTGGGGTAAAGACTTTGGGGAGGCCATATTGGCACCCCCTCTAAGTCAACACTTGGGGTTAGTCCCCGTTTGCCCCCCACCTAGGTACACTATTGCTTCCCCAGGTCACTTTCTGCCCCATTTTTCTGTGATTTATAAGACACACAGTTTTAACAGTGAAGGTGATACATCATTGGAACACTTTGCCAAGGGCTGTGGTAGATTCTCCATCACCGATAATTGTAAATCAAGACTGGATGTTTTTCTAAAAGAGAGGCTTTAGTTTAATCAGCATGAATGGATTTGAATGAAAAGCTAACCAGGGAGGTCCCTGGCCAGTGGTATGCAGGAAATCAGACTACATAACTATCACGATCTCTTCTGGTCTTAAAAGCCTAGGAATCGTTCCTCTTAATCTCTTTAGACTCTAGCATGCCACAGTGAGAGGAACAGTGGTAGAAAAGTTAATATCTCTTACTCTGGTTTCAGAACAACAAGTTCAATCCATCTGCAAATGGGTATGCAGAGAGATAGAGGGACTGCCTGTGCTAATTACATCATTGCGTTGTATCATTGGCTACAGGAGCACATGTGCCTTAGCCAGTCTACCTGTGGTCTTGCAGGCTTTGGATCTTTTTCTTGACTCCATTATGGTAGGTCTGGCTCAGAGACTAACACTGCAGCAGATCTTGCTTTCAGGGCTGGCAACCCTTGGTTCAGTTCTTTATGTATCAGCCAAGATGCTAGTGCCCTGTTGCTACTAGCCAAAAATTAAAAGCTCGGGGGATATACTTGTTTGGTGAAACCCTCTAATTCTGAGTTACATGCAATTGTTACAGCCTTTGCCAGTGATAGCACCGGAGTGCCATGAGAACAGTGGGTCAGGTCATAGAAATTAAGCCTACTTGCAGCACAGTATACTGGGGTTCTTATAGAGCAATGATTCTCAGTCAGCATGCCACAGTACCCTGGGGTGCCTTGAGATCCTTTCAAGGGTGCCACAAGGTGCCACACAATGCTAGCACTTTTAGGCTTACAAACATGTTTCACAAGATAAACCCAGAGATTTAAAATGGAAATCCATAGTTGTGGTCTTTCTGAGTTCTTTGCAACAGAAAAAATTATCTATTATTTTTCTGTAGGGAAAAAAAGAGTGAAAACTAAAAGCTGGCATTTTCCTAGGAGTTCCTTGAGTCTAAAAAGGTTGAAAACCATTGTCATAAAGCAGTGATTTTCAGCCTGTGTCTGTGGACCCTAGAAGTCTGCAGATTATGTCTAAGGGGTCCGTGAAAGAAGACTATGATCAATGAAAAGTATGCAAATACCCACACTTACAATTCAAAGGGGTCTGCACCTCCATTTGAAATTTCCAAAGGGGTCACCTCCATTGAGAATTTTTTAGGTGTCAGCAAATGAAAAAAGGTTGAAAACCACTGTCATAGAGGAATGATTCCAGATCTGTAACAGGCAGAGCTGAAAAGTGTGGCAGAGCAGAAAACAGCTCTATCTCCATATTATGCCCTTTTCTTTCATCAGTTGTGTAGCTCGTGCACAAGTAAGGAGGGCCGCCTAGGAGGAATCAGTGGATGAGATTCTATGGATTGTATTATATGAGGGGAGGGGAGGGGAGGAGTGGATCAGTATTTAGTCACTGTGTTTTTTTCTGGCCTTGTAAACTTTGCAAACTGCCATCGATTTTTGCAAAAGAGAAATAATCTCTGACATCTTCAGCTCTCATTTTCTCTTGCTAGGCAAGATTCCTTGCAAACATTAACTTCCAAATTGGATATTCTGTTGAACTAACTCATGTCTTACGAAATATTTAAGACCCGTTTGAGATTCAGAGAAAAATGGAAGACCTGCAAGAGCAATAATTTACTACTTTCTCATGTACTTAGGAAAGGAGTATTTAAAGCCCTGATTGTGAAATAGCTTATTGCAAGTGAAATAGCAACAGATTTGGTAATAATTCTGAGAAATAGGGGTGGTAGTATGTGACTGGAATATCATAGGTGGAACACCTTATATTTTGGAAAGGGAAAAAGTTGATCTTGGCAACCTTGTGTATATTAATCTAACTTAAATAGGATGCAAAGCCTTAGTATAAGTTTTGAATGAAGGAATAAGAATATTGAAGACATAAGTATTAAATAGGATAAAATGCCACATTGGTTTACTAAAGGTGGATCATATCAGACTAACCTAACTTTTAAAAATAAAATAACTGAATTTATAGACAAGGGAAGGGTGGCTAATCTAAATTATCTAAAGTAAAGTAAAGTTTTTGATCTACTGCCCTATGGGAAGTTGTTGCTTAAGTTGGAGAAGATAGGTATTAGTACAAGAACTGAAAGGTCAGTAAGGAATTCATTAAGAGAGAAATAACAGTGGATTGTAGTGAGAGAGGAACTTTCAGGCTGGCTGGAACGAAGTTACTAATGGAATTCTTGAAAGGCCTGGTCCTGGGAATAATCTTATTAATTCTGTTAATGACTTTGGCATAAAAAGTAAGAGTATGCTAATGAAATGGTCTGATGACACAATGTTGGGAGCCCCTGTCCATGTGAAGGAAGTTGGCACATTATATGTTAAGAACTGCATGATCTGGGGAACTTGGAATAATAAACAGGATGAAATTTAATAATACCAATTAGGGTCTAGTAAATAGAATCTCTGCTTTAAGTATGGCTTTTTTTTTAGGAAAGATAAAAGAGAAAGACTTGAGAGTATTAGCTGATCATAAGTTGAGTATGAGCAGCCATTATGATGTAGCTATGAAAAACGTAAATGTGATTTGCAGTGTATCAGGCAAGGTATTTTCTATAAAGATAAGTAAGTATTTCAGGAAATCATATCGTATGGGGTTCTAGCGATACTTCTTCTGGAGTACTATGTACAGCTTTAGTCAGCCATGTTCCAGAAAGGTGAATTCAACCTGGAACAGCCCCACTTCTGCAGCTATAGAGAAGAATTACACAAACAAGGGAATGGAGAATTTACCATATGAGAAGAGGCTAAAAGAGGTTGGCTTGGTTAGGCTGGCAAAACAATGGCTGAGAGGGGTTGTGGTTGCTCAGAATAAACATATCAGTCAAGAAAAGGAAGAATGGAAGGAAGAAGGGCTATTTGAGCTAAATGACGATGTTGACACAAGATTAAACATGTGTAAGGTGGCCACAGATAAATTTAGGCTGACTATTAGGAACAGACATTTAACCGTCAGAGTGAGGTGCTGGACAAGTCTTCCACTTAGAGTCACTGGGATAAGAAACTAAACTTGTTCTGAGGTGCACCTTGATAAGCTTGTGAAAGAGATATATGCCACAGATGGGTGGCACAAGAGGTCTGCAGTCACTGTTCAGTATCCCATTTCCCTTTTTGACACAGGAAGTAGACTTGCAATGAGTACTGAGAATGGGATTTAATCAAGAACATCAGAGAAGCACCTTTTTTCACTGATGGAATTTCAGTAGCTTCCGTAACAGCAGGGTGGGCTTCTATTGAGCCAGCATCTGTAACATGACAACAATGATCAGGTCTCTTAAGCAGTGCTATCGATATCATTCATTACTTGTATTCTGACACTTGACCAAAGATCAAGACCCCATTGTGTTCGGTACTGAACAGCTAAGTAAAAAGAAGCAGAGTGCTGCCATAGTGAGTCCAAACAAGACACAACAGATCAGTGATACGAAATGGACAAATGGGGTTGGCCATAGTAAGCTAAATTAACAGTTAAAAAGCACCAGCTGGCTAACAGGCAGCAGGTTCCAGAGCTGCCAGGCACCAAATAAACAAGATGATCCCAATTCATGGATAATTTTCTTGAGAAGGCCTTTTTCTGTTAATATAAAATGCAAGTGCGGTGGGATAAATGACACCCCAGCACAAAGCTGTCCAGCCCATGACATATCTGTTTCTGTCCATGCACTACCACTGAATATCATGGCTAGGTGTTTCAGAGGGGCCTAATGTATTAGAAGCTCAAGTACTGCTTACTGACCATGGGCCCCAGTCCAAAGTACCTCCGCATGAAACCCAGCTGCAGTTCCATCTGGAGACTTTAAAGCAAGTTGAGCTTGCTTTGCAACCCCACCCTGCTTACATCCGCACTCTGCTTTGTGCCACAATGGCTTTAAGTGTATTGACAAAACCATGTGCATTTCTGCTGTTTGGTTGTTCTTTCTGGAGAAGGCAGTGCAACAATCGCACGCTTGAGCCTTTCCTTGCATCTTACAGGATTTTGCAGAGCAGACACTTAAGCTCCAGTTTTCGCTCTGCCCAGTGTGAGCAAGATGTAGCTTGGGCAACTCCCCAATCCCAAAGCTGGCTGAGGGCCCAGTCCAAAAGCCTTAGATTACACACAGCTCATGATGGGCTCAAAGGGACATCTTCCAGTTGTGGATTGCTGGAGTGAAGCAAACTGGCCCCTAGATTGGAGGTGGGGTTGCTGGGTGGGGGTTACATGGAAGACAGTGCCAGCAAGGAGGAGTCTGCTAGAACAGAACTAGAAACTGTAGTAGAGTTCAGGACTAATCTGTTAGCAGAAAATGTGCTATGGATTTGTCAGCAAAGGCCATCAGGAGCCTAACTTCAGTGTTGAATTCAACAGAGAACTGAGCCAATATCCCATACAGGGGGGTTGCTGCCGTAGAGTAAAACAATGGCTCTGGGGATTTCAGGTCTCCTCTATTTGAAACTCACGGGTGAGTGTGTTACAGATCACATTCCCTGATCAATTGGCTGAGGATATCAATGTAGGACAGCCCCAGCTCCAGAGACTTGATTCTTTGACTCACACACCTTTCTAACTCTGAAAGATTTTTGTTCATTCTGCCAAGGTGGTGGTAATGATGCATATGACAGGGTGACAAGTTTAAAACTAACAAGAAAAAGTTATTTTGTATGCATTATGTAGTTAACTTGTGGAATTAATTGTCACAAGAGGTGGTGGAGGCAGATAACAAAATTGAATCAATTAATGGATAATAGATCTATTACTGGCTATTGACCAGAATGGTTGGAGATGTTCCTTTGGCATCTCTAACACAATAAATTTTGGAAGACTGGCAATATGGGAGAGAGATCACTCTAGAGATATTTGGCACAATACTATCTCTGTATATCATACCCTTCTTTCATTATTGGAGACAGGATACTGGGTTACAGGGGCCATTGGCCTGACCCACTTTGGCACTTCTTATGTTCTTATATCACCTCTCTTATGTAGTTGCTTAGGCAGTGTGGCTTTACACCTCACTGAGCAGATAAATAATGAAGCTGAGCCTTGTTTGTATCTAACTTCAGAATTCACAAGGACTTAAAATGCATAGGGCTAAGGTGATTCAGCAATTTATGCAGGGATTTCCTTAGTCCACCCAGGGTCAATCCAAGATTGAAAGATCCTTAAGCTTGGTTTGAATTTATGGCCAGATGGTTAGAGTACATGGGCTCAGCCCAAGGATGTGCTTTGTCTCAGGTTGGAGTCCAAAATGGCTGGCCAGTCTATCTTCACATTCTAATTTGGGCTCTAGATTCCAAAAAGGTTCATGTAAAATATGGTCCTTTGAACTCTGCTAGCTTGCATGCACACACCTGCTGCTCATACTCAAATGTACAAAGTCCTGACGCAGCTCATGCAATCTGAATGTTATTTGACTTGCTGAGTCAGCCAGAGGTTCCAGGCAGAGTCCCGTGGTGCTAGTGTAAGGACTGGGTCATAGGTGGTCTTGCTAAGTGGTTAGTGGTTAGGCCACGGGGGAAGGGCAACAACTAGAATCCAAGTTACCAGATCCAAGGGGGAAATCTGGAGGCTGAGTCAGGGCTCTAGAGTCAGAAACCAGTTGTCAAATCTAAGAGGGAAAACCAGAGTCAGAATCCAAATCACAGGCTGGAGCAGAGTTCAGGAGTCAGAGACCAAGTTACCAAATCAAAGGGGACTTTCCAAAAACCAGAGTCCAGAAGCAGAGCTGAGTGAGGTCAGGAGTCAGAGAACCAAGAATACAGGATCTCTGGGAGGCTTATCACAACAGGCCTGCAAGCAGAACTGTTGGCTGGCCTCCAGCCTATTGCCACAGATGGACTTAAACAGGGAGTCTCCTCTTCCCAGCAGCCAATCAGGAAGCTCTAACAGTGACTAGCTGAAGTGGGGCTACCGGTTAGAACCTCAGGCTGATTGAGCCAGTTCAGCAATTAGTCCTGATTGGGCTGCCTGCTAGGGCTCCTGACAGCTAGTCACAGTGCACACATGTGTAATGAGAGAATTAAGTACTCTTGTACATCCCCCCTTCCCACTGGAAGTCATCCACACCCAGGTGACTCCATGGCCATTCCTGCATCTTTACAAGGGAAAGAGGTGACAGAAGGGGCCTGGATTTCTAAAGAAACCTTGGAGCAACCATGAGGGCAATAGATGATCTGTGATTATGTGGACCCTATTATCCATTTTCCCATGCACAAGAGGGGATATCCACAAGCCATGAGGCCAAACTGAGCCCTGTTAGGATGCTGCAAAGTTAACACTGTCCACCCTGTCTATCAGACCTGTACAAGCGGGGAGGGACCTGATCATTTTTATTTTCTGGTGGAGACTGCCCGCCTCTCCTGCGGCTGGGGAGTGAGCTGCCAGTGGGCTGACAGGCCCCTGAGGTGTGTGTGTGTGTGTGTGTGTGTGTGTGTGGGGAGGGGGGCAGTCCTTCCCTCCGCAATGGTAGCACCCCCTGGGGCTGTCTGGGCAGGCTGCTAGCGGGTTGGGTGCTGCCTCAGCTCAGGGTTGGGGAAGAGATGGATCAGGCCAGGTGCTGCCTCTGAGCTGGGGCAGCACCCAGCCCACTAGCAGCCTGCCTGGGCAGCCACAGGGGGCACTGCCACCACAGAGCGAAGGACCTGGGCCACCTAGCAGCTCATTCCCTGGTCCTAGGCAGGCTCTGTCCAAAAAAAAAAAGGATCAGGCCCCACACTAAAATAGCAATGGAAAAATAAAACCCCTAAATTGAAATGGTGGGTTTCAATTAAAAATCCATCATTTCAATTTAGGGGACACAAAAGTGAACCATGAGGACAAGTCACCCATTTCAGATTTGGGAATCCGATCCAAGACCATTTCTATCTTGTGAGCAGTTCCCTCCTGAGCCAACAGTCTAGAGAAGTGGATAGCTGTGGCCTTTCCTCTTCCTGTTCACTTGCTCAGGGCAGATTATCAAAAGCACTCAAAATCTGCCTAATTCTGCTCCCATTAAACTCAATCATAGTTTTTCCATTGTCTCACAGAGCAGCCATTGATCAAGGCTGAGTGCCTTTTGAGAATCCCACCTTCAATGCAGAAGAGACTTCCCACAGCTGCACGGAAAGTTTGTGGATGCTGCAAGGGGGCCTGCATCCCCCTGAGAGTCAAGCTTTAGGAGGGAGATTGCATTCATTTGTAGAGAATACTGCTACAATGAGTCAAGTCTCCTAGCATGCAGTGCAACTCTTATGTGGCTTATATGCACCCTAAAACAATCTGATTTAAAGGAATGAAGCACTTCTGCCTATTTCCCCTGTATCCCCTGCAATTTCCCTGTGTTCTAGATTGGCTGCACATTATAGTTGTTCTGGAATTTAATTTGAACATCAGATTTTAAATATATCTTATTTAAAAGTGGTTTTCATTTATTACTATGTTACTACAAGTGCTTTTGATTTATAAATTAAAACGTTAATATTGGAAGTATCTGGAAATATAATTGCTTTGCTTTGAAATTCTGTTGGCTGAACTGCAAATGTATGTTAAGCATAATCGATCCACGGGGAATGTCTCTTTTTCTTTTTTTCATTTACAATGTAACTGATGTAAGAGTTGGAGATAAGGCTGATTCCTGAAGACCTGGATGTGTAATTTGATGTCAGAGTGGCATGACTGGATGAATTCAATATAATCATGATGAATCAAAATGAAAATGATTCAAGATAAAGTTATAAAGATGAAGGACAGTCAATAAGCTAAACCAGAAAAATGTGTAGCTAACGACCTCTTCCTGTTAACATTTTTTGGGTCTGCTTTACTTGGCTGTGCCAAATGTGCTGTTTCATCCTTCATAGAATATACCTGGAGAGGAAATATATATGTCATGAAATCACCATGGGCTATGCATAGCAGTGCACTGACACTCTCTCCAACCTGTAACCATTTAAAGGTTTGTTTTCTTTTGCCAGTTTGTGTTTGAAACAGAGCCAATGGTGGAAAGACACATGGGGTCAGATTTTCAGGGCAGACCTCCAAAGCCCCAGTGCTGCACTGAGCACTGTATACAGGCAGGGGACTGTCCTTGCCAAATTCAAGACAGGCGTGGAGCCTCACAATGTACCATAGGGTGTTTTGTCTTTAACACAGATGGCCTGATCTGGGGGGGACAGGAGTTTATAACAGCCCTGCTGTGGGGGATTTAGTTCAAACAGACACTGACATTTGGAAGGGAACCTCTGGGTTGTTGTGACCAGTCCCTTCCTATCATGAACGGAAACAGAACAAACATTTGTCAAAAAAGCTCCAGAGGAACATCTACTCTGGCCCCTCCTGCACACCCCAGCCACAAAGCCAGTTGAGGTACCTTCAGAAATGGAAGTCAGGAATTGCCTGGTTCATCTGGACATGAACTATCTAAAATAGCAGCTGTCAGAGTTGCACCTCTTTACCCAGCCAGGCAGTGTCACACTGGCTCAATCTACACAGTCTCCTTGTGCACAGCTGGGGAGTATGCACAGCTTGAGAGGCTAGTGGGAAGTTTGCCCTTCTGTGTCATACTTGCTTTGAGTGTGAGCATTTTGTCTGAGATTGAAAACCACAGAAATATCTTAAATCATCTCAACACTGGGGTGGAACCTTCTAGCATGTCCTGTATTGGCCTAGCTTTGACCCTGTGGATGTTAATGGCAGTTTCACCATCCATTTCAGTTGTAAAACAATGTCTGGTGCTCATCTGAATCCCATTCTTACCCAGGGGTGCGAGAAGATCCTCAGCTGTGAAATGACATAGCTCTATTGTCTATGAATTCAGTGGTAGAGATGGGAATAAAACTTAAGTCAGTAGAGTCCTTGCCAGTCCATGGAACCAACTCCCTTTTCTGAGCCTCAGCATCCCATAGAGTGGTATACCACATCCTCTCCCCCTATACTGCAACTGGTTCAAGGCCACAATTGAACCTATGACTGTAGTGGCCACTAGTCATAACAGCTACAGCATCAGTGCTGAGCATTTTAAATAGATAGTGGGTAGCATTTGGATTTTTTGTAAATAGAAATTTTACTTGTAAGAGTCAAAGACATTCTAATCTGAGCATAGAAATATCAAACTCTTAAAAGATGATGTTTAGCAAATTACATGTATATTGAATGGCAGGGTGGTACCTTAGAGACTAACCAGTTCAGAGAGGCATGAGCTTTCATAAGCAACATCTGATGAAGCAGGTTGCATATTTTGCATGTAATAATATTTTACATACAGTAAAACTCCTTCCTGTATCTATCATTTATATCTATCTATACTCTATCTATCCTTTCTTGCTGAATATAAAGGATAGCTCTATAGAAATTATTAATTAGGAGACATCTTGAAAATGCTGTTGGCTATTTTCTTCCAAAATACTATTATATTATGTACTGAAAATTTCCTATTCTTATAATCCGCTTCAGTATTTATGGCTCCCTCTTTATATATTATTTTTTAGTTTAACCTGGCTGGAGTTAGCATTGATAAAGCATTCATCTGAGTGGTCAGAACATTGAATCTTAATTTAATGGAAAATTGTGACATTTCACGTTGGTTTTAGTTTGAATCAGGATAAGAAGACAATCTGTTGACTTTTTTTCCACAATGCAGGTCCCCAAAAACTTTGTTTAAAAAGATTGAAATTATCAGGACAAAATGTTTCAGTAATGTCAAACCATTGTAATATAATATGACATTTTAAAATATAACGTAAGCACCCAATCTTAATATTTAAATAACATAGAATGTAAAAGTCTGAATGAAATTTATATGTATGAAATACTCCATTCCAGTTTTCATTTGTTTCAAATTCTTTTTCCATTAAAAATGTCTTTGAAATCAACACAGTTCTTTGAAACACCGATTTTGATGCAAAAACAATTTCTGACAGAAATCTGCTTAGCCAAAATTATTTTGCTGCCACCCCAAGTATTCTGGAATCATTTTTCTTAATGGTTATGCAGGTACACAAGTTTATGCATATACAAAAGCTGCATGTTTTTCCCAAATCCAGTTTTATTTGTAATCTGCTGCATATTACAGGTTTCCCTCAATTTATGAGGGCTCTGTATATGCAAATTTGCTCTTATGTGATGACCCTTTTTATACCCAAAATTCGTTATATGCGAGGTAAATTCACTTCTACATGATCAGCATAGGTACCCCACCCCCAAGCAGGTAAGTCTGTGGCGGGAGGGGAAAGGGCCATGGGGCTGGAGCCCCCACCCACCCGAGCTCCTGGGCTGCACTGTGACATGGTGCTGGAAAGTGGTGTCGACAGCTCCTGGGTCTGCTGCAGCAGCAGCTGGGGTGAGTGGGGACAAGTAGAGCCCTGTGGGGGTTGGGGCATGATGCAGCCGAGCGGCTTTAGGCAGCTGGCATTGGATGCTCCTGAGGCCACTGCAGCAGGGGCTGGGGTGAGTGGGGAGAAGTAGAGGCCCGGTGCTTCAGCATTGAGCAAAGCAGAGGGAACTATAGGTGGGTGTGGGGCGTGGGATGGGGGGGCGGCACAGCTCTTGCCACTACATGCACCCCGGGAGGGCTGCGGCCTAGGGAGCTGCACCAGGCTCTTCCTTCGGATCCACGTGTAACCCCGAATTTGTGTGCAGGATGGGAGCAGGTTGCCGCTGCAGGCTGGGGCCAGTGACAGCACCGGGCTCTTCCTGGCACTCAGCAGCGATGCTGGAAGGCAGGTTGGGGGGGCTATGGCGAATTTTGGGGTGGCAGCAGCCCCCCTCCCAGTGCTGCCACCCGCCCTGAGCACCGTGAAGAGCCCTTTGTGTTGATTTCCTCCGTCCCCCCTGTCCCCCTATCCTGCCACCCGGTGCAGGGCAGACCACACTGCAGGAGCCTCTGAGGACATTTTAAAGTCCCCAGATCAGGTAACAATCTCCCACTTTCTTCTCTGTGCTCAGAATCATGTCCTCTTTCTTCCTCTTCCCGCCTTTCTCTGCCCACTGCTGCTTTTCCTGCTGTCCCCAGGGTGGGGGCAAGCTTCAGAGCTGCTCATGCCCACTCTAGCCAGGCTGCAAAGGGGCTGGGACAGTGACAGAATGAGCAGAGGTGGGCAGGAGGTGGGTTCTCCCACCCTGCCCAGTCACTCCCGGGAGTAGGTGCAGGGAGGGGAAACACCACCTCGCCTGCTGCTTTTGAGCTCAGCAGTCAGGTAGCTCTGAAGTTTCCCCCACTCCTGAGACATGAGAAACCAGCAAGCAGCAGCAGACGGGAGAGAGGGAAAGAGGAGGGGATGGGACATGCCTCTGAGCATGGGGCAGGGGTAGGGAAGGGAGGGGGATTCTCACCTGCTTTGGGGGACTTCAAAAAAGTCTTCAGAGGTCCCTGAGGTGTGGTTCAGACCAAAAGAGGGCTACAACCATGCCACTGAAGCCCATCTGGATCCACCCTTGCTATCTGCATTGGCTTAAGCATTGTGCACTAATGTCATATTAGAGACAATGCCCTGCCCCCACATGGTGCCATGCTAGCTCCAGAAACAATGTGAAACCATGCCCTAACTATGCAGACAAGTGAGTATAAACAGCAGCGTGCAGCTAATACCTTCTGAGTGCTAATGACATTTAAGATGCATGTGGTTTTATTTTGTCACAATGTTATCATATGACATTGAAATGGTGATGTGTAAAGCTGAGAGAGTTTTGCAGCAAGGCTACTGATTACTCACTCCTTAGTGGTTACATTTATTTGTAGTGCAATAGGACCTGAGCCACAACCCCACTTCCTGGCTTGCAACCAACTTCCAGTCCAAGTCCATTTGCAACAGTTGAATTTCTGAGGGATCTGTGATCTCTAAAGGAGGTATGACCCCCATTTGCAAACTGCTGCTTTAGAGTGAGAAAAAGCGTAAGCTATTATTAGCGTTTGAGCTAGTGACTCTTTTTGATGTGTAGCTATACCAAATTCTGCTGATCTACAGATTGGACACCAGCCTACAACACATACTTACCAGCAGCTAACCCATCTTCAGAAGTTGAGTGAATCCAACTCATCCTCTAGTCTAACCTGCAATCTGCCAATCATTTGAAAAGCAAATACTGAGTTTAGCAGTTATGTGATGAGGGAAGAGAAATCATATACCATGAGTTGCACAGCTAAGCAACATAGTGTCATAGGTTTCCAATGTTCCAGCTACATCTAAAATTGGATTGGCCATTGTTCAAATTTTTAAAATATAAGATCCACTGTTTCTTCCAGATTACATACTTGTATGTCCATGTTGTGAACAGGAATGGATTGAAATTCACTCTTCACTCTGAATGAAAGAAGAAAAGGATTTCATTAATCTCCATAAATGCGAACATTTACGTAAGAATTGTGATGTTCCCGCTGATTGAAATCTGCTATTGCTAAGGGGAATGGCCTCTTCCTGGTTGACTCCAGGGATAATGGCAGCCAGTACTAGTTTCATAGGGCCTTGTTACAAGTTGCACTTTGAGTTGCTCAGATGTTGATCAGTGTGGCTGCTAGCTCAAGTTTGGAACAATCATAGCTTAAGGCTAAAAATCTTCTCTGACTGTCCCTGAAATGCACAACTGTGACTTGCCACTAGAGGCCTTGTGGGCAGAGGCCAAATGAGGACCTATAGATGTGAGTTACTACTAGAGAGCTGGTGAGCCAGGGTAGGCTTTTATCCCTGCTCTAGGTGGTGGTGTTGGAGATGGTTTGGGGCAGCAGGAACATGAAGCTAGGAGGTAGAGAGTTAATGGAATGGGGGTAGGTAATGAAATGGGAGGTACAAAGGAAATGGCGGTGGGGAAAGGGTGGGGAAATGAAGCTAGTCAGCCACTGAAGGATAAAATAAAAAGAAGTGGGAAAAAATATTGACGGTCTCATGTTTTAATAAACTGGGTTTGGGACTGGGGTGTGGGGGTGCTGGTCATACTTCCTGGGGTGGATGGTAGCTGGGAGCAGTGAGGGAAGGTGATTTAGGGAAGCTACTACTCCTTTTCTGGGAAGTCCCAGCTCATGGGGACCTGATCTGGCCTCCTACTTTGTCCCCCTCCTATACCCTAGACCCCACTCCTGGACCCATCTGTGTCCTGTAACCTGGCTAGCTGGCATATGCTCTGCAGGCTGTTTGCCCAGAGTTGTATCCCTGGGGGTGGGGAGATCCCAACCCCAGGGCCAGGGGGGGGAGTTGGCTTGGTGCCAGTACCATCTTCTGGACCAGAACAACCTCCTTGTTCAGAGGTTGCCTACACAGAATGGGAGGGTGGGGGAAGAAACACTGCATCCTGGGATGCTGGAGGACTGCAACTTGGTGGCTCACCTGTGGGGAGTAGCCACACATTAATGGAACATGAGCTGAGTAACTTAGAGCAGAGATAAGCGCTGGAGGGTACAGACAAAAGTGACAATTGTTGCTCGATCTGGCCATAACAAGTGGTCTATAGTCATGACCAAACACAAGTGCATGGCTGCGGACAGCTTAAAAAATGGCTGATCAGGTGAAAATCTGTCCCCTCATTGCAGGAGACGTCAGATGAAGACATTTCAAAACAGATGTTCTTCTGTAACTTCTGTCTGCTCTGTCTGCCATCCTGTCACTGTTTTCAGAATCGGAGGGGGGAAAGGGAGCAGAGGGAGTTCAGTCTGGGGTTTTTTCAGTCCCTGCTGGGAGGTGGGGTGGGTGTATTGGAGCCCCCTCAAGTTGGGGGGCTCCACTTCTCCCACTCTACCTTCCAGTGGGGACTGAAAAACCCTCAGACCAAGCTCCCTCTGCTCCCTTTCCCTCTCCCATTCTGAAAACTTTGCAGCCTCACAGGGAGGAGGGGCCATTGCTAGGGGAAACTGGTTGTAGGCTGCAGCTAGAAGCTAGATTTCCCTCCCCACTGAAACCAACAGTGTACTTCTGTTTGTTCCAGGGGATTGCTGTAACTCAGAATGCTTCCTGCAAAGCATTCTCAGCTACAGCAGGGAGCTGCACTTCTGTCTACACCTGGAGTGGCCTAACTTTAAACTGCCTTAAGTGTGCTTCAAACTAGTTTTGGGTGTTAATGTGTGGACAATCCAGGGATTAAGAGCTTCAGAAGCCACCTAAAATTAATGTGTAACAAGGCCCATAGAGCTGTGGCTCTTCCTAAAATGTTTATTCTTCCTCAATCATCAGATAGAGGCTTCGGGCATGCATCATGGCGAAATTCCCTGGCCTGTGGTATGAAGAAGGGTCCCTCCGAGTTACGTACTTTGCTCTGTTACATCTTGCTTGCTGCTTTTTTGTGACAATCCTTAAGGATAAGAGGATGGTGTATTAACAGATTAGACAAGTTAATATTTTTTCAAGGACTGAAGCAGGGTGGAATAAAGTCACATTTAGGTCCATAAGCCCACTTAGGCACATAATAATAAGTGGAATAGGAACTGACCTTAAGTAACTCTCCAGAGTCACACAGGCAGACTGGTAGAGCAGGAAATGGAACTCTAATTTCTCAAGCTGCTAGCACATTAACTGTTAGATCATTTCCCCTGTTTTCCAAGTGTAGCAGGCTTACCTTTTTGGAGCTTGGGTTGAGTCCCAGGATCGAGGGTCTGCTGTGTGATTGGTGGAACCCAACCACCAATCTGGAGGCAGCACAAGGGAAGTAATGCCCTGCCCTTTTCCGAAGGAAGGGGGCAAGGAGCAGCTGGACCTGAATTGGAACTGCACCAACCAGGTCCAGAGAACTTCAGGGGTGGAGCCCCTAAAGAGTATAAAAGGGGGGTGTGCTCAGCAGGCTGGGGAGATGAGAGGGACGGTAAGGAGAGAGGAGCTCCAGAGACGGCCATCCTCAGGACCCTGCTTGAGCAGTGCATAAATTGATGCACGGGGATCAGGCTCTAGGAGCTGCTTGAGGCTGCTTAAGCCTGCGAACCTAGCAAGCGGCTGGGCAGTCAGTGTGCAGATCAGCACACAGAGAGCTGGCCCTGGGAACAGCTCAAGGCTGCTTGAGCCTTGCATAGCGTGCCTATCAGCACACGGAGAGCTGGCCCTGGGAGCAACTCGAGGCTGCTCAGGCCTCACCCAGTGTGCAGGTCGGCGCATGGAGAACTGCCTTGGAAGCAGCTTGTGGCTGCTCACATTAGCCCTGTCCCTAGACCGAGTGACCGGAGCCGCACAGTGCGGCTCCACTTTTGACTAAAAGAGCCCCGGTTCCCAGAGCAGGGCCCAGGAAAGGGGAGACCCGCCAGTGTGAGACCGGGGAGTTGGATCCCTCAAGGGCTTGGCTCCCACGAGAGACCGGGAGCCCTGGGTGCCCAGTGCAGGGTGCCAGGCCATCAAGGAGAGCTGAACGTGCCGCTGGGGAGAGGCTTGGGCGGGATCGGCCACCAGGGGACGAGCCTTGGCTTCTCCGGAGAGGAAGTATGAGTTACTGGGGAAGCAGGCCCCGCAGGGGAGGCTGACGTGCGTGAGGAGGGTCTGCTGCCTCCACGTCCCAGCGCCCTAAAGGGGAGGGGCTTCAGAGAAACCCCTTGGGGAGGTGCTGAGTGCACTCCCTATTTTGAGGTTGTCGTGGTAACAGCTATATAGCTAGAGGTATTCTTTAAGGGGGTTTATATGGGTTATGTGTTTTAATGTCTCAATGTATATATTGGTATTGTTATTTGTGAAGGTTTAAAGAAATGTTATGGTTAAGTTACTATCCCTATGTGTTAATTTTGTTTTCTAGGTTGTAAGTTATTTGGTTCATATTTGGTATTATATGTGGATTGTGGAATATTATATATAGTATTGTATGTTAAGCCTTGTAAATATTCTATGTTTTATATTAAGCATCTGTATTTATTCTTGTAATAAATTGTACATACTTAAGTATTTGGTTTTGGCCTAGCTCTATAGATAGGGGAGGAAGCCGCTCTTGTTGCTGACCCCTTCCTCAGCACCCTGCCTGACCATCACCACTGTCATTGGAGGAGAGAGCACACTCTCCAGGTGTACCTGGGCTATACAAGTTAAAAATTGATGCTTTTATGGGGAGGAGTAAGAGATCTTCATATACCCTAGTGTGGATGACTTGGATGAACTCAAGTTCAAGTGTGAAGGAGGATGTGGATGCCAGGTACCCTCCTTGCTCAGAGTTGTGCCCTAATGTGGCCCACCTGGTATCCCACAGTGACTGCATGTACATAATTTTTTCACCCATTGCTTGACTTGCTTGACTAGCCCCCTTTATGCAATGTGCTATGTGACCGTTGTTTGCTATTCTCCAACCCAGAAGTAATTGCATGTTATTTGTGCTGTGTATAAGTAGGGCCTTACTTGCTGTTTTTAGACCTGGAAGTAACTCCACTTACAAGGGGTGCGTCTACACATTCATTAATGCACCATAATTATGGTTCATTAAGTTTAGTACCTGTAATGCCAGGTGCTAAATTTAATATGCCATAATTGGTGCTACTACACGTTAGTGAAGATAATGGTTTTTTAGTCTTGCTACTGTGCATTAAATTAAATCTACTGCGCATTAGCACAGGCTTTGCCCATCATGCTAATGTGCAATAGAGTTAGTCTTCTGCACATTAAACATCTCATATAGATACTCCCAGGTTGTAGAACAGACCCTTTGGTTTTAGTATCCTTCAGGAAAAAAACTGAATGTAGAACGTAGAACTGTGGGGAAAAAAATGATTTATTTAGTTCACTGGTACTTCCAAAAAGCATAAGGAAACTTATATTGGGTCAAAGACAACATTTTGATCAAGCCAGAATGAACCCCCTGCCCCGTCCCCAACCCCCCACCCCTGATTCAACTGTTTTTTAAGGTTTTATATTTATGTAAATAAAATGAAAGGAATTTCAAAATAAAATATTTTTGAATTTAAAAAATGAAATGCAATGAAACGATACTTTGAATGTTTTTAATCGTATTCTAATATGACTAGTGTGGAGAAACAGATTTGCAAAATGCTAGGTTTTGCCAAATGTGCACTTCTCATTGAAAAAGATTTTGGCTGAATAATGTTGATCAGCTCTAAAATGTTGTTGCTTTTCAATAACAGTTTTTATGAGTTTCTGCTAAACAGATTTGTTTGCAACCTCAATATGACTAACATGTATGACGTATCCATTAGTGCATGTGTTTGACGAGTTTTTGTACGTTGCCTCAGGAAGTAGAATGTGTTCCAAAATTATAGAAAAATTCTAAGATCCAAAAAATGACATAAAAATAAACAGCATAAAAAGAATGTACATAAAATGTCAAGTTAATGTGTTCCAAAAAAGAAAGCTACCGTACAAATAAAGAGAGAAAAAGAGGCAGATTCCTTTTTAAATGATGCTTCAAGTTAAGACTCCTCTTAAGACACACTTAAATTTTTTTAAATGTAGAAAGTGCTAACATAAACCCTTTCTTTTTTCTACATATAACTCATAGTTAAACAAGGGCACAACACAACAGACATATTCCGAAGTGGCTTGGGCTCTGGAAAGCTGGAGAGCCAAGTATAATTCTCAGCTGAGCCATAGACCTGCTGAGTTAGTCATTCCACCTCTATGGGCATCATTTTTTCCCTTCCCAACCTTTGTCTGCCTTCTGTGTTTTGATTCTAAAGTATCCTGGGCAGGGACTGTCCCGCACTAAATATATGAATGCTGCTAAGCAAGCACGATAGAGAGCTGATCACTGTGGGGGGCATCAGAACCATAATAATAAATAACTGGCTGGCACCATGCCACGACAGAGCTCCCCGACCACACATGCATGCACATATCTATCATTCTCCTGAGAAGCATGCATAACTTGGGGGCATACTGGCTGTGCCTAAGAACCATTGCTGGGCCAATATACATAGGTCATATACAAACAGGCACTGATTATGTATACAGGCAATAATTATTTGGTACTGATCCAAAGAGCTGGCTATGAACATAGCCTCCATTTTGCTGTTTAGGGGCAGATTCTCAGCCTAGAGTCTCCATTTTCATAGCTCTGGAGCTAGGACCATTTGCACCAGATGATGGTCTGCCTTGCTCTGTTTCCCTGTGCTTTTTGTCTATTTGCAAAGCAACCCACAATGTTTGGGTTATCATCTTGTGCTGAAACAATGGCCCTAAGAAAGCATGCTGAAAAGTAAGGCTGGCTTAGGATCTCATTGCAAAGGAAAGTTGTTCTAAAAACATCTGGACTGTTTGCAAAAGCTCAACTGTAAACTCTATAGCATAATGCTTGAACAAGTGAGGAATCCACCTGCTTTCACTCATTGCAAGATTAATGGGCTCACTGTGTAGTGCCCATATTTTTCAAGACACTGCTGCAGGTGTGTAGTTTGAAATGTGCTTTTTACCCTTCCAAATTGAATTGGGGTTGTATTTCCAAGGCATGCAAAGCATACTACTCAAGATGAAAAGCTGACAGGATCTACCAACAATAGATTTAGTGTTCCTCTGCTGTCCTTCACCAGCAAGAAGGCATATGAATCTAGCCTACTCCTTTAATGTAGTGTGTTGTTTTTACAACTGTGGTTCAACAGCTCCAAAGCACAGCATGCAGTTTCTAACAGTGAAGTTGTTCCTTGCTGTGCAGCACTACAGCCAAGGCCTTAGGTTACCGTCTAAGATACAATATAGCAAATGTAGTTTGGGTATCAGAAAATTGCCTGAGATGTGAGATGGGCAGTTAATTCTTTTACACTTCTTAGCCGTTGTCAGGGTGAGGGTGGTGGTCGTAGCAACCCTGAAGCTGACTAGGTTTTGGCAATATCAAGTTTGCTGTTAGAGGCAAGATTTAACAAGCTTTAATGAGTTGTAGACAGCTAAGCAGAGAATGAATCAGGCTCTGAATAACAATGTAATGGGTATAAATGAGGTGTGGAAAGCAAAGAGCAATCGGTCCATAGCATAAATTAGTAGGCACCCTTAATTTGCCCTAAGTGGTGCATTTAATAGTGAAATAACTGGGGTTTTGTAAGTAGTACCTTTAGCAAGATGTAAGTGGCTGCCCACCTTACCCACAAATGTCTTAAGTGGTTTACTGAGTTTTTCCACTTTTCATTCATACTACTGAAGCCTGTAGCAAAATAAAGTCAGCTGCAAGCTACTTTATCTTTAAAATATAAAATTATTGAAGCTGGAAACAGTAAAGAGTCCTGTGAAAATCATAAAGCAAAATCATTAGATCCATACAGCCAATGCATAGTCTCAACAGTTCTGATCTGCAGGGACACAGAAAAAGAAGTGCCAGGCACCACTGGAAGATATTTTGTGACAATATCCAGGGAATTAAATTGGCTATTCAGTTCATCACCTGTCTCACTGTGGGGACATGGAGTGTACCTTTGGGCAGATCTGTGAAGAGTGTTGAAGGTGTTCTTGGAAGAGATAGCTCTTGATACTGTTGCTTACACTGAATGGGCCAAGCAGAAGATCTTGATAATTATGGACGAGGTCTACGTTCTGAAGTGCTGGGGTGACAACATATATGGATTCAGTGACTACATTCTCAGTACCACCCTCCTTCCTTCCCCCTCTTCCCCACAAAAATCTCCTTAGCAATCAACTCCCAGTAAACTGCAGGCCCAAGATTAGGATTGTCATTAATTACCTATTCATGAAAATCATCAAAAACTTACTGGTGGCTCCAAAAAGAGTCTAATTATTTTAACCCAAGAAAGTCAAATTCTCCTGGAGTTTGCTAAAAAGGCTGGGGTGCTTAATTAAAAGAGGTAATTGTGGTGGGGTAGGCATGTAGATTGGGTTACCAAGGGGGGTGGTGCCAAGAGGTGGCAAAGTATGCAGGGCCAGCGCTGCCATGGGCAGCTTCCTAAACAACTACCAGCGTAGGGACCCCATGTGACATCATAGATTCATAGATTCATAGATGTTAAGGTCGGAAGGGACCTCAATAGATCATCGAGTCCGACCCCCTGCATAGGCAGGAAAGAGTGCTGGGTCTAGATGACCCCAGCTAGATGCATATCCAACCTCCTCTTGAAGACCCCCAGGGTAGGGAAGAGCACCACCTCCCTTGGGAGCCCGTTCCAGACCTTGGCTACTCTAACTGTGAAGAAGTTCTTCCTAATGTCCAGTTTAAATCTGCTCTCTGCTAGCTTGTGGCCATTATTTCTTGTAACCCCTGGGGGCGCCTTGGTGAATAAATACTCACCAATTCCCTTCTGTGCCCCGTGATGAACTTATAGGCAGCCACAAGGTCGCCTCTCAACCTTCTCTTGCGGAGGCTGAAAAGGTCCAGATTCTCTAGTCTCTCCTCGTACGGCTTGGTCTGCAGGCCCTTAACCATACGAGTGGCCCTTCTCTGGACCCTCTCCAGGTTATCCGCATCCCTCTTGAAGTGCGGTGCCCAGAATTGCATGCAGTACTCCAACTGTGGTCTGACCAGCGCCCGATAGAGGGGAAGTATCACCTCCTCGGATCTGTTCGTCGTGCATCTGCTGATGCACGATAAAGTGCCATTAGCTTTTCTGATGACTTCGTCACACTGCCGACTCATGTTCATCTTGGAGTCCACTAGGACTCCAAGATCCCTTTCCACTTCCGTGCCACCCAGCAGGTCATTCCCTAGGCTGTAGGTGTGCTGGACATTTTTCCTCCCTAGGTGCAGCACTTTGCATTTCTCCTTGTTGAACTGCATCCTGTTGTTTTCTGCCCACTTGTCCAACCTATCCAGGTCTGCTTGCAGCTGTTCCCTGCCCTCCGGCGTGTCCACTTCTCCCCATAGCTTTGTGTCAACTGCAAACTTGGACAGAGTACACTTCACTCCCTCGTCCAAGTCACTGATGAAGACATTAAAGAGTATCGGTCCAAGGACCGAGCCCTGCGGGACCCCACTGCCCACACCCTTCCAGGTCGAAACCGACCCATCCACCACGACTCTCTGGGTGCGACCCTCTAGCCAATTTGCCACCCACCGGACTGTGTAGTCATCCACGTCACAGCCTCTTAACTTGTTCACCAGTATGGGGTGGGATACCGTATCGAAGGCCTTCCTGAAGTCTAAGTATACGACATCCACCCCTCCTCCTGTGTCCAGGAGTTTCGTAACCTGGTCATAAAAAGAGACTAGATTAGTCAGGCATGATCTGCCTGCTATGAACCTACATAGGCGAGGGAGAAAGAGTGCCTAGCACTGACAGAACCCTGTTTTTGTGTTTTCAAAGAGACACTTGCAAAAAAAGACCCAAATTTCAGTGATGGCAAGGGTGTGTTGGACAACCAGGCCCGGGTGTACCCATAGTGGTTCCTATTTTTGCCTTCCATGTCTTGGGGACTGTGGGTGTGGCCAGGGAGCTCCAAGGTCCGAGGAGGAGAAAAGACCCTGGTGTGGGGTCCCAGGAGGAGGAGGCCCGAGCCAGAAACACAGCAAGGAGGGAAGACCCTGGGTTGCACTCCTGTTAGCAAGACTGGTGTGCTGGGTGGGACAGAGGTATGCCAAAGTGTGCAGAGCCAGTACTGCTATAGGCTACTTGGTAGACAGGCTACAGTTCTGCAGACCTCTACAACACCTCTGGGAGCACTGTGGAAGCCCTCAGTTGTTCAAAACCTGGGCTGCATCGTAGAAAGATTTCAGGGAAAATGGGGAGAGGATACAGGTTAGTGCCCGAGCTAGAGCTGGCTTCCCCTGCCATCATCTCTGGCTGGGTAGGGAAGCCAGGGAGGAACCCCTTCATTCAGATCACCAGCATGGGTGTTACTGGGGGTGACCATCACCTTAGGGCCTTCTCATGAAGGATTCCATGGACCTTTTAAGTTGAGGGATTTTTTCATCCTTAATTATGCATATTTTGAAGTATACATGCATAAGAGACAGGCATAAAGAACTGGGAGGAAATAACTACAATACAGAGAAGTAAGTCAAGCGTTATTATTCAGAGGATCTTTCTGCTGTGTCACCTGCTTATGAAACACTGGAGAAACAATGTACTGAATAACAGCAGTTACATTGGCAAAAGCTGGATTGGTCAGAGACAAAGCTTGGAGTCCAGCCTTCATACAGCATGTTGTGTGTAAGCTAGAGCAAATCAGGCAGTTTTTACTTCGTGGTCATTTTCTCCTCCCATTGGGAGCCAGGCTGGTGACTTCAGGGAATGCGGATCCACAAGAGTTGAGACAAAAAAAGAAATAAATGTGCCATTGGTGTAGCTTGGAGTCTGAGGCTCTTTCAGGTACAATATTATTTGAGGGGCCTGTCATATTGCAGCTGTCTGCTGACTCACAGTTGAAACTGGGCTGTCAGAGTAAAATTATCTGGTTAATGACATTCTGAGGAAAATTCATAGCAACTAAAACCCTATTTACATTTAAGAGATATGTGCATCAGTGTTACTATAGCAATGCAGTTACTATGGTGTAAGCCCCTAATCTACTTAGAAACATGGGACTGGAAGGAGACTCTTGGGCCATTGAGTCCAATCCCCTTGTAGTCACAAGAAAACCACTTATTCAAAGTAATAAGCTTGTCCCCTCCTGCACATGACAGTGCCACAAAGCATGTTATGAAAACAAGGCCAGATCTACTTTACAAGCCATGGGTAAAAAGCAGCAAAAACAGACACAGCCAATGCTCTACCACTAGAATGGGATAGAAATATTTTGACTGACATATACCTGTCGTGTACTAGAGTGAAATGGGGTATATATTAGGGTTGTGCGAAGCTTCATTCCCTGATTCAATTTGGTGGAGATTTGGTCTGATTTGGTGGCCGAATCTCCAGATCTGAATCAAATCAGAGGACCCTTTAATTTCTCCGAATCGAATTGGAACCTTTCGAATCAATTTGGAGAGATTCGGAAAGATTTGGAGATTCAGACATAGAGACAGCTTTAAATGTTTTTTCTACATACCTCCAGGTACCAGGTGGCTCGTGAACGCTGCAATGGTGGGGCGGATAGAGTGTCCCAGAGGAGTGCAGGGGGCTTCCCAGTGCGCTTGGCAGCAGACCTGGAAGTGGACCAGAAGCACTTCTGGCCCACTTTCAGGTCCTCTGGGGAGCACGCTGGGCTTCCCCGCCATGCCCTCCTGCTTAGTGATCAGTGCCTCCTGGGTCTGGGGGGGGGGCACCCAGGGTCCCCCTGTGGCTGATCGCTGAGCCAGAGGGGCGCGGGGTGGGGGGGCCTGTGTGCTCCCCGGCAGACCTGGAAGTGGGGTCCTTCCGGTCCACTTTTGAGCTTGCTGCTGAGCACGTGGAGGGCCCCCCTGCACTCCTGTGGGACACTCCATGTGCCCCAGCATCACAGTGATCACAAGCTGTGCCTGCTACCTCAAGGTATATAGAAAAAACTTAGAGCTGTGTCTATGCCCAAATTGCTGATTCTCTGAATCAGCATTGCATCTTCAGATTCAGATTTGGCCAAATCGAATCAGGGACAGTGATCTGAATCAATGAATCAAATCACTGTCCCTGATGTGGGCCAAATCTGAATCCGAATGGAATAGGGTCCACTTTGCACACACCTAGTATATATCGATTTTACAACCTCCACTTGACTGAGGACTTTCCATCTCTGCAGTCTCTCCTGTAATTCAGCTCTTTCAAGCTTACTTTTAAATGGGCTACCTTGGGTATTCAGAACAGTGTAGCTGTGACCTCTGTGGCACTCAGAGATGGCTTCAAAACTCACCTCCAAAGCTTGATAAATGTAAAGCTGGATAAATGTAAAGCTAATGTAAAGCTGGCTCAGATATGTTGTCATGCTATGTATTGACAACAGTGTGGACATTTCTGGAGATGCAAGGTCTGCTTTGCATGAATGTGGTGCAGGTAAATATTTGTGCTGGAAAAACTTTATCAGATATTTTGTTCATGGCCTACAAACCATAGAGCTTTGTGGAGATGATCTCTTATCCCAGAGGGTTCTTTAATCTCTTGGGCCAAAACAGCACATGAATGATTGGCTGGAAGCTGGAGCTAGATACATTCAGGCTGGAAAATAAAAGGTTCACATTTTTAAATATAGCTAATTAAACCCCTAGGCCAATTTATTAAGACATGTGGGAGATTCCTCATCCCTCAAAGTCTTTAAATGAACTCCATAGAAAACAGTCATTCATTTGAGAATTCTTTGGAAATTCAAATGTGTTTGCAATATGAAAATTGTTACCTTTGCAATAGTCAGTCACCATGGATACTGGCTTTTGGTGCTGGAATCATCAGACTCTGGTTGTCTTCCTGAAATATACATCCCATTTACAAAAACGGGCTTGATTCTGGAATCACTAGGATCATAGGAAAGTAGGGCTGGAAGGGACCTCATAAGGTCATCAAGTTCAGACCCATGCTCAAGGGAGGATCATTCCTGACTAACCCATTTTTACCTAGTGCCTGTCTAACCTGGCCTTGTGAGTTTCTAAGGATGGAGATCCACAGTTTCTGTAGATATCCTGTTCCAATGCCTGGTCATCTTCATAGTCAGGAAGTTCCTTCTAATCTCCAGCCTAAATTTCCCCTGCTGCAGTTTGAGGCCATTGCTCCTAGCCCTGTGTCCTGCAGCCACAGAGAAAAGCCATCTCCATCCTCCCTTTATAATCACGCTTCAGGTTTTTTAACACTGTTATCAAATCCCCCCTCAGTCCTCTCTTCTCTAGGCTAAATAACTCTAGTTCTTTCAGCCTTTCCTCATAAAACTTGTTTCTGAGATCCTTAATCATTTTTGCTGTGCTGCATGGACTCTTTCCAAGCTGTTCACATCTTTCTGGATGCTGGGGGCCCAAAACTGGACACTATATTCCAGGTGAGGCCTCACCAATACTGAATAGAGAGGAAGAAACACTTCCCTTGATGTGCAAGTGACACTCCTGCTAATATAACCCCGGATGGTGTTGCCTTATTTTGCAACAAGAGCACATTGTTTGCTCATATTTAGCTTATGGTCCACCATAACCCCCAGGTCCTTTTCTTCAATATGGCAGCCTAGCCAGGCGTTCCCCAATCTGTATTTGTACGTGTGGTTATTCTGTCCCAAGTGTAGAACTTTGCACTTGTCCTTGTTGAATCTCTACTGATTGATTGCAGACCGTTTCTCCACTTTATCCAGGTTATTCTGGATCCTAGTTCTGCCTTCTAGAGCAGAGGTTCTCAACCTTTTTTATGTATCAGGACCCATTTGTAAACATCTTTCTCCTGGAAAGTTTGTTGATCCATTTTTTAAGTTTGTTCACGACCCTTTTGTATATTTTTGTGATCCATTTTTGGGTCATGACCCATGGGTTGAGAAACTGCTCTAGAGTGTCTATAACTCCACTCAACTTGGTGCCATCCACAAATTTACTATGCGTGAACTCAATCCCATCATCCAAATGGTTAATGAAGATGCTGAACAATACTGGGGACAGACACCTGAGGAACCCCACTTGATACTTCCTCCCAACTAGACATTGAGCCATTGAGGAAATCTACTAGGTGTAATCTTCTGGTTTGTGTTATGGAAAAGGTCAAACTATAATATGCTAATGATGATCCCTGCCTGCCTTACCATCCATGAACCTAAAATATTATCTAACCCAATGCAATTTTCCCACATAAAGGCTGTAACAGTGAGAGTTTGAACAAACAGCCAGTTTACACTAGTGAAATTGACCTTTACAGCAATGTAAAGGAGAGATTATATAAAACCCTACCATGGAGTAAATCTATACAGCTGCCTCTAGAATTATCCCTGAAAATCAGGTAAAATTGCACTTTGAAAGATGTCTTGCCTCTTTGTAGCTTGCGCTGGGATAGCTACTCATCTCTCTGCTCTGAATTCTGTACACATCAGTGTACAATGCCATGTAAATAACATGGGTATAAATGTGTTGTCTATCTGTCCAGGCCTTGAGCTAATACATCCCTCTCAATGTTTGTTCATCATAAGGTAATGACATCATAGAAGTTCCACCAGGTTGTCTGAGCCATGGTTTTTTATGAACCCTATCTGACCAGAATGTCTAACCCATGGATTATTGAATCATAATCCACACAGTGCTTCTCAGGGCATCCACAGAGCTACCCTGGTAGGTTACATACCTCTCTCTTCCAGGCACTGGGAAGGATTCTTTAAAAGATTTCAGAGTTTGGCCAATTAGACTTACAAGAGCCAATTACTTCAGTGCACTATGTGCAGCTTCTTTATGTCTTTATATAAGGTGTTCCTTTGGTATTGATGGACACCAGCTGATATATGAGCCCTTGCATTCAAGTCACTTGGATTTGAGCTGATTGGTTTATGTTTTTATGGGGGTTCACAATGTTAAGTCCTAGATTTTGATCCCCTTACTTATTCTGTGTAGCCACTTTACAAGTACACCTCTTGTTGCTGATGATACTACTCAGAGTAAAAGGGATGGGTTGGCAAAGCAGCAGAAGTAGGAGTTTGAGAGTTTCCCTGGGCTCATGCTGAAGTCTGCCATCTCTCAATCTGCCTGTAAATGGGTACTTGGTCATGCATACTGGAGAATCTAAGGTAGCTGGATGTGATGTGAGCCACAACATCCCTCCCTTACGTGCCATTGCCATGGAAATGGGTGTTGCTTAATCATCTAAGCCTGGGATTGTCCTGATTTTGCCTCCCAGAGTAAAGTGTGGCAGAATCTGTGTTTGGCCCTGCTTTTGGGAAACAGTTAGTGTGTCAGAGTCAAGTAAGGCAGGGGTGTCAAAGATAGGGTCTGTGAGCTAGACAAGCCCCATAGAGCTCCATCATCTGGTCCATGGTGCTGCCTGTGGATCTTGGACTGGATCTGTGGCACATGCCAGATTATCCACATGTGCTGAGTTGAACCAGATCTGGCATAAATGCTGTATGCAGCACCTGCACTGTATTGGCCCCATATGCCAGATCTGGGGCATGAAGCTGGTCTGCAGCCTGATCTAGCCCACAAACCTACCCCACACTACTCATCTGGCACATGGGTTCAAATATGTTTGACATCCCTGGTATAAAGTCCCTAATGCCACAGCCTTTTGCTTCCAGCCAATGGTGTTCTCAGCTTCTTCATGGAAACATTTTCCATTGCTGGTGGTATTTACATTGAGATGCAACAACATTGGTTGAAGACTTGGCTATAAACAGTCAGAGGAAGCCAGTGTCATTTTTATAATGAGTAATTTGACATTCTAGCATGAACAAACAGAAAGTGACATGAAACCTATCTCACAGAGGATGTTATTCTAAATATTAGAGGGCGCCACTATCTGGTTTTTTGGAAAAAAAGAAAAAATTGATTTTCCTGATATTGTTCTTCACCTTTAAAGGAAATTCCAACAGTGGGAACCCTTAAGTGAAACAATGAAATGAGCTCATTGTGGCTGGGTTGGTAGGGCTCAAACTAGGTGACCCCTGTGGCTTTTTCAAGGCTTAAATTATAGTTTGCTCCATCAACTGAAAACTGATTGTGAAATAACAAGTGTGTATATCATTGACCACTGCCCTTAGCTTTCCCTGTGTCTTTCTGTCATCCAAGTGGAATGATACACCAATGTATTATGCATAGAACATTGATATTGCAAGACCCTGATCTTCCAAGCCAGATATAAGCTTCTCTGTACAGATGAGCATCCCCGCTGACTTGGAATGTTACGCCAATAGCTAAATGTTTGTAGGGTCAGGGATCAAGGCAGATATCTGTAAACTCATACCTGCTAACTGTCTGGTGTCTTGGCATGAAAAATGGGTCAGCATTGGGTGGATCTTCTCTGGGAGTGGTTCAAGGTAAAAGAAAGTTTAAAACAGAAATGATCTTAAAGCTAGGTTTGGCTTATAGGATCTAAAGAAGCAAGCGTACATTGCGTTTCCTGCTCCAAACACAACAGTAATCCTAGAAAAACTAAGATAGCAGAGTTCCCTCTGCAGATCCATTTGACTTGCAACAAAAAGGACTAAGCTGTAGGATTTTGGTGGTCTCCACATGGATCACATATTGTCAAAGTCCGACCTCCCCAGGGCAGGGGTTCAGACTTGCTGATCTGTTCAGGTCTTTTCTGACCCCAGAAACTATGAAACTTTCAGTCTTGTCCTGCAGCTTTTTGCAAACCTAAGCACTGTGGTGACTGCTTAATTGTGCAAGAACAGACAGTGACTCATTTTTCCCTTCCGTTATTAATTATGTAGGCTACTCTGGCCCCCTCTGTCATTCCTCAGCTGTTCCAGGTGTTTCTAATTTTCTTGTAGTCACACTGAACCTTTCCAACATCTCCCTGCTTCAGGCCTCTGTGTTAAATTTTAGAAGAGATTTCCATTGTGTCCCCCAAAAAGCAGCTGCACATGAGACCAGTTGAAGGGAATGGTGTGACAGGCCTAGCTCTGCACAGGGCTTGTGTGCCCCCAGCCAGTGGCTAGCCTGCTCCCTCCCCATTTCTAGCTCCATCAGTCAACCACCTTCTATCTCTTCTGCCATGCCTTGATGTAATCAATTAAGCGGGAAGTGTTCGGGGCCTTCCCTTTGGGGCATTTGGTTTCCCCCTTTTGCACTTTTCCAGGCCATGGCCCTTTTGGCTGGGGCCTGATTTTCTCTAGCTGCTCCCTTCAGCCCTTTGCCACCCAGTCCAGCCTCAGCTCCCCAGTAGCAGCAGCGCAGGTGGGAATTAGGCTCCACTGTAGGGCTCTTGCCCTCCGGGTTCTGCAGCTTTAAAGGGGTTAAGTCCCTGCCTCTCTTTCTCTCTCTCAGGGTGTGACCCCTCCCCTTCAAGGGGTGACAACACACAGAGTGCTTTAAAGCACCTGCAAAGTGACCTTCACCTCCCATCACAGTCCTCTGGGTGTCCATTACAAAGCAAAAATGAAACAATCCCAACTGAAAGTTCATCCCCTGCTGTGGGGTGATGGACACAGTCTTTGCTGTCAATTTCACCTAACCAGCAAGCTGCTTAAATCACTCAGAAACAAAAATGAAAATGGCAACAGAACTTACTCCCCCTTCTAGGTCTATTTGGGCCCTCTCACCCTCCAGTAGGGATCAATCTACCATCTCCATGATCAAAGCTCTGCTGCTCCTCCAGCCTGAGGACAATCCTATTTACCCCTGAGCCCTGCCCTTTCTGGCCAGCCTGGCCTATTAGCTGTTCTGAACACAAGGACTGTTCACTAGTTCCAGCCCCATCAGCTGAGTTTGCATAGGCTACAAAAAACTCTTCCCTTAAAGGGTTTAGACTCGGAGCCAAAAATGCCCAAAGCTAGATGGGGGGTGTAACTGAGCAACTGAGGTCTCAGAGGCTAGTAAGGTCTGAGCCAATCAGTTTTGGAGTGTAAGGGGACTGGTCTATACAGTCTTATGTCCCAAGGTAGAGATGAGCCTGAGGGTATATCTCTTTGATATCCAGAGCTAAAACCAGTGGCTAATATGCTACCCAGACCCAGTGGGTAATATAAGTGTATGGCCACCCAGCAGTTGCATTCCCTATCAATAGACTGGTGATCGACTAGAAGGGGACTGGAACAGGTTGCGAGGTTTAATTTTAAATATGCGCTTAAGTGCTTTTGCAGAATCAGGTAAAAATGTTGGCAGGTTTCAGCCCAGCATTTAAAATATATTAGGGGAATTCAAAATATTTTTAGAGCCGGTCAGTATCACTGATCAGAATAGAATGCCTTTCTGAAAAGGACATGTTAGTTCAGGCAGAAGCAATAAGAAAGCATGATGATCACTCAGTGAAATGTTATGCTCTGTGTTAAACAGGAGGTCAGGTTAGAATGAGTCTAATAATCCTTTCTGAACTTAAGATTTAGGCTAAAGACCCACTGCTTTCCTCTCTTTTGCTTACATTGCTTGATGCTTAAATTTTAAGTTGTAGAATTCTGTGAAATTGTCAATAGGACACATTTTTAAAAACATTTCCCCAGGTCTGTTATAATTACTGTTTGCACAAATGTCAACTGGAGCTTAAATTCCAAATGGAGTTAGTGGAAATTTTCCAAACAAAAATCCTTTTTAATGAAAAATGAAGATTCAATGACACGAAAACTTATCACCAGTCCATCTGGGCTTTGTCAAATTGCTTGCTTCCTAAAAATCAACAGTACAAGTCATTTTGAAACATCTTTTTCGTGTTGAATTTCCTACAATTATAGATATGTCATAATAACATTCAAATTTAAAATGCAGCATTTCATTTTGGGTGTTTTTCAGCTTTTCTAGTATTTTTTCTAATTTTCCAGTGTACCATAATGTGATGGCAAGGATTTCTTAGGGTGATATCTTTTCTTGGACCAGCTATATAGTTGGGATAAAGTTAGACAAACTTTTGAACACTCCCAACTACATAGTTGATCCAATAAAATATATCACTTTAAGAAATCCTTGCCTCTCATATAATTAATGGACCATCACAGCCACAACATCGCTTTAAACACTACAATGTACCATAAAGAAGAGAGATTTAGGAATGAGGTAATATCTTGACTTCATTACTACACTATAGAATGAAAACAATTGTTCCCAAAGCTATAATTATCATGGCCTAGTTGCAAATCTTGAGGCATATATGCTGCACCTCTTTTTTGACATGTTGAGAAAAATGTTGATTATTTTTTTAAAAGGGCAATTAAGGGCCCAGTCATATAAACAAGAATAGCCTGATCCTGCTAGGACATTTGCACATGTCTAACCCCGGGCACTGTTTTTTTTGAAAGAGGTATGTGTAATTTATTGAAAAAAAATGTAGTCTTACTTAATACAGCAAATCAGAGGTAAATGCATTGAGTGATCAAAGTACAATGTTGTCAGTGTAAATAAGAACAAGTATTGAGGGGAATGATTACAAAGGGGAACTAAAAGTAGGTCATGGAACATGCCAATATTGATCTGACCTCTGTTTCCCATTGCACCCTTTGAAGACAGAAGTTAGAACTAAAGTTCTTTAGCAATAACTGAAGTTTATTTCTAGGTGTTTGATTGGTTCTTCCCAAGAACATTATTATTTGTATTTGCCCATCTCCCTTATCTGCTATTTCCATATAGCCACTCTTTCCTTTCAAATCTCACAGCATTGTGTTTTACTCTGACTGAGGATTTCCATTGTCCCTAGAAACATATCATTCTGTTGCGTTCTCATTACTCATCAAGGAAAGTTAAACATTGTGAAAGTCTTCTATTACTATCACTGCTGGTATCGCTTCCACTATTACTATCACTAGTTTAAATGAAAGTACTGAGATAGGCTATATTTTTTAACCAATGTCTTTTTTCAATATTTTACTTGCCATATATTTATATATTAAAAGCATGCTATATGATCTTGATTCAGGAAGCATCTGTACTTCATTTTGAGCCTGATATGAAATTTCCTTGACTTCAAAGGGACTTGAGCATGTACTGAAATTGAATTCTGTGCTAGGGTACCTTTCCTGAAGAAACATCATGTCCTGAATTGTAACCTAAAACAAAACATGAGTATGTAAAACCTAGAAGGTAAAACCAACCTTTTCTATATTGTTCACGGAAAGTACCAGGTAATCCAGATAATCAGAGAAGCATTCCATGGGACTCTGTACAACATGGAATGGAAAGTATGCTATGAAAAAGAATAGGTCAACTGCATTCTCTTTGGCAACAGTTGGGTAATATTTTCTGGCCAGGGTCCCTTCTGTCCCATAAAGATATATTAATGTTAGTTCCATTCTAAGGTCTTCATCACAGCAGTACCAGAAATCTTCACAGAGCAGCAGTTATTTAAGTTTTGATCTCATGCAACACAGATGAGTGCTATAACCACTGGCCTCCTGGCTCTCCTGGATATAGGTCCAGACTCATTTTCAAGCTGTCTTTTGTGTTGGCTGTACTGGCTTTACACACACTGAGCATGACTGCAGAAGGAGGTGTTGGCACTGGAATATGATCCAGGTGCCTTATTCCGGGGGGACCCACAACACTCAGATCAACCAAGACCTTTGCATTCATGAATAGACAAATTTATTGATACACAGTGATAACAAAAAAGAATAATACAAGCAATTCTATAGCTACCAGTCTGAGGGCTGTCATTAGAGTCAAGATACATCTGGCCAGGATGTGAGCTTCACTCTCAGGTTCTCTCCTGAATATCAGATGTCAGCAGCCTGGAGGTTGGAGACCGAGGCCCACCCCCCACAGTGAGGTGGATGAGATGGGCTGGTGGTATGCCCTCTGTCCATGGTGCCTCAGGTTTCCCTCTCAGAGACCCGTCTCTGCTTTTGTATTCTTTTCCCCTCCTGATGAATCTTCATCCATGGCTATTGCTGATCGGTCTGTCTGTGGTTGTCATACTGTATACTGTCCATGTTCTGTCCTATCAGTATATTCCTTTATTTCACGAGCCTATCATATGCACACATCCTAATTTGGACTTTCCTGGTGTCCTCCTAATGTGGTTTGTTCCCTCAAAACCAGAACTCTCAGGACCCCCACTCTTAGGCCTTCTGAGCTGGTGCCACCTTATCTCATGTTATGGAACAGTGCAGTAGATGCCCACAATTTCCTAGGCTGTGTCTCTATCTTTTGGCTTTGTTGCTTGCCTGGGTTAGGTAACCTGTCTGCCTTGAAGGGTGTATGAAACTGTGTGATAATCAGGCCTTTAGAAATCAATTAACCCTTGCTGTTGCCCTGGACTATTGTTCTAATGCATATATATATTTTTCTACAAGCCAATTCCCCAAAACAAACCTCTAAATGTCATTTTCTAGCCATCAGGGGGCTGAGCTGATAAGATAGAGAGGAGGACATCTAGAATGAGAATCTCAATTAGGGGCCTTCAGAGCTATGGCATGTTCACTGGGGGGCAACCTCAGTACTCAAGAGGCTTTGCACATGTCCAGCACTAACAAATTCAGTGTCAAAGGATTTCAGCTGCCTGTTGGGCTAGATAACAGCTGATTGGTGGTTTGGAGCATGTCAGTGACATGTGAATGGTGAAGTGAGGTATCCAAACAGGCTGGTGGCTACCCAAGTATTGTACTTTCAAGGATCTGGGCCCAGGTTACTTGCCCAAGATTAGAAAAAAAGAGAGGAATTGAACACTGGCCTTGCATGAAATCTGAATTCAGGTCAATCTTCCTTTTGTACATCCCTGCTACTGATGCCCCAGTGGATAGAACCTTGGATGTGAGACAAGCAATAAAACCAGTCCAAAAAAAGAGTATTCCTTTTCCTTTTATCCTTGCTACATGAACATCCTTAATTTTTCTAAAGGCTTGAAGGATTATGGTATTTCCTTTGATTCAGCTGCAAGTTTTTCTACCATAGGGATAAAAATGAGCTAAGCACATTCATATTCTATGAGCTCTTGTCATCTGTACTTTCCACCATCAGGCAGGATTTTGGGACAAAAGTATTATTTTTCTATATCTTTTTCCTGAAATAACAGAAAATATTTAAGCTTTAAAGACCATAGATTTCCTGCAGCATGCTGGAGTATGTGTATATGTACAATCTTTGGTAAATCAAGTCACAAGGGGAGAAATTTGATCTTGCAAATGGCAGCATGTCCTTTATAATTTAAAGACCTTCAAGAGTACATCTAACTGTTTGCTTACATTTCACAGCATGACATAATCTTGGTAATAGTTATCTGACTGCTATCTCTCCCTATAACATGAACCACTTTTATATATTCACTTATGACAGGCCAGTGTTTGCAGAAATGGTATTGTACCACGGACAATTAATGATATCATAGAAGAAAAGTTATGGCCTGCTGGGCGGTGGAGACCCTAATGAGATAAAGTTCTCATTCCTCAGAAAGTTTTGCTCTCCTGGAGACAGAGCCTGGTGTTTGAATGGGATTCCAGCAGATAAGCGTTTGATTATAGTGTTTCATAATTCATTTGATCTGTTTAATTAGTGCAGCTGTAATAATTTAGAGGAGTTGAATCATCTCCTCAAATTCAGTCAGAGTGCCAGCAGTGTTGTAAGAGTTCTCGTTCCAAGAGACTTCTTGCTTTTTAATAGGCCAGTGGCTATTGTTATTGTCCTTGCAAGTCAGGGAATTAAGTTCTCAGGGTGGGGTGCTTGGGGATTTATTCACCTTCCCCTGATACCTTAGCACTCTTGCCCCTAGTTTGCAAATTCTCTGATTTAAAACCCCCAAATCCACATTTTTTAAATCAAAATGAAATGCCTTTATATCTATCTATCTATCTATCTATCTATCTATCTATCTATCTATCTATCTATCTATCTATCTATCTATCTATCTATCTATCTATCTATCTATCAGGGGTATGTGAAATGGGCCATATTAGATTCAAATTCAGCCCGAATTGGGACAGTGATTCAATTCATTGATTCAGATCACTGTCCCTGATTTGATTCAGCCAAATCTGAATCTGAAGATTCGATGCTGATTCAGAGAATTGGCAATTCGGCCATAGACACAGCTTTAAATGTTTTTTTCCACATACTTTGAGCCACCAGGTGTGGCTCATGAATGCTGCAGTGCTGGGGTGGATGGAGCATCCCAGAGAAGTGCGGGGGACCCCTCCACATGCTTGACGGTGAACCCAGAAGTGGACTGGAAGTACTTCCGGTCCACTTCTGGGTCTGCTCCCAAAGTGCACAGAGGGGCCCCCTGTGCCCCCCTGGCTCAGCGATTGGCCACAGGGGGACCACAGGTGCCCCCCCCCAGACCCAGGAGGCATCAGTCACCAAGCTGGGAGGCCCCCCCCTGTGCGCTCCCTGGCAGACCTGGAAGAGGACCGGAAGTGCTCCTGGTCCACTTCTGGGTCTGCTGCCGAGCGTGCTGGGGAGCCCCCTGCGCTCCTGTGGGATACTGCATTCACCCCAGCATCACAGCATTCACAAGCTACCTGGTACCTTGAGGTATGTAGAAAAATCATTTAAAGCTGTGTCTGTCCAAACCGTCAAATCTTTACGAATCTCTCTGAATCGATTTGGAGGGTTCCGATTTGATTCGGAGAGATTAATGGGTCTTCTGATTCGATTCAGATTCAGAGATTCGGCCACTGAATGAGGCTGATCAAGTCAGCAACCAAAGCTTTGCACAGCCCTAATATATATATATTAGTAAATATATCAATAAAAGCAATATATCAGTAAAACATTGTGTTCAACTGATAGGTATCAATTGAACACAATGTTTTATTGATATATTTACAATTTTAAAGCAATTTGGAAGCCTACCAATGTCTCAATCATTATAATAAAATCAATTCTAAATACCTCTACATTCTGGGATTTGATTTTGGGTTTTTATCATGGAAAATAAGAGCTCCCCTTGCCCCCTTTGCTCACCAGGACACGGCTCCAGCTGTGACTGTCCCCCACTACCGCTTTGTGGCACTGAGCAGCCCTGATATGCCGGTGCCCTGTCCATGTCATTGCCCCTCACTCCCAAGCCACAGCCCCTGGCCCTGCTGATGCCCCTCACTCCCCACCAGAAACCCCCCACCCCTGCTGATGCCCCCACTCCCTCCCATAGCCCCCTGTACCCCCACCCTGCTGGAAGTGGCCCCCAGCTGCCAGGGCTACAAAGTCAGAGACCAGGGTCCACAACCCTCTGCCCCGCTGCAGCAGCACCTGAGCCCTGGCTGCCGCATGAGGGAGATGGCAGCTGCTGTAGTGGAGCAGAGTGCAGAGCCCGGTTCCCCTTCCCTCATGGGTGGCACAGGCAGAACAGAACCCATTGTGGGGGTGGATGTGGGCTGCCTGCTGCAGGCTTGGGCTCTCTGACCTGCTGTCTTTGCCCCAGGGCCTCTGTGACCCAGCAGGTGGGACTCAGCATGGCAAGGTAGGGCAGGGCCAGGTGGGAAGCTTGGTGCTGCTGCCACAAGCCCCACACTGCCATAGTGAGGTGCCCCCTCCTCACCTAGTAGCAGCAAGGGGCACAACTCTGCACTGCCACTCCTTTTAAAGGAGAAAATCCAGAGTTCTCTCCTGAAAATGAGAAAATCTAGGTTTTACAGTGTTTTTCCATAGTGAATGGAAAACCTGGATCCCTGTGCACATGATACACAGGAAGCACACAGGGGAGTCAAGGAGGGGATCTAACATTCCCTTGCACAGCTGTACAGGGTACATTTCAGTCTTGCCCAAATATTTTTTGCCTGGGCTGATTCTGGTGGATGTTGCATTTGAATGTTGTCAGACTCAACTTATTTGTTTCCTGTAATGTGGTTTCAAATGGAAGCTCTAGAAATGGCTGACCCTGGGTCCTTAGAGCATATCTACATTATGGTGAAAGGGTGCTCATTCACTCCACTGAAGCAGTAAATCCTGCTCACCTTCTTCATGCAACTCCATCCCAGAGAGGTGGCTGGAAGGCACCCAAGATATTGTATTAAGTGTACCTGGAAACCCTGGTTGTGCTGAAGACAGTGCTAGAGAAACTGCATTCATTTCTGGATTGACATATGTGGTGGGAATGGGTGGGTAGAACTTATTGCATTAGTAGCAAGACTGAGCTGTCTACCACTGTGGTTTAGCTACATGATTTAAAATAATATTAACTCCCTTCGATGTTTAATTAAAAAGACTACCAAGACCTATGCAATAATTTACCTTTTGGGGTTTTTTTGTGGGGGAGAGTTTTTTTAAGGTGTTTAAGACAATGGTGTATACAAAATATTATCAGTCAGTCTGTTTTAAAATGGTCTCATTTGTTACTTTTAATAACAAAGGAAATTTTAGTCTCCACAGACTTGGAGCTAAATCTTCTGGAAAGACTTTCAAGGTGGCCATTTTTTTTTTGGTTTCAAAGGGATGATAAGACAGCCATTTACTTAAATAAGATCAGCCCTTAGAAGGCCTTCTCTTCACAGAGAGAACACCTAGAACTTTAGTGCATATTTACTTGGGAGACTTGTGTATCACAGCCCCATTATAACAAATTAAAAGGTCAGAACTTTGTAAATGAGGTTCTAAGAACTTGTCTTCATTGCCTTCCTGCTGAGACAAGAAGCACTTCCCATCCACTCAGTCCCACCTCATGTGTACCAAGGACCAGCAATGAAACTAGGTAGTAGGCCTGTGCGAACAGGGAATTTGGATTTGGATTCAGCTGATTTGGAGGACAGTGATTTGATTTGGTGATTCAGATCACTGTCCCCATTTGATTCAGCCCAATCAGAATCAGAGGTTTGGTGCTGATTCAGTGCTGATTCAGAGATTCGGATTGGCTGGGGAGAGGCAGGCACAGCTGGGCAGCTGCAGGTTCTCTTGTGGCTCTTCCAGCTGTGCCTGCCTCTCCCCAGCCAGTATGACAGAAGCAGGGAGGGAGATTGAAAAGCTCCATATTATCAACAGATGCATGCACCGCCCCTCACCCCCCTTGCCTCAGAGTGCTAGCCCAGGGCTGGGGGCTGGCAACACTCCTGCCTCTTGAGCAGCCAGCGGGGAAAAGCCTGGGGCCGTGCAGGCAGATCTCCTTAATGAGAGAGTCCTGCTGGGGTCTGGCCATGCCCCCCTCAGCTCAGCTCCCTGCAGAAGGGAAGGGAGGGCTGTTCTCACACCCCAGCTTCTAGCCTGAGCCACTGCAGACATGTGCTTGAATTTCCAGAGATAATGGCTGTCCCATTTCAAACCAGTAAAGCCTAACTAGGTTAGACTAACCTGCAGAGATTGAATCAGTTCAGGCTCAGGCTTTTTGAATGTCTTCCCTAGCCTTGGAGATCCTTAGCATCACTGCAGCCAGTAGGACATCCCAGGCAGCTGCTGTAACTTGGGCTGCTGACAGAAATTAATTTGAAGACATGATGGAATCTGATCCCTGATCTAAATAATCATGTCTCCTGCCATGCTACACATGTAGGGTAAGATGTGAGATTTGGGGATTGGAGGTCAGATCCCAACCTTGCCCTACTTGCCAGCACAGGGGAAGCCTGGGTCCATGCCCCTGGGCTGTCCCTGAATTCAAGTAGAAAGCCAGGTGCCCAACATTCAGTTCATTGTCTGCTGACTCTGGGACCACACTGGTGCTCAAAGCAGCATTGGTGTGGTCCTTGGTGCTGGCCCATGATCAGCTGATTGTTGGCTGGATCAGGACTGCTCCTAGGCTTGAAACAGCCTAGGTACAGTCCCAAATCCAGCTGAAAATAGGTGATCATTGGCTAGCAGAGACCACTCTGAGGCCAGCTGGAGCCCCTAGTGTAGTCCTACCCCTGCCACATGCTAAATTTAAGGTATGATGAAAACCAGGTACAAAATAATTACACATTTTTTGTGTAATAGTTTTGTGGCTGGTTTTCCTTTTTGAGCTACCATGAATTCCCTGAAGGTATGGACAGCTTACTATTTATGATGCAATTAACAGACTAATCATGTCTTATGTGTAATGTCTACCAGATGCCTTAAAAGGATCCCCCTCCTCCTCTCAGGTAGTGTAAATTATACCAGAAGTTGAGATGCAACCTGGGGTAGGAAAGGCAGAAAGTTGGCTTAAAGTTGAAATCTACTTCCTTATCTTTGGGGGCCTAGTTTTGTGCTGCACCTGTTTGGGTTTCAGTGAATGGCATCTACATGAGAGCTCTTTAAATAAATTCCCTGGTCCCTGATGGGTTTGTGTCACTGTATCTTCACCGCTTTCAAGATCTGAGCCAGGTAAAACAGAGTTAGCTTGGGTGTCTACATGCTGTTATCCCACCTCCAGCTGCAGAGTAAAAATGCCATGTTTACATGAGAATTTTAGCGTGTGTTAATTACTATGTGCTAAAACAATATTTTATTTCCCCCTAGTGTAAACCCAGCCAACATAAATTTGACTTGATTTATTTTACCACTTGTGACTGTTTTGACTCCCTTCATCCTTTTGAGAAGAAAGTGTTAAATTCTTGGCTTAGAAAAATGGGGTACGGTGTCAAATGAATCAGTTCAGGTTCTAGTGGTGAACCAGTTCATTTACAAATTAGCAGCTGGAAGTGATTAGGCCTTTAAAACAAAATAAATTACTATAAAATTGTGCGTCTCTGCAGTAGGTCTGGTATTAATTTTCACTAAACTCTGTAGCTGGCTCAAAACCCAATGTACTGTTTTTTCTTTGAGGTTTTTTTCTTTTGGTAATTCCAGATCTATAAAAGTGAGATCATATCACAAACTATTTCAGGTTCAATAAAAAGTGAAAAGAATAAATATCAGGCATGATGGTGCTGACATTTTGGACTTGCTGAGTTCCATTTCCCTCAGCTGCATATATGGTAGGCTCATTATATAGTAGCCTGTTTATTTCCTGTATTATGTGAAAAATCTGTGGTAATAGCCACCATCTTTTCCTGCATAGAAGAGAGATTTTTCATTGGATTAGGGTTAGGGTTTTATCTTTTGGTTATTCAAGACCAATTCTGCTCTTGCTGATGTTGTGCAACCTCAATGAAATGCTCAGTTCTGATTCCCAGCAATATTACACCATGGGAAATCAATGATATTCCATGAAAAGAGATGTAACACTAATTTAACACTGTAATTGCATACTCATCCAACACTTCCTTTACTCAGTGGTAAATGATGAAGCATAGGGAAAAGTAGTGGAAATTTAGACTCTGTGTGCCTTCGGCCCGGAGACCCAAAGCTGTTTCTGTTAGCACTAGTTAAAGATCCATTTTTCTGTTTTTTAGAATTAAGGAGGGTTAAGCTTAGAGGGATGGTTTTGTGCAGTGTTCTTCTGAAGGGTTGTAATTTTTAATCTTGTTATCATAGAGTACACAGCGGTATAACAAGCTTAAAAGGAGGTGTGAGCAGTATGCCTGGATCACTCAAAGGGCATGTTTGGACCCGCTTCCCATGGCTGCACCCATTCTCTCCTGCCACGACTTGATGGGAGTAAAAAAGAAAAAGGTAATGAGAGTGCAGGTGAAAAGCCTCTGGTTTAATAAAGGGTAAAACATGTCGCACCCCGCCCTGTCACCATCTCTGACTGCTGGCGTGGGTTCGAGCTCCACTGGTACAAAGCCTAGGTAGGCTTGGTCAGAAGCCTCCGTATGTTTAGGGAATGCGAATGATGTCACTTTCTGTGGTCCCACTCCCCGCAATGAAATGGCAGTTTGCCGCATCAAGACTGTATATGGCGGCCTGCAATCCTCTGTCTCTCTCCACCCCCAGCTGGGATGACTAGAGCTCTCCAGCAACATGCCATCTCTGTGAACTCTGCAGCTGCCTCTAGTCCCCATATTGCTCATGCAAAAGTCTCTCAAAGTTACTGGGAATTGCTGGGACTATCTCCCTCAGTCACAGTCTTTCAATAACTGGGAGTATCTGTCCCGGTGATTGCTGTGCCAGCTCAGCTCACCAACAGCTCCTCCATCTTCTGTCCGTGAGGAAAAACTTCTATGTTTTCCCCTCCATGCCTGTGCCTCTGCATGCTCCACTGCTCAGGCTTGTTTTCAGCCCCTGCATCGGTTCCTATTCTGGGTGAAGTCTTTACTCAGCCATGGTTCTTAATATATAAAGTCTCTAAGCATCAATTAACAGTTCCCGGCTGGCCTCGCCACTGGTCTGGGAACACTTAATTGCCAATTAACAGGTTTCTGGATCAGCTCTAGGCATCCTTAATTGACGATTCATGCCTCTCTCGGGAGGCTCTGTAACAGAGCCATGGGCTCCCTGTTACAGGGGGTATGTGACCCCCACCCCACTTTAATTTTGAGAACCACTGATTTAGTGCACAAGCCACTAACAGGGGATTCACAAGTCTCATTTCCCAAATAGACATTTCACATAGCTTTGGGTACATCATTTAGCCTGCCTTGTGCCTCCATTTTATATCTGTACAATATCTGTACAATGGGGACCCTCTTTTCTTGCTTGAAAGAAAATAAAATCAGAAGAAGACTGGGAAGCACTCAGACACTGTGGTGTAAAATGGCACAGAATCCTTCTCTATTTAAATGCACACAGAGGGCATGTGTACACATGCACTTTAATGTCCAGTAGACTATTTACTATGCATGAAAGTGTCATGTCTAAAACCCATGGTATTACGCTAATGCTCTATAAAACAGTCTACTGTGCATTAAACATCACTAAAAAGCATGCAAATGTGCTACTGCACATTAGTGCAGCCAAATGCGCATTAATTTAGTATCTCAAGGCACCTATATATGAGTGCGGAGACTGCTCCAACATGTTTGAATTCCAGTACATTGGAGCAGACTTGATTAATCAAGTCCTTTGCCAGATTAATCGAGTCTGCTGGAGCATGTCAATTACCATGCTCCAGCAGCTTCCTGTGTCTTGTGTATCAGCGTCCCCATGCTTAAAAATGGCATCAGGGGCGCTTGAACTAAAGCTCATTGAATGCAGGGATGCTGATACACAAGGTGCAGTGGTTCTTTAATTAGAGCAGCTCTTGGAGCCACTCTAATTAAAGTGCCATGCCCCTATGTCTAGAGCACATGTAAAAGTGCCCTCACACTGGAGGTACTAAATTTAATGCACATTAGAAAAGGCACACTAATGCATGTGTACATATGCCCTAGTAGAATCCCATGCCGTTCTTCAGGAGTATCCAAACTTTTCATTGACATTCAGTCTTTAAGAAAGGAGGATCCCATGTTTTTGTTAGTCATATAAACAGGGTTAGATCTCATTAAAAAAAAGAATTACTCAAGTGTTTAAGTAAGCAGGTAAAACAATTTGGAAAACAGTCTGGTAGCTGTGAAACATAAGACATGGATAAATTCTACAATCAAAGTCTGTTCTTTTGAGTTATTTTCTCCTTCCGTGACAAAAGGTATGAGCTAAGACTAATTTATATTAGTAGTGAAACTGTACTGGTTTGAGATGGATGTGGTCACCTCAGTGCAAATCCCTAATTTAGATATGTTTAAAATGGTTTAAACTTGAAAACTTTCAAAGTTAAGCTAAACTAATGGAAACGAAAGTTGGACCTTGTCTAAGCATAGGTTGCACTGATTTAGGTCTTTTTGTGGGGTGGGTTTCCCACTTAACTGATTTAGTTAAAAGAATATAAAAGCTTATATAGACACTCATTCCAGGGAAAGCTAAGGGGAAGGGGGAAAACCAATTAAATACTGTATTTTATCACATACAACACACACCTTTTCCCAAAAATTAGCTGCTGAATATTGGGGCACGTTTCATGTGAGAAAATATGGTACTGCCTAAGGAGAGAATTAATGTCAGAAGGACACACTGCAAGATGCAGCCAAAAATAGAGGGAGGCAATGTGGCATAGTGGATAGCACAATGGACTCAGAAGCCCTGTTCTCTGCTATGGCCTGTTGGATGCCTTGAGCAAGACACATTACCTCTCAATTTCTTCATGTACAAAATGGGGTAAAGATACTGATCATCTTTATAAAGTGTTTTAAGAGTTGCAGAAGTCTTATATGAGACCAAGATAGTATTTCTTGTAAGTGGTGGTACCTTTGAGTGCTGTGTTCTAAATAAAGAAGGAATAATCCAGTTCAATACATCCAAGCTGGGGTTTGAGGTTGTCTTGCTCCAGATTGGGAGGCTTACTATCCCTCACATTCACTGAAACAACCTCCTGTACAAGATGCATGTTTAGAATCCAAATATTTGTTCCAAAAATGGTATGCATCTTAAATTTGAATAAGAAAAAGTAAATACATGTTATACATTAATCATAGTAAATAAAGTAAGGTAACAGTTATGATGCATGTATTATGGTAAAAGCATTGGCAAAAGATGTCATGAATGTCATAAGGGCATTTTGTGACTGAAAGCTGGTCTAAACATTTCTCCCTACTATATATTTAGTCCAGTAAAAGTTATTTCCAAACAAACTTACTTCTCTAAAGAGATGCAAACAGGAATGTGACTCCCTGATCTGGAATAGTCCATGACATAGTGGGCATGTCTACACATGCATTAATGTACTTTTTCTAATGTGCATTAAATTTAGTACCTACAATGTGAGGTACTAAATAAATGCACATTAGGCTGCCCGAATGCACAATAGTGAAAGTTCATGGTTTTTTAGTGATGCTTAATGTGCAGTAGCCTATTTTATTGTGTATTAGTGTATTAGCATGTGTTTTATGTGATGCTTTGTTGTGCAGTAAAATAGTCTGTGCATAAAGCACACATGTAGCTGTACCCACTGTCAGCCATTTCAGAACAAGTGTGATCCATGGCAGATATATATATATAGCAGTGCCTTTCTGTGGACCAAGACCTTGTAGTGGTAGAGAGACTAATATGTCCCAATGATCCTCAGAACTATGTTGCCTGAAGTTTCAAACTCACCCATGACAAACAGTCCTGGAACAGAGGTTCCAGGCAAACCACAGTACAACCACAAATCATTAATGGGGATCAGGTGGAAGAAGATATTAAAATCTCAGTGGCAGTAAAGATGGAAGAAGGCTGCAGCAAGATGGAGGTCCCCTTTCTTTTATGGTTCTTCCATGGCACTGGGCCCAGATCTCCACCTTGTCAAGACAGCGTGATTGCTATTTCTGAGCACCAGCTTCCTTACATTAAACCAAGTCATGCACAAGCTTCTACCACAGGAAACAACATGCTCTCCTGTATCAACCTTCAAAAGCCCTGAGGTAATGGATCAATGGTGACAAAAATAGGACTAGTGAAGCCAGGAGTCTCCAGCCATGATTCTGCACACAGGCAGTAGTATCCTAATGGTTGTCTCGTACCTCAGCTAAGACAGGGGTGCAATTTGGCAGCTGCTACTGTGACTGAGCAGTCCTATTCAGGATCCCCTCTGCTCACCCCACAAGGGGAAGGGGCTAGAAAAGGTGCTCTAAACCTCAGCTGTTTTACTTACACCTGGGATCATTCTCTTTGCAGTCAAAAGCATCATAAGAAGACAGAGATTTTTGCAACATGAAATGTTCACATCTTGATGGATAACCAAGACAACAAATGATCATAAAGAAGAACTGCCTTCATCTCCAGGGATCTAGTGAGATACAACAATGACATTGTAGTTCTGGGTGGGACAAGATGACCAGAAGAGGGCCTGCTGAGGAAAGAGGGTGCAGCCTACATCTTTTTCTGGAAGAGGAAACCAGCATAGAACAGACACATTCATGAAATCAACTTCTCCATCATGAACCAGCTCATCAGCCAACTGACAAAGCTCCCTGTGTTCATTAACAAACATCTTATGACCCTCAGTATTAAGTTAATCAAAAAACAGTATGCCACCGTCATCAATGTGTACACCTCAATGCTTGATGCTGCTGCTGATGTCAAAGAACAGTTTTACTCCAGCCTTGACCATGTTCTGACTCACAAGGAGGACGAGATCATTCTCCTCAAGTGACCTCAAAGCCAGAGTTGGACATGACCCAGCACTCTGGACTGTTACCACTGGGAAGGAAGGAGTAGGGAAAGCCAACTCCAATGGCATCCTTCTCTTGCACAAATGCATGGAGCATGGTATTGTCATCATCATGAACATCATCTTCAGGCAGAGACAAATACAAGACCACCAGGACACACCCTGGCCATGTCCATACATGCAGGAATGTATACTTTGTGGCTCCACAAACCTCATACATTGCATGTTAAAGCATACTCAACACTGCTAGTTTGTAGCGTGGGGGCAAAATTTGCAACTGGGATTTCCCAGTAGCAAAACAAACCCCCCCAAATCCAAAAACCTAGAAAAAAAGCAGTGGAAAGCACACTAAAATAGCATGCACCAGGAAAAATGCAGAGATGGGGGAGCAGACAGTCCTGGGCTGCCTGCTTTGCCACCTCCACATGCTGTGGAGCAGCTAGATAGGGCACAACATGCCTGAAGATGGTGAAGTGGGCAGCCCTAGACTGGCTGATCCTCTGTCTCCTTATCCCTCAGCAGGAGGACTCTGCTGCAGAGCCTCTACGCTGAGGCATGTGGAGACAGGTGAGCAGGTAGCCCAGAGTTATCTGCTCCCTTGTTTCCATGCACTGCAGAGCCCCCTCACTGAGGCACATAGAACCCCAACCGGCCCCAGGTTGCAGTGTGCCTCAGCTTGGGGCGCCACAGCTCATGGAGACAGGGGAGCAGGCAACCAAAGGCTGTCTGCTCCCCCATTTCTGCATTTGTCCCAGCGCACAGTATTTGGGTGTGCTTTGCACCATCTCCATGTGCCACTCTCCAGCTACCTGGGTGCACGGTGCCTCAGCATGGGAGCTGCTTGCCAGTTAGCCTGTGCTGCATCCATTGCCTATACCACCTGTCAACATCAAGACTGGTGCAATAAGAGTGCACATCCTCCTAGAAGAGAAGGGCTCATTCTGTTTGGTGGTGAAGTTGACAAGAACTGAAAGCTTGGACAGAGACTAGGGAGGAATATATGAATATTGCTCTGGCATGCAGGGATGAAATCAGGCAGGCCAAAGTGCAATTGGAGTTCCAGTTAGCAAGGGATGTGAAGGGTAACAAGAAAGGTTTTTATAAGTCTGTTAGTAACAGAAGGAAGGTCAGGGAAAATGTGGGTTCCTTTATGAATGGGGGAGGCAACCGAGTGACAGACGATAAGGAAACAGCTGAAGTACCCAAGGCCTTTTTTACCTTGGTCTTCACAGGTAAAGTCAGTTCCCAGACTACTGCACTGGGCACCACAGTTTGTGGAGAAGGTGAGCAGCCCTCAGTGGTGAAAGAACACATTATGGACTATTTAGAAAAGCTGGACCTACACAAGTCCATGGGGCTACATAAAATGCATCCAAGATTTCTGAGGGAGTTGGCTGATGTGATTACAGAGCCGCTGGCCGTTATCTTTGAAAACTCAGTGACTGGGGGAAGTTCCAGACACATGGAAAAGGGCAAATCTAGTGCCCATCTTTAAAAAAGGGAAAAAGGAGGATCCAGAAAACCACATACCAGTCAGCTTCACCTCAGTCCCCAGGAAATTCATGGAGTAGGCCCTCAAGGAATCCATTTCTAAGCACTTGGAGGAAAAGAAAGTCATCAGGAACAGTCAACATGGATTCACCAAGGGCAAGTCATGCTTAACCAACCTGATTGCTTTCTATGATGAAATAACTGGCTCTGGATGCAGGGAAAGCAGTGGATGTGATATACCTTGACTTTAGCAAGGGTTTTGATACCATTTTCTACAGCATTCTTGCAAGCAAACTGAGGAAGTACGGGTTGGTTGAATATACTGTAAGGTGGATAGAAAGCTGGATGGATCATTGGGCTCAACAGGTAGTGATAAATGGCACAATGTCTAATTGGCATCTGGTATCAAGTGGAGCACCCCAGGGGTCAGTCCTGGGGCCTGTTTTGTTCAATATCTTCATTAATGTTTTGGAAGATGGGATGGAGTGCACCCTCAGCAAGATTGTGAATGACACCAAGCTGGGGGAAGTAGAGATACAGTGGAAGGTGGGGTTCATATTCAGGGTGGCCTAGACAAATTAAAGGATTGGGTCAAAAGAAATCATTAGGTTCAACAAGGACAAGTGCGAAGTCCTGCACTTAGGATGGAAGAATCCCATGAACTGCTACAGGCTTTGGACCATCAGGTTAAGCAGCAGCTCTGCAGAAAAGGACCTGGGGGTTACAGTGAACAATAAGATAGGTATGAGTCAACAGTACGCCCTTGTTGCTAAGAAGGCTAACAGCATACTTGGCCACATTCATAGGAGCTTTGCCAGCAGATCAAGGGAAGTACTTATTCCCCTCTGTTCTGCACTGGTGAAGCCACATCTGGAGTAGTGTGTCCAGTTTTGGTCCCCCCACTACAGAAAGGATGTGGACAAGTAGGAGAGAGTCCAATGGAGGGCAAGGAGAATGGTTAGAGGGTTGGGGCACATGACTCAGAAGGAGAGGCTGAGGGAACTGGGCTTGTTTAGTTAGCAGAAGAGAAAAATGAGGGAGGATTTGTAGCAGCCTTTAACTACCTGAAGGGTGGTTCCAAATAGGATGGAAGAAGCAATGGTCTCAAGTTGCAGCAAGGGAAGTTTAGCTTGGATATTAGGAAAAACTTTCTTACTAGGAGTGTGGTAAAGCACTGGAACAGGTTACCTAGAGAGGTGGTGGAATCTCCATCCTTGGAGGTTTTTAAGGCCTGGCTCTGCAAAGCCCTGGCTGAAAAGATCTAGTTGGGAATCATCCTGCATTGAGCAGGAGGTTGGAGTAAATGACCTCCTGTGGTCCCTTCCAACCCTAATTTTCTATGATTCTATGATTTCTTTGATTCTAGTGGACTGGATGGCATACCTGCTGCAATCTACTAAACTGGCAGTGAGAAACTGGTACATTAGATTGCATGAATTTATTCTTTGACTTTGGACCTGAGGAAAGCCAACTGTGTGACTGTCCTTAGAACAGAGATAAGTCTGTGTGGGGGAGCTACTGAGGTGTCCTTTCCACAGAAAAGAAAATCCTCTCCCACATCCTCCTGACCCATCTTCTAATTTTTGCTGAGAAAGTCCTGCTGGAATCTCATTGTGGTTTCATGCCATTCTGTGGGGCAATTGACATGATCTCTGCTGCCTGCCAGGTCCAAGAAAAGTGTTGGCAACAACATCAGGACCTGTATATAGGCTTCATTGACCTTACTAGAGTCTTTGGTTTTGTTGATCACAAAGCCCTGTGAAAAGTACTGACCAGATTTAGATGTCCTGAAAAGTACATCAACACTTCTCCACAACGAGATAACTGTGACTTTCTGTGTAGCAGATCAGAGACACATATATTTATCATCCAAACTGGGGTCGAGCAAGGATGTGTCATTACCATAATTCTGTTCTCCATTTAGTTGACAGTCATCCTGGTTCTCATCAAGGACTGTATTCATTCTAGAACTGACACTGAATACTGAATGGAGGGAGGGCTCTTCAATGTGGGATGTTTTGACTTGAACACCAAATTACTCAAAACAACCATCTTTGACCTTCAATATTCTAACAACTGTACCATCCTGGCACACACTGAGGACCAAGCTCCAGACTTCACTGGATCTCTTCAGACAAGTCTATTGAACTTTAAGCCTCTCTCTCAACATTGAGAAGATGAAAGTGCTCTATCAGCCTGCTCCATACCATGAATGTGACCCCCCTTCCCAAATTACCATCAAGGGAAAGACTCTGGTGGTAGGCAAGCATTTCCCCAACTATGGTAGTCACCTCTCCCAGAGAGTGAACATTGATGAGGAGATCCAGCTCAGAATCCAGTGTGCAAGTGCCTCCCTTGTGAAATTGCTTTGGTGTGTCTTTATTCATAGCAATTTCTGGTAAGACCCCAAGATCCAGGTCTATATCAATCATCATCCCCATTCTCCTTTATGAATGTAAAACCTGGGTAATCTACTGTCATCATCTCAAGATGTAATACCTGGTTTAATCAGGTATTACATTAAGATGCTCAAAAGCAGAGCACCTTAGGGAACTTATGTTCCCTCCAAGGTTAACTTTTTGTTCAGGGGATGGGGCTGGGCTGGTGCCTAGCCCTACCCTCTGGGCTGTCAGGGGAAAGAGAGGTAGCTCCCAGCTGCTGAATGGCCAGAGCTGTGGGGGGGAGGAGGTGGGGAACAAGGCCCTCTTACTTCACCGCCCCCACCCAGCTACCCCAGCTGGGGTACTGAGGGGAGCCAGGTTGGACCTCTGAGACAAGAAGGCTCCATTCCTCTCCCTCCTCCTCAGCTCTGGCCTTCAGCAGCCAAGAGCAGCCAGCATGGAGCTCCTGGCTGCTGAATGGCCACAGCTGGGGGTGGGACAGGTGGAACAGATCCCCCTTGCCTTGTGGGCCTGACCTAGCTCCCCACAATACCCCAGCCTGTTGGATTGGGGGTGGGGAGTGCTCTAACTCATGGCATTTTTTGTGCTTTGTGCATTAGAGTGGGGCCCTAACTTCTGTCTGCACCCAAAGTAGGAAGCAGAGCAGGAGATCAGGCAGAGAGCACAGGGTAGGAAGCAGAATGCAGAGCAGTAGATCAGGGAGAGGAAGGGGATTGGAGTGGCACTCAGGGAGGGAGCAGGGCTGATTTGTGGCACACCTGCCAAAAAGGTTGCCCCCACAGATATATTGGATCTTTGAAACTAAAACTTTTCAAATTTGTGAACACTAATAGAAATTAAGCAGCAAGAAGGAAGTAGAGTGTCAATGAAGTCTGTCAGGAAAGGTAATCATGAATAGCAAAACTTTCTGAAAGCAATAAAGCAAATAAAGGATTCCATGAACCAAACTATGAGTAATTCCCAGAAAACAAGATGCGTGGCAATGATTTTCTAATGGGACAATGAAAAAATTGGCTTTCCAATTCTGAGAAGCAATTTGTTCTAACGCTCATGAGGTAGCACTTGGAGCTGGCATATTACATTCAGAATATAAGGCAAATCTGGGGTTAGTGGAGAAGTTTATGAAACACCAAGGATTCTCACAAGTCAGGTGAACACCTGTGTATCAGAGGCTCCCTTAAGATTTCAAAGAGAAGCTTTTACAGTCTGACCATTCTGTTATTACACTGTGCTCTACCAAACAAGACCAGCTTGGACAGCTTGGGAATGGTGACTAGACTCAGGATTTTTTTATATTTTTTTGCTGAACAATACCGTAGTGCACAAAATGGAAGAAAAACAAGTGCAAGAGATCATGACAGGAAATTAGAAGCAGTGGGTAACCATAATGCCCTCTGCGAGAGCAGGCAGCTGTAAACTGCCTCCAGGCATTGTTTGTAAGTATAAATCCTTGCCAAGGAAAAACTTCCCAAACAGATTTTTTGTTCAAGTGCAGGTGAAAGGGTGAACAGTGTAGCTTATAGGAGACTGGCTGCAGAAAATATAGTTTTGGCAGCCTGTTAAAACTAAATTCAGTGCTTGTGCTGATTGTTTATAAAGGACACAGAGAAATGCAATGAAGGAAAAGATGTGGGTCAGGTTCCATTCCAGTTATTAGGCATCCAGGTGGATTTAGGTACCTAAATGTGATTCTATCCTATGCTACTTGAGTCCCAAAAATCTATCAATGTGTATATTTTTGTAATACGCCATCATTTTACCCTTAAGACTGAGTCACAAAATATCATTAAGGAAGGAGAGGAATCATCCACTTTTCAGATTGTTTTTTAGGGACTCAAGCAGGGTGGAATAGAATTGCATATAGCCACCTAAATCCACTTACACACCTAATGGGCATGTCTACATGAGATGCTGACTGCACAGTAGCCTGATATTACTGTGCAGTAGTGTCATGTGGCAAAAGCCATGATACTACTAAACAGTAGTATTAGGCTACCGAGCAGTAGCATCACAAAAAAGGCATTTACTGGCATTACTGTGCAGTAACTTGGGTTACTGTGCATTTATTTAATACTTGTTTATACATGTACTAAACAAATGTGTAGTCACCACTGCACAGTAGTGTCTTGCACAGATGCAGCCTGTAGGTAGAATAGGAGCTGGCCCTAAATGACCACCCAGACCTGGTTATTATGTCTAGTTGTCCAGGATGGCATCAAAGCATCACATGGGTATTCCTGTGAACAAGCCATCTAATGATAAATTTCAAATATGGTAGCTCATATACACATGATAGAGATTTGTAAATGGATCTGTTTTTGTTTTCCCTTCTAACACAGACTCCAGGAGATTTAGGTGTGTCTTAAATTTGAGGGCACCTTTGGTTCACAGGAATATGATATCCATCAATGGAAAAAGAGTAACAACTGCCCTCTTGTTTGTTACCAAGGCTTGAACCATAGGAGCAAAGCCCTGGAAGAGGCCCCTGAGTCCAAAGACATCCATAAGCCTCCAGGGCTAAAGCACTTAACTAGATCTGCAATAAAAAATTATCTCCTGTGGATCAGTTCCTGAAGAGGATACACAACCACTACCAGATGCTGTTAGTACCTGAAACCCCTTCCAACAATAGTATGGGAGCTTGTTGAAACAGCATCCAGTCTACAGAGTGATGTATCTGCAAAATGACAAGTTTGTGAGTCAGGGCTCATGATAGAGGTGATATCTTTTATTAGATCAAGATTTTTGCAAAAAAAAAAACCAAAAAAAAGGAAAAAAGAATTAATTGCAAGCTTTTGGGCACAAACACCCTTCATCAGGCATCGGAGAAAAGATTGCAAGAGCTCTCCTGGGTAGAAATGAAGGTTCATATTTCATAGGATTTCACAGAGGAGTCAATAGATGGAATACTCCTCTAGGCAGGCAGTTCTTAGCTGGTAAGGTATCTCTCAGCTCTCTTGTGAGACTCTGTGATGATGCAAATTACCTTGAACAAAGGCAGGAGCAGATCTCAGGTTTCAGGTGGTCAAAGTTGCTTCCTCCTTGGGAAATTATGAAGATTTCATTTAATTTAAAAAATCAGCTAAGTTTCTGAGTCGGCTCAGACCAGCAAGACTCTAACACCTTTGGTGTAGTTTAGTGCCACCTAGGGACTGACAGTATTATTACATGCTCAGTTTATTATTAATATGTAGTTCTAAACCTTGATGCACAGGACTTATAAGTATCATTTACATAATTCTGTACAACAAGGCATGAATGACTGGTGCCTCCCACAACTGGGGGGTACCATGTCAGCGAGTGGGAACTGCCCACAGCCACCTCCCGCGGTGTTGTTGGCGGTGAGCGGCAAGCGGGGACTGCCTGCAGCTGCTGGTGGTGGTGTTGGCGGTGGGAGGAAGGAGGGTGGTGGGCAGCGGGTGGCAAGCAGAGATCACCCGTAACTACTGACAGTGGCTTTGGCGGTGGCCAATCTTGTGGGGGGGGGGGCACGTGCCCCCCAGTGCCCCCCCGTACCTGTTGCCTATGCAACAAGGTAAATAATACCACTATCCAGAAAAGACAGACAAGCAGCTATTCTGGAGTAGCTGCACACAGTCAGCTGTTATCACTGTGTTTTGCCAGGAAATAGCATGGAAGCAGATAATATAACCTGTTTGCCTTGAGCAAATGGTTAGCTAGGGATAGGCTGTGGACAAACATCACTTTATGCTGATACAATTTAACTGATGTGGTTTTATATTTGACTTCTTCCAGGGTAATTCTATACTTGGTTCAAGTATATTACACCAATGAAAGGCTGCATGTTGTGTTTCTGCTCCTGTTTTATACCTGTGTAAAGGCTGATTATACTGATGTAAATATATGGGTATTTAAGCTCTGTATGATTACGCATCCCTCCCTGTCTGTATCTACATAGCAATATTGCCAAACATGCCTGCTGTGATACCTCTATGCAAAGCTTCAAATGGGCAAAACAAAAACATCTCAGTATTTTGATTTATAGTTGGATTTGGTTATGGATGTTTTGGGGGGTGAAGTCTGAACCCTCATAAATACATGTAGAAGAAATTAATGAACTAAATTCAAAATCCCCTCATTGTTATCACTTCTGATTCTAAAGTTTTGTCATTCATCTTCCAAACATTCAACGTTAATCTTGTAATGCTAGCAGCTTGTGAGCTATGAACCATTATGTGTGGGCCGGGCCCTGATCCCGCCGCCATGTGCGGGCCGGGGGCGTGCCGGGCCCCTCTTTGCGCACGCGGGCTGTGGCCAGCAGCCCGGGCATGCGGGGGCTGGAGAGAACCGGCGGCGCGGTTTGGTATGCGCGAGCTAGAATTAGTTATGGAGGCGTAATGGTTGATTGAAAAGATTGTTTACTTACACCCAAAGATGGTATTGGTGTAGGCTGGACAGGTTTCCAGGCACAGCTCCCGCTTAGATCCTCGCTAGAGGAACACGACAAATTCGATTGCTCCCACGGAGTTGTTCAGGCTCTGCGGGTCCGGTTCGGGGTTTGAAGGATTCCCCGGAGTTGCTTAGGCTCTGTGGGTCCGAAGTTTACAGGAAAGGGATACGTCTAGGATTGCGCTTGGCGACGGGGAGAGGCTAGAAGCGAAAGCTCCGTAGGCTCAGTTCTATTGCCTCTATTGCCTGCTTAGGGGAGGCGCGTTGGGTCTGCGAGGGTCCGCAGCGCTTGGAGATCTTCACACAGAATCTCTCTCTCTTCCTCCCTCCTCTGACTTGGGGGGAAGCTACCCAAGCCTTTTGTACGGCTAGCAAGCCAATAGCTAGCCGCCATGTGTGCCTACATTTGGAATTGGCCAATAATGTGGCGCGAATCCGAATACAAATGGCGGGAACTCCTTTGCAGCGTGTATCACTAGTATGCAAAAGAAATGCACCCTGCAAAGAAGCTGTAATTTGGCGGGAAATCCCCCGTTGCACCAGAGTTCTCTCTCGCAGCAGAGAACTCTACCGTGCAAAGAAAGCTACAAATAGCGGGAAAATAATTTAGCGGTGCCAAAGCACACACACAAACAAAAACCACAACTTTGGGTTGTGACACATTAAAGCCATGTCACTGTTGTGGGTAGCAAGAAAAATTGGGATCAGAAGGATATGATCATAAGGTCTTATTTCTCTGGTTTATTCAGGGTTAGAAATGTGTTAGCAGACTGGCATAAATGGTTCCAGTGCTAATTAATTTCTCCAGCATTTTTTTCTTTCTTTTTGGACCAATGACTAAAGAGAAAAAATGCTGAGAATGTTTTGTAATGTGAACAATATGGCAATCCCACATTAATGTCAAACTTGTAGTTCTAAATTATTGCCCTTTCCTGGATACATCATCAGACAACTCACTCATTGTCTTTTCTGAACATTCTTCCAAGCCATCCATCTACCATCAGATACCCAGTCCTGCTTTCAAGAATCTGTCTAGATCATTACTGAATAGTGGCAGATCTGCTGTGTGTTACCTTTTGCCTAAATTGCTTTACAGCATATAATTTTGGCAAAGATGTGAACTCAAATATTACAATAAAGCAAAGCTGATATCTACCAGTATCCTGTTTAATAAATAGCTCACATTAAGATTGTTAAAAATGACACACCATGGAAGTCTGGATGGTTTTGGAAATTAGTAACAAAATGTATCTATCATATACCAACAGACTCCTGCTTATCATTGACTCAGCTGCAGTTGAGCTCTGCAGTAAATGAAAATTATTACCAACCAACACCCTCTGTACTCCACCAAGTTGGCTAACAGGCATCTGGACTTATAGCAAGTGTGTTTGTAGTGAGGAAGTTACATATTCTGAAAGAATACAAGAAGCAAATGCACGGGTGGATTCTGCCCTGCTCTGGCCGGGCACAGCAGTGGCAGCAGTGGGTGGGTTCCAACTCCCTGATCGGTCCTTCTGGGTGTTCCCTGCCAGCCCAGGAGTAAGCATGGGGAGGGTGAACCTCCCTGCTGCTACTGCTACTGTCCCCTGATGAGCCCTGCTGGAGTGGGGCAGGAATGGCTCTGGAGCCATCCCTGCATTAGCTGGTGATGGGCAACAGTGGGCAGGGGAAGGGGAGAATGGGAAGGGAGCAGACATGCTCCTGAGGACAGAGGGGAAAAAAGGGGGTGCTGAGACCAGAGGTGTTGGAGATGTGGAGTGGGGAAAAATTTTTTACCTGATTTGAGGACTTAAAAAAGGGGGTGCATCCAACTGCATCCATTCTGTGTCCCCCCCTTGACCAAATGCACTGTTGTGTATCAGCAAGACAGATGGCTGGTATGTTTGGCCAAACTAATTTTCTTTAAAAAAAGGAATTATTTTTTTAAATTTAAGGAGCCCATGAAAACACAAATGTTTGATTCTTCAGTGACAAACATCAGAAGAGTTTATTTCATTTGGTCTTCCGCAAGCCAAGCCCAAATGAACAATTTTAAGTTAAAATAAGAAAAGAAGAGTTATCATTACATTTTTTTTCAATTTTTTCTTTTTTTGTGTGTGTGGTGAAAAGGTGCATGATTTTCCTTGAAATCTGCATGAAAGCATTTAATTAAAACTATTTCATGGAACTTTCAACTAACTCCTGAATGGAGCTGTTCAGGAACCAAGATGTCTGTTCAGTGGAACATTCTGTGCTCTCAAAATTTTCATTCATTCAAAACTGAATCTAAACCAAATAATTTTGCAACATCCTATGAACAAAACCTGTCAAAAACCTTTTGTTTCAATAATGTTTTTATGTTCCGATATCGTTATTGTTTATTATACCCATTAATAAAGTATAGAAGAAACCAAATGTCATTTTAACATAAAAACTGTTAACATTCCAGTAGCTTCTTTTTTTCCTCTCTCTCTCTCTCCCCAACAAAATATCATCAATCAATATAAGTCCAATTTAAGAAATGTTTGTGTTTGATAAAGCAGCCTTTTCTGAGGGAAAAGTGACTTTGGCATTCAAGGCTAAATTCATAATGGGACTGAAGTGTTTTAAGACCTAAATTTCAGCAGTTTCCTAGCTATTGAAATCTTCAGCTCTGAGTTAGGTACCCAGGCTCCTCACCTAATGCATGGAAAGAGCTGGGCACCTAAAACTGAGATGCACTGAAGCAAGTAATTTGAGTGGGAAGTTGCTAGAAGTAGCAGAATAAAAATAAAATTCCATTTACTCATGGCTGAATATTGGTGATATCACAGAATATACTAAAGTGCTCTCACTTGCACTAGTTTTAAGCATTCATCAGATGGCCTCCCAGTTATCTGCAGTGCAGCATTTACCCATCCCCTCACTGGTTGTCTTCTACTATCATGTCCCACCACAAATACTCTCTCAAGCTTATTGGTGTGTGAATAACATGGGGTGGAGGCAACATGTGAGGGCCACAGGTAACACGTGTATACACTGAAGGAGTAAGATGGAGTAGAGGAGAGGTATGTGGGTCATGAAGAATACAGGGTGGGAAAGCAAGTTAGCCTGTGATTTTCCAACAACAAAGTCTGAGCTTTTCTGACAATAATCCTAACCTAAGCATTTGTCTTTTCCATCCAGCAGATAGGCACAAAACATCATCAGCTCCACATTTCAAGGGCTTCGTTGGCATTAATTTTCCAGTTCATTTCCATAAGCTGCAGTGAAAAAAATAAAGCTTTTCACCAGTGGAACATTTCAAGAAAAAAATGCTTTTTCCCAAACTTTCATAAGGGTGGCCATGGCTAAATGACACATTCCTAGTTGTCCTTCACTTTTTTTGGCACAGTGGCCTTGGTTTGGCACATTGGATCACAGGTAACTGAATTCACTCACTGTCTTGATCTTCTGAGGTGTGGGAATCCGGGGTTTAAATCCCTGCTTGAAATCAGGGAAGGTAGAGATTTGAAAATGGCTATCCCACTGCCCTAGTGAATATCTCCAGCCCTGGGCTGTTGGGCCTGCATCCATCCTTTTTATCCTTGTCTGGGCATTATATTGGTAGACTTGCTATGAGAACACCTATTAGGTTGGGCTGCATAGAAGAAAATGGTAAGGACCACCCTGACTGAGGACCTTCAGGGTTTAGATACCAGGCAGATGAGTGGTATGAAGACTCAGGCAGTTTTGCTTGTAACCACTAGCAGAAATATGTATGTGTAGGGGAATTTTAAATTAAATCCATAATTGGGGTGTAAGCTTCCCTGACAGTGCTTCTGCTGTACTCCCTATTCCCTTGTCTCCAGAGCACTTGAGGATTGCAGCAGAGGAGTGGGGAGGGAACCATTTGGATGGGTTCACTGATTCATTTCCAGGTTCAGCATGTGTGAGGTAGACATGGGTAAATGGGCCATGTTTCTTGGCAGTGCACTTGGGAACACCATGGGAACTGCACAGACATGTCTTACACCACTTTGGGAATGTGATACAAGCTCCTAAATCACTTAGGCATTGTTGTAAAATGTGTCCTTAGCTGTCAATCTTTCCTACACCTTATTTATTCTCTCAGCTGGGTTCTTTGTTCCAACCTCATTGACTTGATGTCTGTTGTCTGTTTCTAGCAGTGCCTCTGAAAACCCCTTTCTCCTTGTTCACTGGCACTCCAGTTGAGCATGCATTTTTTCTGTACCAGCTCCCAAGTGCTTTCTGTTATCCTTCCCACTGAAGACTGCTTCTTACACAACTCTTCAAGAAAATGTACTCTTGTATTATCTGCATTTAATTTAATTTCCCCTCTAATGTACCAGGGAATTAAATGATCTAAGCGGTTTCGTACTGTGCCTTACCATATTTTGCTTAAAATACTCACCTCCCACAATTCAACATTACTTATTAGTCTAGATGTGCTATTTTTATAGCATTATGCCAGTCTTTCACATAACTATTATTAAAGCAGCACATTGTGAAGCTCCAGCTGAGCTTTGGGAACCATTTTTCCTATGCACTGTACAAACATATAGTAAGAGACAGCCACTGTCCTCAGAGCCATAAAATATCAAAATTACAGGAATGTTCATGATTCACACAAAATTATCTTTTCAGTCTGGGTGACTGCATGGCTCCTTGCTTCCAGTTTTATGGCCTTTTCTTGACTTCCAGGAGCCAAGTTTCCTCTGAATTTGAAGCCTATATGTTAATTTCTAGTCATGACATTGTATAAAAATATAATTATCTCCCCATACCTGCTGTCTGCCTTTGTCTGTGTCTGGAGGAATATCATTTTAAAAACTCAGCAACTTAGTAAGATAATGACCTTCCTTGGCTAAAACAATTTAGGATTTCCTCAATCAAGCAGTGCTTCCTTTAATGTCCCTCACAGCACCTCCTGAAATAGCTGAATACTTGCTTTGTAAGTACAGTCAGACTAGATGGCTGATTCAAAACTTCCTGGTAAAACCTTGGAATCTTTCTTTATATTAGTATTTAGCAAGTCACCTCCCAGTCTCTGCCCAACCAGTGTCTTTTCTGATACTTATGCCAGACTTTTTCCTATTTCCTTTACAGTATTCATATGGTATGTTTTAGTTTCTTATGGACTGTAGCCCCATAGCTTAGCAACCTTTCTAATGCAAATTGGGTGTCACTGGATATTTCCTAGTGTGTTACTTTTTATTCCTGTGTAGTTAATTTCTTCTAAACTTGAGACACAATCTGCAGTCAAATCACTCAAGATGTGCCCAGAGACTGGGAAATGAAGCTGGCTAAACCAGCTCTTAATGTAACATGACAGACCTTACGCTCTGATTTCCACTGTTTTCAAACTGTGAAACTGATGCTTTCAGTCTTATTTGCATTATTGAACCAGACCTCTGGCTGGAAAATATCATCTGGTATAATGATAATAGTATCATGTTCCAGCAATTTCATCTTGATTCCAGTGGGGAGACATCCATTTTCAGCAGGAGAGAACTTAGCCCGTTTGTCACCAATTTCAACAAAGCTTCTGCATAATAATAATGATAATATTAATAATGATAATTACTATTAGTAGTAATTGTAGATAAACACTAGCACCTAGAGGCAGCAACAGAGATCAGAAGCTACACACTGCACAGTCAGATAGTAAGAGACAGCATCTGTCTCAGATCTCCGGTCCAGAACCTCAAAAGTATTTAAAAGCCTAAGTCCTATTTCACTATTGCCCACTGGGTGCACCTACACATGCACTTTAATGCTCTTTAGCCTATTTTAATATGCATTAAAGCATCACAAAAATGTGCTCTTTAGCTAGTGCACATTAAAATAGGCTAATGCACCTATTTTCTAGTACCTTACAATAGAGGTACTAGCATTGGCAATGCGTAGGGGGTGTACATGGGTGCATGTGCACCCCCTGAGAGAAGTGCTGCTGATGCTCCTGGTGGCGCCTGTGGGTGGTCACCATTTTCCACACACCCCCGCCCCCACTGCCATCACTGCTGGTGACGCCTGCGGGAGGTTGCCAATCACTGCTGGCCACTGTCGACACTGCTGGTGGCATCTGCAGGTGGTCGCTGACTGCCGGTCAGTGCTTGCTACCCCTCCTGCCGCCACTGCCATGTCCCTGCTGCCACCACCACCACCGCCGCCTGTGGGTGGTCGCTGTGCCCCCCACCCCCTTCCGGGGCACGCATCATTCATGGGTACTAAATTTAATGCACATTATCTAAATTGCATTAATGAACATGTAGATGCACCTTCACAGAATTCAGTTCAGTGGGACCTAGGGTCCTAAATAGGAGTTAAGTGTGTAATATCTTGGGCCCTACACTTGCAATGAATAAGGCAGATAAAAGGGGCACAAATGAACAGAGAGGGCCTGTCCATCCTTTTGTTTCCATAGGCAGAACATGATTTATTCAACCAGCGCATTCTAACTACACCCAAAATGTCCTAGGAGAAATCCTACCCGTACTTTCCCATAAGTTGGGACCACCAGAAAAAGACAGGAATCCTACAATAGTGCGTGGGTTGCTGCAGAAAGCCAGCTGCATTATCTTACACCCATTATGGGAACAAGCAGGGAAGCCTACTGGGATCTAACACAAGAAACTTTCAAATATCGTAACTCTAATATTAGACCTGATTTGGCAACATGAAACTAGCATCACTCTCTGCTTTACTGTTGGGCCACTATTACAGGGGTTTCTCTTGAGTAATTTCAAGAGCTGCCAACCTTGGTATGGACCAGTCTGTGCAGTCCTTGCACAGATGAGCAATTATTCATACCAGCAGTCTTGCTGAAGTATTCACCCTTCAGCTTTATACAATGTAGATCTGCAAAATGTAGGTACTAAGTTGAACTTGGATAGTTAAATGAAATTTAAAACTCTCTTGAATCACTGACTTTAATCTTATTCTGCTGGCCAGAGAGGTCACAGTATGTTCTGGTACCCTTGTTATCCTACTTAATTAATGTTATTTCCATTTGCAAATGATTCCTCTGAAATTTAAACAAACTTCTGCTTGTCCTTAACTTTGTTATGAGATAGCCACTTGGGACTCATGTTGCTAGCTAATATCAGAAAAATTATGAATTTGTTTATAGCTGATACATTAAATGTTAAGGAGTGAATTAAAGGCTGGGGGGTGGGGGGCTATTTGCTATGAATTTGCTATTCATCCTTGCTGTAAAATGTCACCAGCCTATTTAACAGAAATTTAATTGATCCTTGCAATGTGTTCCCAGCTGGACTCAGTTCTGGAGAGCAGCTCTAGGGTGGAGACTTCAGGTTAATTTATTACATTATGAAAGTGTCAAGGGAAATCTTTTGTCTGCTCACTGATTGGGAAGGAATTTTATTTGAACAACCTACAAAGGTTGGCACAAAGGCTTCTTTAAGCCTGGACATTTCCTGCAATAGCTCTACAGACATAATTAGTCCAGAATTATTTGATAGGTATAAATCCCCATATGGACAGGCTTAGAATTCTGGTTTATTTCCAAATAGAGATGAGCCTTTAATCCACTTTGTGGCTGTTTGTAAAGCAGCATTTCTCTGTGTGGGACACGTTGGGGCATAAAAACTAGCCAAGGGGCTGGAGATGCTCTTTGCATTTGTTCTCCAGAGATTTAGCTTTCTTTTACATTAAACCAGTAGTATAACTAAGGGGAACATCCAGGGCACCATCCCCAGGCATCAACTTATTGGGCAGAGTGGGGAGGGGTACAAACGTAGCAGCTGCCATGCTGTTGGCCCAGTCATTGCTACTGGCAGCCCACTGTAGCTGCTGGCCCATCTGCCACCATCTCTCAGGGTGCAGAATTGCCCAGTTACACCTTTGAACTAAACTACATGAGAAACTTACTGCCTCCTCAAGTATGCCATGCTGTTCTGGGTGGGCTTCCTCCTATACTGGAAGCAGTGTAGCTTGATTTGCATGGAAGTTTGGTAGGATAATTAGTAACAGGGCCAATTAGCTCTCTCTTAAGTGAATTAGCCCACCTCCAGCACCAGGTGGACATGGCTGCACTGTTTCCAGTCAGGAAGGCAGCCCATAGCAACATGAGGGTGCTGCTTCAAAGCACAGTAAATTTACCTTGAAAATATGACCCCGAGTATAATCAATGTAACAATATTTGACTGTTCAACGAACCAAAGCTCTGAGGTGCTCTGGCTGCCTCTACAAAGATACACTAAGCCTATGTTACTTAGGCATTTGGACCAGGTTTACTTGTGTTTCAAGAGCAGCACAAAGCACCTAGAGGGTACTGGAGAATATCCTGATCAGTCCCTGTACACTTCTGGTGAGAAAGTACACTAGACAATTAGGATGTTGTGTAACTTAATTGCAGTTGGATTCCCAGGGGAACTTCTGCACAAGTGCTTGTAGTGCTCCTGGAACCCAGATGTACGTCTTCTGGTTATCTTTTTAGAAACCAAAGGCCTTTTCTTTAGATGGTGTAAGTAAGCACAGGTTCATGAACTTCTGTGGAGATCCAGCCCTATATCATGGAAAGGATCAGCTATAATGAATATGCAGATTTCATAGACTCATACAAAATAGAGCTGGAAGGGACCTCAGGAGATCATCTTGTCCAACACCCTGCTCTAGGTAGGACCAGCCCTATCTAACCATTTAATTCACGTTTGTCTAATATGCACTTGAAGCCTTCCAGCCACAGAAGTTCCACAGCCTCTCCAGGTAATTTAATCCTGTGCTTAATCATCCCCATTACTGGAAAACTGTTTGTAATATCCAACCTGAATTTCCTCTGTAGCAATTGGAGACCATCACTTCTCCTCCAGTAGATTTAGAGAATGATTTATTGCTATTCTCTTTCTAACAATCCTTTTTGAGGGGTATTTGATGACTGCTGTCAAATCCCCCTTTGGTTTTTCTTCTGCCTTAGTACTTGAGAAATCAAAATGTAATGCAGATTTGCTACCTGATGGCAGCTGTTTAACAGTGATTTCCCTTAACATGAAATCAACCCAGGTAATCATAAAATAGTTTGGGGTATAATTTCTTACCCAGAGTAGGAAAATCAGCATTTCACCTTGGCCTTAGCAAGAGATAACTGTATGAAACTAGGTGGAAGTGTCAAATAAGTTCAGGCAAAAAAGGTTTTAGGTCAACTACGTTGAGGCAAAGAGTAAGTGAGTGAATGCATAAGAGAGAGAGAGAGAGAGAGAGAGAGAGAAATAATAATAGTACCCTGCTGATCAGGAAGTGAGAGGAGAAAGTAGAGACAAGACATCCAGTTTGAAAACCCTAGCCACCCAGCTTTTGGGTAAAATGGGCAAGCCCAACCTTTTGTGCGGGTTGGGAGCAGTCCGAGGCCCTTTTTTCGCGTGGCGGGCTGTGGCCAGCAGCCCGGACATGCCAGGTTGGGGAAGACAGGCGGCACACTAGAATTAGGCACGGATGCTTAGTGGTTGATTTAAGATTATTTTACTTACACCGAAGATGGTCGCAGTGCAGGCAGGAAAACTTGCTTGAGTTGCGGTTACAAAACAAAACAAAAAACTCGAACCTGCAGAACGTATGGGTACGTCGCAATGGGGTTTCGGCGACGGGAGATGAACAGAAACCTCAGGAGTACGTCGCAATGGGGTTTCGGCGACAGGAAGAAAAAAAACTGCAGGACTCGAACCGCGGGTAGAGCTCTGGATTCACTCACACAAAGTTTGCTAGGCTCCGTGGAACTTTGCGTGCAGGGAAGGGTACGTCGAGGGATCAGGCGGCGACGGGGAGAGGCGAGAGGCTGATCAGACCCCTATAGCCTTCTTGATATTCACGCTGGGTCCAATAGGCTCTGCAGCGCTTAGAGATCTTCACAAGACATGAAGTTCTCCTCCTCCTGATGGTCGTGGAGTCCTCCAACTTGGGCGGAAACCACTCAAGCCTCTTATACGTCTAGCAAGTCAATCGCTAGCCGCCACGTAGGAATAATTTAGAACTGACCAATAGTGGGGCACGAATCTGAATACAAATGGCGGGAACTCCTTGCAACGTGCATTTCTGTGTTGCAACGAAGAAATGCACCCTGCAAAGAAAGCTACAAGTGGCGGGAAATAATTCAGCAGTGCCGAAGCACACACAAACAAAAATCACACCCTTGGGTTGTGACACCTTTTTGACAAATTTTACCTGAATTCACAAATAGTTTAGGGTTTGCCAAAACCCCATTTTTTAAATGAATAAGATGTTCACAGAAAATATTTCACCTAGGATCCCTAAAATCATTTACTGTGCGTTATACCTAACGTCAGGTCTTAGGTTCAGTGGCAGAAGTGATCTTTATTCCTTACATATCTGGCTTAGGAATGGATCTTATTTTTTTCCGCATGTGATGGGTTTGCTTAGTCTTAAAAAAGATACACTGCAATTACTTTTATAAACTAATCCCATAGAGCGATTTCCAGTCTGATAATATGAATTCAGCTCTCACCCTTTCCAGTTCTAAAGAGTTCATACAAAATGTCTATACCAGAGGATTACACTTAAAAAAATAGCAAAGGGCATAATATAATTAAACCAAGAATACATTGCAGTAGGTTTTGTCCTGTTTGGAACTGTTTTTAAAGGGAATCATGGAGACAGTCCAAATGAAGGAATATTCTTAACTAAAGACCTGGACTTGTTTAAAGTATGCTGATTTACCACCTGTTGGGGATCTGGCTCCAAATACGGGTTTACTTACTTCAAGCTGTTCTGGTTTAGAAAAACTGCAAAAGGACTATGGCTAAGAAGACAACACAGATAAGGATTGGCTATCTGAAAGGAATCCAGAATCCAGGCCCTTGAAACTTACTTATGACAGTGTGTATAAGTCATCAGTGATCCAGACTTAAGGGGCCAGATTCTGCTCTAGCATAAGCAGGAATATATCCATGAAGTCCTCTCATTTTTCAGTCAACTCAGTGATTTTAGGAGGTACCAGATGGACAGCCGAGGACAGTTACTTTGTTCAAGCATGGACCCGGCATGGGGCAGGCAGCAACAGCTACAGCCAAAGCACTCACCAATGAAACGGCTTCTTAGTGTGTAAAACTGAGTACTTGTGTGTCACAGCAGAGAGGAGAGAAAGGTCTAAGGTCAAATTCCAATCTCTGAGACTTATTTTCTCAAGCTGAATCAATACTTCTTTGATCAGCAGACTTGGTTCATACACATTATAATGACTCCTTGGGGCAAAAGTTGAGAGAGAGAGTTTGAAGGGATATCAGTCAGGGAAGCCTCTAATTGCCATGAGGATGGCTTATTGTTTTAAGCCTCTGGCTTGAATTAACGGGATGGGCCCCTTGGAAGCATGGATTAGGATTTGATCCGTGTAGCCCTCCAGTGTCCTTCAGGTAACTGGAGTTCTGTGCAACTTCATCTCAGTGGAATGGGGACCTTTAATGCAAGATTAGAAGCAAAAATGTCAGATTTTTGTAAGTCAGAAAGCAGAGGTGCTAGCTGTGAGATGGTAGAAAGGATTCAGAATTGACCTAACTTGGCTCCTAATGGCTATGCTATGCCAATTTGCAACAGGGTTTTTGGCTATGGACCTTTTAGTACAGTTCTGGCTGTGCTATGAAATTCTGTGTTTATCATGTCAAAGAACTGAAAGCAAACACACTATTTGAAAGCAAAAAGATTTTTATTCTTCCTGCCAACACTACAGTTCAGTCTGACTTCTGACTCAGCCTTTTCCTTCTTGCACGTTATAATGAAGCCATGCAAAACCAATAAGATAAGATGGCCCCAAGGACTCTATCCACCCTCAGGCAGAGGGGTAACTGACTGGAACTTAGCAAACCATGTGGTTGAAAGCGCACCAGAAGCAATAAGATCCAGCTTGTTTTCTCCAAGCTGTGTTGGTTTCTGCAGGGGTATTTTAATATGATGTGAATGATGACTTCTGTCATTCAAGTAAGCAGCTACAGAGCTGAGCAAACTCACAGCGCAGAACCTTGGGTTAAAAAACTGTTGTTTCTTTGTTGTCATTTGTCAAAGCAGAACCACACTCTTGGTAACATGGAAAAGATACAAAACCCCTTACACGTCTCTAAAGTACCTAATTCAGGCACAGACTGACATGAAGGTCTATTCAAGGGATTAGGGGACAGTCTGGTATTTGGGAGACCCCTCTGGCTTAACATTAGCCTTCTTGGTTAACTGTGGATTTTATCCCATACCTGGAAGTTGAGCAGAGCTTGTGGACTTGAGTAGAGGCAGTTGCAGTAGGGATGCAGATGCAGTGGAAGTATGAGATGATGATGAGCCCTACCTCACTGCTGTTTCTCAGGGTAGTGGTGCTCTTAGTCACTGTAGCATTTCCCTGTCAGTAAAGTGAGTAAAATAGCCCACTTTTTAAAAGAAACTCTAAAGCTTGCACAGGGCTCAGAGGTTGTGGTAATGGGAGCCAGTGAAGAACCACAGGTAGAGCTTTGTGGGTTCTTTAGTAGGCTACTGGCGTATTCTGCTCTGACTGTGAAGTTTGATTTGCCCAGACAAAGGTGTATTATGCTATGCAACAACCCTAAACACCTTCTCATGAGTCCTTGAATGGAAATAAACTGTTGAAAACAGCTATTTAAAACATCTTGATTATTCTCATGGCATCAGTTTGAAAACAGAGCATCCTACTCTGATTTCACTGGACTGTTTCTGCTTCAAATGAGTCAGATGACATGCCCTAAAATAGTAACATACCACACTAATATTAGGAAACACTGCTATCTTGTGGTGGTAAAAAAGTACAACAGTTCATTATTTATCATCAGCATCGTATGTTACACTGTGATTCACCGGGTCTGATCTCTAAGTGAAAGCTGCTTCTTCCTTCTCCAAGCTAATAGGATTTGTTCTCTAGATCAAGGGACTGAAGCCTGGGCTCTGGAGTCACAAAAATCCTCACGTAATTTAAATAGTAAACTATATGGGGATTTGGACTGCTGGGGGCTTAGAGAGTACATGTAACACACTGGCAAAGCATATCCAAGGTATATATAGTTTTAAATCATCTTTCTTCCTTCACATCCAGAATTTGCTCTCCAGATGTTTACAGATTATTATACAGAATTTTTTTCAGCTGAATGAAAAATTCAGACAAAAAATGCATAGCCATGAGCCAGCTATTTCCCATAAAAATGTTCCGGCAAAAATATTCTAATGAGCTTTATTTCCAATGAGGTTATTACAAAGTAGTCCCTGTTAGTACTTTGAATGTCTAAAAAATTTCCTTTGAATTTCCACCCTTAAGCAACTCTCTCCTTTCCCAAGTTGCTTTCACATTGCCTTTAGCCTTTTAAAGTTTGTTTTTGTTACATTAGAGCAATATATTCACCAAGCAGAACCGTTAGCAAAAACCTTTGTCATAACTGTTCTCTATTGTGTAGATTAATTACTTGATTCTCAGGAGGCCCACAGTGAAAGCAAATGGCTTATTTTGAAAGTATTCCTCATGTCACATCATGTTGTGAAGACTGCGTCAGATTATTTAGCACAATTGAATGATCCCTGCCTCACTGACACCTCAGATCAGACAGCAAAAATAAAACAAAAGAAAAAACCATAATGGAAACAAGGATGGTTTTTCTCTATGGGATAGAGAGGCGCCAACGAACTATCTGGAAACAGCAGGAAGTTCTGCTCTCCAAAGACTGGAGTTGTGTTCCAAGCTGTTTGGCATTTCTCTGTCATAATGGTAGCCTTGTTATTTTTGCATGTTTTTTTTCATAATTTCTCCAAGAATACTTCATTGTTTCTCCTGTCCTTGAAGTGTATGATGTGCTGTTTATACTAGCCCATTCATCTGCTTTGCCTCCACCTCTCCGTCTGCTTGAGCAGCATGAGATGAGACATTATATCTGTCTCAGAATGGAACTTTTAATTACTTTTACTGTTAAATCAGATATATCCTGAACTCCTTGAAATCAAAGGAAAAAATTTACCCTTGACTTCAAGGGCCTATGAAAGATTCTCCTCACTACCTGTTTGAAGAGGTACTGTATAAGCCACAGGACGCTGTGTTGTTGTGTGTCAGTCTCCATTGTGAGTATACAGAAGATGCAAGTTGAATACACTTTTCAGCCTAAGAGACCTCAGTCTTTAGCTGAAGTTGTAATGAGCAATTCTGATTCAAGAAGTTCTTGGTTCATTCTCTAATAAATTGACTAAAATGGCAGCCACATAGCAGTGTAGGCTGTCTCCAGGTGTTCTTACATTCAGTTTTCTCATCTCTCCTTGTTTTCCTACTCTACCTTCTCCATCATTTTTGCAATGAGATATAAATAGAATATATTGGGAAACAACAGATATTGGGAGACAAAGCAGGGAGGCCAGGAGCATAGAACCTGTCTAGTTCTCCTTCTGATCATTGTCTGCCCTGAGAATTCCTGACAGGAGTATAGTGCCTTTCATTTAATTGGCCAACATCAGCCAAAAAAAAGTGAGGCATAGCTTTAACTAGAGACCAATGGTCTTAACCTGTTAAATTAATTTTGATGTCAGTGTTAATTGATTCAGCTGTAAAAATAATTGTCATCATTAATGAGCTTGTGAATTTTTTCAATTCAATGGAAGACTTTCCATTTCAATATTTCTTTAACAATAAAGAAAATGAAGTAATAACAAGCCACTTCTTAGCTAGAGGTAGATAAATAGAATAAACCACCAAGAAAATAAAATTATCAAATCTCTCAAATTTTACTTAATCGTATCTCATGGACTGTTAGACTTAAAACAGGTTTTAACAGAATGATGTTTCTATCAGAAATGTCTTCAAATTGACTATTTAGACTTTGGGGAGCGGGGAGTTGGCTTTTTCTGAGGATGTGGAACTTGGAGAAAGGGTCTGGGCTTGAAAGACACTCTACTGGGGGTGAGGGAAAGCCAGAATTAGATTCTGGGAAGGGCTGGAGACTTGGGGACATCCTAGGAAATCTGGTCATCGCACCAGACAGCAAAACTAACCTATTTAACTATTTCTTTCCCTCTATTTTTCTGAGCAGGAACTGGGTCACCCCCCACACCACGACCCCTGTAGGCCCCAGGGGAGGCGCACCCAGGCCTATGGTCAGTGAGAACCTAGTCAGGGAACTTCTGGTGGGACTGGACGTATTTAAATCAGCTGGTCCAGACGATCTCCACCCCAAAGTGCTGAAGGAATTAGCTGAGGTCATTGCGGGACCCTTGGCACAGCTTTACAAGCACTCACGGTGCTTGGCGTGGTGCCAGCGGACTGGAAAAGGGCCAATGTGGTTCCCATTTTCAAAAAAGGGAGGAAGGAGGACCCAGGAAACTATAGGCCAGTCAGTCTTACCTCGGTCCTGGATAAGCTTTTTGAGGCCTTCAATACTGTCTCTCACCCCATTCTCATTAAAAAACTAGGAGACTGGCATTGATACCTACACAGTCAAACGGGTCGCTAACTGGCTGGAGGGCCGCACCCAGAGAGTGGTGGTGGACGGGACATTTTTGACCTGGAGGGATGTGGGCAGTGGGGTCCCCCAGGGCTCAGTCCTCGGGCCTGCACTGTTCAACATCTTCATAAGCGACTTGGACGGGGGTGTAGAAAGCATCCTGTTCAAATTCGCAGACGACACTAAGATGTGGGGAGAAGTGGGCACGCTAGAAGGGAGGAATAGGCTGCAATCGGACCTAGACAGGTTACAGGGGTGGGCGGATGAGAACAGGATGGGTTTCAACACTGACAAGTGCAAGGTGCTGCACCTGGGGGGGAAGAACCAGCAGCATACCTACAGGCTGGGGAACTCCCTTCTTGTCAGTGCAGAGGCAGAAAAGGATCTTGGAATCATTATTGATGCCAAAATGAACATGGGCCAACAGTGAGGGGACACAGTCAGGAAGGCCAACTGTACCTTGTCATGCATCCACAGATGCATCTCGAGCAGGTCCAAGGAGGTGATCCTCCCCCTCTATGCGGCACTGGTCAGGCCGCAGTTGGAGTACTGCGTCCAGTTCTGGGCACCGCACTTCAGGAGGGATGTGGCCAGCATTCAGGGGGTCCAAAGGCAGCAGGGCAGGCCCTACGAGGAGAGGCTGAGGGACCTGAACCTGTTCAGCCTCCACAAGAGAAGGCTGAGGGGGGATCTTGTGGCCTGTTACAAACTAGTCAGAGGGGGCCAGCAGGCATTGGGGGAGTGAATCCCTGTTCCCCCGAGCACTACCAGGAGTGACAAGAAATAATGGTCACAAGCCGGCAGAGAGTAGATTCAGGCTAGATATCAGGAGGTGCTACTTCACTGTCAGGGTGGCTAGGACCTGGAACCAACTTCCAAGCGAAGTGGTGCTGGCTCCTACCCTGGGGGTCTTTAAGAGGAGGCTTGATGTCTACCTGGCTGGGGTCATTTGAGCCCGGTTTTCTCTCCCGCCCAGGGCAGGGGGTCAGACTTTATGATTTACAAGGTCCCTTCTAACCCTACTTCTATGAATCTATGAATCTATGAACTGTGCTGTATTGTAATGCTTCCTTTATGTAAGGTTATTCATAACTCTTGTCTTCTGCAGGGGTAATTGAAGAGTAAAAGTATTGGCCTAGATCCACAAATATATAAAGAGGCTTAACCCCTATCAAGGTCTCTAACTCTCCATTGAAAGCAAATGGAGTTAGATGGTTAAATAGAAGTTAAGTGCCTTAATATTGTTGAGGCCCTGGATCAGATATTAATGATCCAGGCCTACACATGTCTTTAGGCATTTATCTCATATTGATTTCAAAGTGAGTCAAACACTTCAGTACCTCTGAGAATCTGAGCCAAAGTGCTGTGCTCTTTAGCAGTGCTTCCAGGCTCAGTATGGAAATGGTATAGTCCAGCCTCAACATACTCTTGAGGAACTGGGTTTCATCCCTCTGTGCCTCAGCAACTCATCTATACGTTAGCAAAGATAAAGCTTTCAGGCCTCACTGGGGTTTTGTGATGAAGCACCGAAGACTGTGAGATGATCAGATCCTAACATGACGTGAGCCATAGACATAGCACAGGTAGAGTCAAGCTCTTGGAAGGTCTGTGGTTGACATGGAAACCAAGTTGGACTACATCTTGATCTGTGATCTGGAGTAGAGGCCAGAGCCAACCTTAGGGGTGGGTGACGTGGGCAATCTCCCAGGGCACCACAGTCAGGGGGGCTCCAAACACACGCACACACACGTGAGCAGCCTGCACTCACAGGAACGATCTCCCCCAACCCTGCCCTGCCTCACATGATGCCTGCCCTACGCAGGAGTGGTGCCCAGCCCAGCCTGCCCATTTCCAGCTACTGCTCAGGAGAAGCCAGCCCAGGCACATGCAGGTGGGGTGGCACCTGCTTCAGTCTACCTGCCTTGCTCCTGCACAGCAGCAGCGGTGCCCGAATTCCTGCCTGGTGCACTATGCCACTCTGCAGGGCCAGCCCACAATTTTTTGGGGCTGCCTGCAAGTTATACTTTTGGGGCCCCCTGATGCGGAGAAGCTGTCAGTGGGGGGGAGGGGGGAGGGGGGGAGCAAGTGCCCACCGAAACCGGCGGTGGCAGGGGAGCAAGGGGGGCTGGCACGGCACTAGAGTGTTCATGGCCGCAGGGGGCCCCTTGGCTGTGGGGACGGGCCAGCCCTGCCACTCCACTTCTCTGCTGGGCTGCACCCTGTACCTCTACCCACCTGCCTCTGCCTGCAGCTGCACCACTGACTTATGGGGGGGGAGGTGCCAAAATACAAGTTCACCCAGAGTGCCATTTTCCTTAAGGCCAGCTCTGACAGAGGCATAGCATAAAGGAAGTGCACCTGGGGCAGTGCTCTCTCACCCTTCTCCACTCCCTTCATCCCCTGGTACCTTCTGGTTTGCAGGGCACAGGAAGAGCAGCAAGCAGTAGCTGGGCAGTGTCATGGAGTGTAAGATATTCTGGGAATTGTAGTTTTCTATAGAGTGGCAGTAAAGTTTGCAGCTGCTGGAGGGAAACTTTTACTGTGCTTTTTTGCTGCTGAAGCCTATGTCCAGGGGCAAAAAAATAATGATTTTGGTAGCAAACAGTGGGGTCAATTCTTCCCCCAGCAGCAGTGAACTACACTGCCACTCTACTACACTATGGTTCCCAGGACACGTTGTACTCTTTGAAACACACTGCCTGTACCAGCTGTTTCCTGCAGTCACAAAGTGCAGGCAGAATGAGGCAGGCAGGGTGAGGCATCTCCTTCCCTGTTCTTCTGGTGCCCCTCCATTTAGGCGGCACCTGGAGCATATTGATTTACACCAGTTAAAGGTCTGGCTCCAGGTGGGCATCTTCCTTTTACAAGGCTCTCTTGAGTCATAGGGTCTGTGGCAGAGGGCCACCTCTGTTTCTCCCCAAAAACTCTGCTCTGTGACAATTTGGGTCCTGCAGAGGGTACACACCTTACCCTATCTCTTTAGGTAACCTGATCTGGATACATTCCTGAGGGAGGAGAGAAACCTGCTCCTTCTGCCTACATGACTGGTATCACATACCTGGGTGAGGGACTTGGGCTTCCTGGTGGGCTAGAGACTGCCAGTCTGCCCAGCAACCAGTGATGCATTTCAAATTGGTTGGCTGACAGCCAACAGGTGCTGGTGTCCATTGGACCAGGTAAATGAGGTCATAAGGGCTGTATAAGTTAAGGACTGCCCAGGAGGAGGGGGCAGCAGCAATGAGGAAAACTCAGAGAGAGAGAAGAGCTGAACCATCTACAACTTGGTCTCTCTCACAAAACTCATGATCAAGAAACTGCCTGCCTCCAGAGCGAATCTCCACCTGCCTCTGGATGATACTTGTGAGTAAGCTACCTGAGATCTAACTAGATATATAGCTTGCAGTAACTCAGATGCGTGATCAAAGGCTACCCAGCCACTCTGTTTGCTCTATGGGATTTCTCTGATATTGCTCAACTCTGTACCCTATTCCAACCCTGCTCCTTGTAACCAATAAAGTTCTCCTTTGTACCTAGCTTGGGAGACTTATTGGGAGTGGGTCTAGATTATGTCTTGGCGTCCCCTTGGTTCAGCTGACTAAGGGAGACCACTACTTGTGCTTCTGACTAAGGGAAGCACCCCAAGTTCTTGAAGTGAGTCAAGTACCATTGAGGGCTACTAGGCTTATGTTTCCCAGGGGGCACAGTGCCAGAATCAAGCCCATCCCTGGGTGGTGGCAGCTTTAACCCCAGGCTAGCAGGTGTGCTCCAGGAATGGGGGTCAGCCAGACGTGAGGCTCCCCCAGGGAGGCACTCGGAGCTTGGAAGGTGGTCGGGTGCAGTGAGGTGGGTGGCTCAGCATAGGAGCACTGCCTACTGGCCTGCCACAGGGTCATAGAAAAGTAGGGATGGAAGAGACTCTCAGAAGGTTATCTAGTTCATCCCCCTGGTCAAAGCAGGATCATTTTTGCCTGTCATCTTATCCAAAATTTCCAAAGATTGAAGACTCCACACTTTCTCTCTAGATTAGGGGTGCTTAACCATGATTGCATGGGTCAAATCTGGAGTCATGGGCCACAGCCACATATGCAGGCACATGCAGTTTGTGGTGTTGCAAAAGTCTTTGTGGCACTACAAACCACACACCTGCATGCACAGAAATCCTGATAGCAACCCCCCCCTTCCAAAAAAAAAAAAAAAGGTACAAAATGGAGCATGCAGACATGGAGGCTTGGTCTTCCCAGAATATGCTCTGGCTGCTGACCAGAGCATCTTCACTCCTTTAATTTTTCCCTGGCTCCTCCAGAACACTGGGAACCAGGAGGAGAGGGGAAAGGGCACAGGGCAGTTTCCCCAAAGTGGGGCAGTTTGCTCCAGACCAAAGTGCACATGCAGGTGTGTGCATTGCAGCAAAAAGTAGCAGACAAATTTGTGCAGCAACTATTTTTGTTGCTGCAAGTGCATACCCTTGCATATGGGGATGTGTCCATGAAGTGCAAGATATTCTGGGAAAAGCAGCTCTCTACAGTGGCAGTGGGGTTTGCTGCTGCTGGGAGAAAATTTCACCACATTTTTTTGTCACAAGCCCATGTCCAAAGGGCATAGTGTCCAGCCCCCAGGCCTCCCCACAGGTTGGGAAATTTCATAGTGGGTGTTAAGACTGCCACCCCTTCCCATCTGTTATATTGCCAAGCCCCACATGGCCAGACCAGGACCAGGCCATTTCCGCCCCCACCCCTTTCCCCCTATCTCATGCAGCTGGATCAGGACAGGGCTGTGCTCTTCATGGCCCACAGACAGACCAGGCAGGCACCACCCATCCAGCCCCTGGAGTGAAAAGTTGGGCACCGTTGCTCTAAGTAATCTGTTCCACTTAACAATGCTTAATCACCCTAACCCTTAAGAAGTTCTTCCTAATAATGAATATAAATTTCCTTGATTGCAATTTAAGACCTTTATTTCTTGCCTTATCCCCTGCAGACACTGAGAATAGTTTATCACTATCCTACTGATAAAGACCTTCTACATATTTGAGTCCTAGTAGCTGTGTAGAGCAGCACCATGTATGATCCAGCTATAAATACCATCCCAAAGGAGCCTGTGTCCAGTATCATCAGGAAATTCAGAATGCAGAGATTGCTGTAGTTCTTTTATTAATGAGTGAGTAGGGCCCTGTCCCCAGTGGGTGTAAATAGCATGCTTCTCTGTCGACTTCGCTGAAGTGATATGGATATGCACTAGCCAAAGGTCTGGCCTGAAATCTCAAGGCAACAAAAATCTATTGCTAAACACTTGTGCAAGTCCAAACTGAACAGCAGAAGATATGCTGGGGTTGGAGTTCAGCATCAAGGTAAATCCACTGCTTCCCATCCCATTATTTTATTGTAACGAGAGAGTGGGGAGATATGACGAGAGTATTGGCAATTAAATGCAGCCCAGACATCTCTGTGAACTCCATTGCCATCCTTGTGCTCCCTGGGTCATTTTCATTTCCCTTCTATTTTGACAAGCATATTAATCAGGAAAGGTGAATGGCCATTATTAAACCTGCCTGGGATTTTACCAGCCGTTTCCCCTTTTCTCATTCTTGAATGGCAATCATTCCTGCAGAGCTAGTGGTGATGAATGGCCAACAACTTCAATATCAGGAGCAGCATGGCTCATTTGCTGTAATTACCACTTTGCTCTTTTTAGCTGCTAAAAACACACACCAGCATGTGTCCCAAAGTGAGTGAATGAGGCTCTCAACCCCTGCTGCATACTGAATGAAGCCAACAGCATCGCTACAGTCCTCTGATCACCAGTACTAGATATCCTGATGTGGGAAACAAGCAACAAGACCCAGACCGTGAAATCTGGGCTCCACTCAAGTCACTGAGATGTTTGCTGTTTGATATCTGTGTTAGGATTCCACCCTAACACCATCATTCTGTGCTCATGTACCCCAGTTTTACACTAATGCCTCTCCACTCCCTGCCATGAGACACTTTCCAGTTTACACTGGCATAATTAAGAAAGCAACACTGTATTTTTGGCTGGCTCTAGTCATGGAGGCTGGGATCTGAGAACCAGTCTAAGGCTGTGTCTGCATGGTAAACTTACTTTCTTTGGCAGAAGCACCTTCAAGAGGATGTGCTGTTCTGGAGGGCAAAAGGTGGCCTCCTAAAGCAGAAGCAGTGTAGCCATGTCTACATAGCACCATAGCCAGCCAATCAGCATGGGGATGAATTAATTGTACAGTCCTTCAAACAGTGATAATGAGCCTTCTTGAAGTGCCATACAGATGGCTTCTCTACATAGCTTCTGACTAAGGAGAGAGCCCACACCAAGGAGCACAACACATGTGAGGGCACCACTGCTGGGCATAGGAAGTTCACTCTGTAGATATGGTCTAAGGTTATTAGGTGCCAACTGTTACTGAAATTCAGCAGGGCCTGGGTACTAGACTCCCTATGAAAATCCCAGCCATGGCTGTCACATTCACCTTGTCACAGCCCTTAAACATCCATGAAGAAAACTGAATGGATCAAACTGAGGAACAAGCCTCAGTTCATTCCTGCAGTGATGTAGAGCCCTGTAAGAGCAGTATGGGAAAGGCAATATGCCTGCCTTCTTCTGGAATTGCCAGGGGCCTGTTCAGTCCTTGTCACAGTTTAGAATACCCTGGAGATTTACCCTAATTAGCAGTCCTGCTAATCAGGGTAGGGTTAAGTCATAAGCACATTCCTAGGGCCCTGGCACTCAGAGTCACACAACTGTTTTACTTGTGGAGTTTTCATTTGGAAAGAAATGGTTCTGGCCCTCAAGATCATGAATATAACCTTGAAAATGGGACAACACTGTCTACTCAAGTCTCCAGAGAGCCTGAAACAGTTATTCAGGGTGCTGACAGAAGTGACATGTGTTGTGCTGTCAACCCCCTGTAAGTGCTCAGGCTGATCGCATGATCCGAAGCAGAGCACCTTCATCTAACTTCTGTTGGCTCCTGCATGTGCTTGGGCCTGGGCTGATGCAGCCCACTCCCACCCTACCCCCAGTGCTGTCTGCAGGAAAGGAGTGGAGAGAAGGGAAGGGGATAGAGTTGTGGGCTGGGGTTTGCCCAGCCTAAGCTGGGGGCCGGGGGTGGATTGGAGCCCCCCCTCAGCCCCCTGCCCTCCAGCTCAGGCTAGGCAAACCCCAGCCCACAGTGTGCTCCCCCTCCCTCATCCCCTGTCCCTTCCTGCAGACAGAACCAGAGCTGGGAGCGGAGTTGGCCGGGCTAGGGGAGAGAGGCTAAAGACAGGCAGTTTTTCCCCTGGACCAGCTCCAAAGTGGAGCTCAAGTCCTCCTCCCCTCCCCTAACCAAACAGGAAACAGGTTGGGAACAGGGGGAGTTGCTCTAACTCATGGCACTTTTTGTGAAACACCATAACTTAGAGCAGGGAGCTGCACATCTGTCAGTACCCTCAGAGACACCAGAACCACCCTGCTCATCTAAAGTGGTCTTGAATCTGAAACCTAACGCTGCCAACATTGTTAATGTTTTTAGTGCTGATCATTCTAGCAGTGCACTCATGTGATCTTCCCATAAACCCACATTCCTGCCCACACCCTCTTAGCTGTTGAAAGTCTCTGGTGTTCCCTTCCATACCTCTGTAGAACAACTTGGAGAGCGCAGGTATTTATTTTCAGTAAAACATGCCACATTTCCTTTCATAAGTAAAAAAAAAAATAGATACTGTGCAAAACAAATGGGATTTTATACCAAGTGGAATGACAAGAAGGGATGGGGTAGTAAATCACATTCATTTTTCCATTTAATTAATAGAAACAATGGACTTTTGTTTAATCACCATTGCCCTGCCTTCTGCAATGAGGGACTAAAGAATTTATAGACTTGGCTGTAGAATTGAGGACAATTTTGCCAAAGAGTAGCACAGGCCTTTGGTGATAGCATATCAGGTTACTGATAGGCACTGAGCAGGCCCATGAATAGGTTGATTTTGAACAGGCTGTAAAGACTACGGTTTGAATGGGATCAGTCAGGATGTTTCCATGGTCTTCAAAAGATCATGCCTGTAGCTTGGCTTTCCATTCCATTAGATATTGCTATCTTCCTGTTGTCTGAAAAGCTACTAATAGAAGTTTCTTTTTACTCCTTTAAGTAAACCTTCTGGTTGAAAGTGCTGCATTTAGTTCAGGTCAACTTTTTCTTCAGAAATTACAGATACTGGGAGCAGCTTTGGGTCTGCATTCAAACCAACCCCTAGTAGACTCTAAGATTAGGATAGAAAGAAGGGTAGAAATAAGGCATATGATCCCAACTAAATCCCTAGGTGTCCATTCCTTGCGGTAGAACTGAGTCCCCGCATATGAGTCACTTCAGATGAGGTCAGATCTGTTAAACTTTACTGGACAGAAAGGGACAGAAATGACACATAAATCTGTATAAGTGATTGGAAACTGGTTCAAATCTGTAACACAACAAAAGTTCAATGCACATAAACTGCTTTCAGAATGGCCAAAACCAGTTTAAGATGAACCTGGATGGATATAGTATCAGACAACTGATTTGGGTGAAATTGGTTTATTGAACTTCTGTCCCAGGTCCCCTCCAGATTCAAGTCAACTCACAGTCCTCCAGCATCCCAGGATGTTTTGCACCTCTCCCTGCAAACCTCCCCTCACAAGGCGGGCAGGTTAAGGTTGGCCCAAGCTGTCTACTCGAACTGATCAGGGAGGCATGCTCTAGCACCTCCCAGCTTCTGGCCTGGGCCATTACAGGCATGTGGCTGCATTTCTGGAATCAAAAGTGAATGCCTGTTCACCTGCTTATTGGTTCAACCTACACAGCTTAGACTAGCCTGCAAAGATTAAATCAATTCAGCCTACATTGTAAGGCATATATATTCTGCCTCCTCCTACTTGTCTTTTCTCATGTCTTGAGGTTTTTCTATAAGGTATTTGGAGTAAATTGTGCTTTTCCACTTCCTGAATTATCCAGCTTATGCAACCCTTTGGAACAATCATACTTTATGGGTTTTTTTTGCTTAGGATAGTATGGTCAACTCTGATGATGTGACATGTCTCAGTTGTGCAGGATTGAATTTTTTTCAAAGCCTTCCCTAAGATAAAATTGCACTGATTTAATGAAACTGGTTTATAAATAGATTTATTTAAATGATGTAGTCCTGTTGTATGGTGATTCTTATTTTAACTTTAGAGCTGTTGTCTATGCTGATTTCTTACAGTATCTACCTAGGGGTTTCTATGACCCTCATCGTCAGAGGATCTCTGTACTTCACATGAATGAATGAGTGGATTCATACAACATTCCCATTAGATAGGGAATTAATATCCCTGTCTTACAAATAGGGAAATGAAGCATGGGATAAACTAACAGCTTAACTAAAGTCAATCAGCATGTCTGTGACACTGAATCTCTATCTCAAGTCCCAGGCTAGTGATATAGTGATATAACTGTTAGACAACTGTCCTTCCACACTTAACAAATCTGAAGGAAATTGATACAGGACACTTTGGAGCCAATGCCAAGATCACTGGTGTAACTCCAAACAGATCTAATTAAATCAGTACAACATAGATAAGCCCTGATTATTTTTCTTCTTTAGTTAGCCCAAGGGTATTCAAGGCCAGTAGCAGTAGTCAGAATGCTAAAATGTTGTTCTTTGCTGCCCTCTGCTGTCCTGTCTCTTTGAAGCAGCTAAAACGAGACCAGTAGAGACGCCCTATGCCTAACGAAGGGTGACTATGCCTGAAAGCTTGCTGTGAACTTTATTCCAACTACTCAGTTGGTCTAATAAAAGATATCACATCTACTCAAAGAACCTTGCCTGCCTAAAACCTTTATAACAAATTTAGAGAAGTTCGATTACTACAACCCTTCCACCAGATCAAAGTAGATTTCAAAGTAGATAGTCACAATCCAGCCCTTGAAATGATGCAAAGCAGGGGCAGTGTCAGCTAAAAATTGGAAATTTAACTGCTGGAAATTGGGGTGCACAATATAAGTGAGGAATATGGTAATGGAAGTTTCTGTGGCATAAACCTTTGCCAAGAGAAAGCAAACGTAACACTATACATGCTGCATAGGAAGCAGCACAATAAAATGCTGGGCATCCTAGTTGCTGGTACTCTGTTACTTATGGTCACTTACCAGTATTTTCAAGGAAAGGTTTCTTTTTTTGCCTTTCAAAAACAAGGTGTATATTTTATTTGGGGGCATTCTTGCTTAATGCAAGAAAATATGGTATATTGCCAATCACTTTAAGCCCCAAAATACCACACTGAAGGGGATGCTGAAAGCCACTAAATAAAAATAGGGGAAATATAAAAGGAAACCAACCTATATTCTGAAACAGGATTGTTTTTCACTCATATTAACTTGAAATATTATCATTGCCATGAATAAAATCTAAGGATGCATGCACGTGTCCTGCAGTATATTCCATATATGCCTAATCATCAAAGTATGGAATGGCCATTATAACGATGCTTGTGAAGGGAGAATTCATTTCTCTAACAAACAAAGACACCATTCAACCTCTATGGGATGAAAGCCTGAAATCCCACAGAAATCCTGCAATCCAACAGAGATCAGACAACATTTCTGCTGCCTTAAGTGGGTCTAGAATTTCAAACTATCTTTTTAGAAGTTTCCTTCAGAAAAATTATTTGGCAAGTCACTATGTTTCTTCCATCAGAGTTGTTGCTCTTTCCTGGCAGTTTAGGAGCATGATTGGCTAAGAACAGTGCTCATCTCTGTAGAGGACATGGTTAATTACTGGGGAATCATAACCTGCCTGGATTTACCCGCACCTGGTACAGTCTCTCTTAAGAATTATGATGGTGATGATGATATCATATTGGGATCGAGAGACTGCAACCAGGCTCAGTGTCCCATTGTGGTGGGTGCTGTAGATACACGTAATAAGAGGCAGTCCCTGCCCTCAAGCATTTACAATCTAAACAAATAGATCAGTGTAAAGGAAGGATTGTTATCCTCATTGTACCAAGAGGGGGCGGGGGGGGAGCTGAGGTGTAACTCTATTAAATGCCCATTGCCATACTGTAAGTCAGTGGCAGAACTAGGGCTTGATAGGAGTTCACAGTGTGGGCAAGTGAGGCTTGCACTGGTCAGGGTTAGTAAATTAGGACCCCTACCTCTGCAGCTAGAATGAGGGAAGGGCTGGGAAAGTTTCATGCTACTTTGAGACACTGGTCCTTTCTGCCATTGCTGCACAGCCTAGATCCACATTAGCCTTTAACCCAGGTAGATATTGTAATGCACCAAATAATTTGTGCCTGATACAATCAGTGCTGGGTGGGAAATGGGTTTCCCATCCTGCAAGAGTTTTGGAGATTTTTGTACTTTCTTCCCATTCTGAAATAGAAGAGTCTTGAATGGTTTGAGACAATCATTTAAAACAGGGGCTGGAAGCTTTTTAGTGGTGTGGGATGGAGCCTGACCTTGACTGCAGGATAGATATTTCTATCCCCTGGGGTAGCCAACTGCCTGCAATCACTCTTGCTGCTGATTCCAGACTGCTTAGCAATGACAGGAAGCACAGATGCAGCATAGTAGTAAGCTTTGCAGTGGATGGGAGGGCTGGAGAGGGGATGAGTGACACAGTGCAGCTCTGTGCCACCAATCCTCTGTGCTAGATTGGACCTCCATGGGCAGAATCAGACCTTTTCAAAGACTGGATTCAACCCATGGTTTAAAATTAGATCAGGTCAGTTGAAATGTTTTGACAGTCTTAAAATATCTCCTTTCAGTTCTGACTTTTTAAAATGTTGAAATAGGTTCAAATCGAAGGGAACTAAAATGTTAAAGCCAAAAAGTCATTGCAAATATAGATAGATAGGTAGACAGACAGACAGCAAGCAAATATATATAAATAGTGTGTGTGTGTGTATGTGTGTGTGTGTGTGTGTTTGTGTGTGTATCTTGCAGCTAGCAAGCTTCTAGCTAGCAAGCAAATATATATACATAGCATATATGTATGGGTATGTGTGTATCTATATCTATAGATATAGATCTATATCTATCTATAGATATAGATACACACACACCCATACATATACATATATGCTATGTATATATATTTGCTTGCTAGCTAGAAGCTTGCTAGCTGCAAGATATATATACATAGCATATATATATATATATATATATATATATGTGCTTGCTAGATGTCTGTCTGTCTGTCTGTCTGTCTGTCTGTCTATATATATGGCTTGGAAAATATCCATACAGGGTGTTCTGACTATTTGGATGTCTTTTAAAGAAGCGGGGCCAAATTCACCCTGGCCTGGAACCAGAGTGCTTGGCTCCTCCCAAGCTAGTTGTTCCAACAGTGGGGTTCCAGCCATGGCAGTGAAGATCTGATGGCCAGTAGCATAGCTAGGCTGGGACAAGCCAGGCACCGGCCCTGGGCACCAACTTAGAGGGGGCACTAGCAAGGTCCCCTACCCCCAGGAGTCTTTGTCATGGCAGATGCAGCTCTGTGCTGCCCCTGCTCAGACCTAGGAGCTGCCCCCAGGAGTGTATCTGGGTGGGGCCGGGGGGAGGGAGGAGGAATGATACCCTCCCTAGGATGCTTTCCCATGGGAAGCACTGCCCTGCGCCCAGAGCTCAAGGGGAAGAGAATAGGTTACCTGGAGGGACCCTGAAGAAGCCTGAACTGCTGCCTGTTTTTCCTCAGTGGCATCAGCATAAGCCCATGCTGCACAGCACAAGCAACTGCCACCTGAGGAGAGCCTCATGAGGTAATATTTTGCTTCCTCCTCTTGCTTCCCTACTTCTCTCCCTGCCCACTCCATGCCTGGGGCACTGAAAAAGTGTTCCTTATGCCTCTGCTGGTGGCAACAGTGCAGACAAGTGGTAAAGCCTCCTGCTGCCAAAGACCATGTTCACCAGGTGCCCAGGGCCCTGTACGTCATGTCCCACAGCTTCTGGTAACCCACTGGTAGATGAACAAGCTGGACAGAGTGACTCTGTGGGCTGTATGATTGACACCCCTGCTTTAAATACATTTTTCAAGGTGGGAGACTTATGGAAATTGGCCGCTGCCCACAGTTCCAGTCATTTGCCAACAAGAACACATTATGCTGAAAATTGCTGATCATTGGTATGAATGACCCAATAGTACATGATCATTCTCTGGTAGCATAACTAGGGTGGGGGGCAATGGTAGCAGCCCTGAGCACTGCCTTTTGGGGAAGGAGATGCAAAAACAGATGCTGCTGCACTGGTAGCTGTGCATGCTACTACCACCAGCATTGTGGTTGCCAGTGCTGTTCCGTGTATTGCCACTGTCCATAACTGTCCTGTTATGCCTCTGTCATCCTCTTAGAACCAAAGCTTGATCCCCTTATCTATGGCAAGATATAAATTAATCTACAAAATAATCTACTGATTTCAACACCAAAGTACTATTCTCTGCAATATGTTCATCATTCAGATTACTGAATCTGAACCTTAAAGGGTCTCAAACAATCCAGACACCTGACAAAGGCAATTTGACTCTGTTTTCAAGAGTTTCTATTTTCCATTTTGCAAGACATTAATAGTGGTATTCAAACTGGACCAAATTATTGCTGAATTCTTTATCATGTCATTCACACCCATTCCTGGGTCCGTGACCTTCTCTAACACTTATGGGTTTACTGGAACTAACTGTTACACAGGACATTTGTTTTCATGATATAGTTCCCTTTGTGATTTGAAAAATACTTAGTTTGTTGTTTCATGAAAAATATTAGAGTCTTCTGCAATACTGCTTTTCATAAATCATGTACGAAGTCAATGGGCAAAAGTGTAATGTCACTGAAAACAATTTAATAATTATTAGCAATGAACTCAGGTTAGCCAGAGGCTACAAGGCAGTCATCAAAAATCTGGTGCCTTCCTCCAGATCTGTTAGCCCTGGAATATATTCACTTTCTGAAAGCTGGGAACCAGTCAGTTTCTTCCTCATCAGCTTGTGAAGGTTTTCTCTGGAGAGTTCTGGTCCTTCCTATTTACAGTCACTCTGGAAACAGTACAACAAGAGTTTTTTTTACATGGTATTTCAGCATTCCTAGACCCCTATATTCCTAGATCTCTAGTGCCCCCAAACAAGCAAACCAATTTATGCTAAAAGAACAACATTAGAATTGCAAAGTAAAGTTCTCAAAAGTTTGGAAATGCCAGAATTTATATTGTTCATGCAACCTGAAGTCATCCTCCTTGACCATATTTACATGATCACCTACCAATTTTTTACCCACAGGTCTGTACTGCATTTTGCTCAAAGAATGGGTGTCGCTGCACATTATTCATTGGCTGCTCGGAAGACATAGGGCCAGATCCTATTCCACTTTTTGGGTGTCTAAATCGCCTCGGGCATTAAATGTGATTCTATTTCACTCTGTACTTATCCTGCAATTCATAAATGTATCTACTTTTGTAACATGCCATCATCTGACTCTTAAAATTGAATCACAAACAAGCAGCAAGGAGGAGGAGCCCACACTCCTTTTGCATTAACTGTTTTCCAGAGCAGGGTGGAAGAGAATCACACTTATATGCCTGTGTTCACATATGCACCTAACAAGTAGAGTAGAATCTGGCCAGAATTTCCTCCTGGACTTCTCTATAATGCTTACCTCTAAAGCAAGGGCGTCAAACTGGCCACATTCCCTGGGCTGGATCTGGACTGTGGGGTTCCTTGTGGGTTGGATCTAGACCAGGGCATGAGAAAGCTAACATGGCAATAGCAGCTCCGGACTGGAGTGAACAGTGGCAACAGTTCTGGCCTTGGATTGAGACATGCAGCAGCAGCTTCAGCTCCAATCTGGAGCATGTGATGGTGATGGCAGCAGCTCCAGCTGTGACCCACAGCATATGGCAGCAGTGGTGGCAGCTCTGGCTCTCACTTGGAATATGCAACTGTGACAGTGGCAGCTCCACTCTGATCTGGAGCATGTAGCAGCAGATCTAGCCCCTGCCATGAGCCATGTGCCAGAGTTGCAGCTGCTGTTACCACTTGTTCCCTGCAGTGGCTGCTCCAGCTCACACACAGGACACATGGTGGGGGCAACTGGGCAGGGGGGTAGCACCACATCACCGGCAACCAGCAAAGCACCCAGAGAGCAACAGTGACTGTCAGCACTCCCTTGCCCTCCTTCCACTGATGCCGTTTGATGGCAGGCCCAGCCATGCCAGTACTCCAGCATGCCAGACACACCATCTCCATGAGTCATATCCAGCCCACAGTCCATATAGTTGCCCGCCCCACACTCTAGAGTATCTGAGTGCTTCGTAACTATTATCCATCTTCACAAAACCCCTGGGAGGTGAATGAGTGCTATCTCCATTTGACAGATGAGGAGTTGAGAGACAGAATGTTGAAACTGAAGAGTTCCTTCTAGTTTTGGGTGCCCCACTTAGGAGGCCTTGAATCTCATTTCTCAGAGTACTTAACATTAATGCTTTAAGTTTTCAAACATATCTCCCATTGGCTTCAGCTGGGACTGTGAACACTTGGGACTTCTGCGTAGGCCTATTTATGATGCAAGGTTAGTAGGCCAAGGCCCACCAGGAAACTGTAAGTCTCCCTTAATCAAAGGCAGGCCACTGCATGCATAGCCACTGAATTCTTGGGACAAAGGAAAAACAGGGATGGGAAGCACTTCTGCACAAGAGACTGCAGGGTTTCAGGACAGGCTGCTTGGGCAATGAGGAGCACACAGTTAGTGAGTGCCTGGGAAAGTGGGTGGCTAGGAGAAGAATCCAGTCCCCACTTCTTTCACCTGTAACCTGAGAAGAGGAGCCACTGAGACACATTAAACAGGGGGCTCCCACCACCTGTTCAAGGCTTCTTTTCAGAGCAAAAGAGCACTTGATGCAATAATGATTTCCAGTCAGTTAATGGCCAGCAGAGAGCCAATGGCCCAAAGTATAGACAAGGTCCATTAACCCCAGTCTGCCATTCTCCCCTGAGGTCTCCACTGTGTCTCCCTTGCATTGGCCCCATAAAATAGCTCTGTCCCTTTTAAAACAAGTCAGGCAGTTTCAGCTGACAGGGTAGGACTTCAGTTTGTATAAATCAGTACAGGTAAATTGCTTTCCCTATTTTTACCAAGGCAGTTGGCCAGCATGTATAGGCCCCTTCTGGGGAATTATGGTCCTGAAGATTAGTTGGAAGGACTGAGTCACTGCTCAGCATTCTTGCTCAGCTTTTCATTTTCTCAAGGCTTGCATTTTCTCCCTTCTGCATGTGAATTTCTCCAAAGCAGTTGTCTTTTAGTGCGTCCACTTTATCACTGCCTCTGTGTTAACCCAACTCCTTTTTCATAAGTTTTCAAACTGATTGGCTTGTCCTGAATCATGGAAGAAGACAAGGGATTTGATGCAGATCAACTTGGAGCAAGAAACAAGGGCAGATAAAGCACGCATGTCCAGAGGGAAGAATCCTGATGATGTCAGAGGCCAGACACTCAAATGTGCAAGATGCTGACGCAGAATTTCTGAGAAATGTATGCCTTTATTGCAAGTCTTGGAGTATTTCCCTGCAGACTGCTTAGTCATGGGCTTTTGAGAATATTCTTTTATCAGACAACAACCACAACATACACTACAAGTCAGAAAATACAGGGACAAATCTGAGCAAATGATATATACATTATGGGGGCATGGACAGTGATTCACAGCTAAAGCTGACTCAAATTTTGCAAACAAATGTATTACAAATGCAAACACTGCCTCAAAAGAATATTTTCAAGGTTTGAAGTTCAAGCACTCAAAAATTAGGAAATTCCATAATTAGCATTGCTGTGCACTCTTAATTCAGCCCCTGCATGCATATTAAGGGTGTGCGAAGCAGCCAATATTCAATTTGGATTCTGATTCAGCCCAATTCGAGGGACAGTGATTTGATTCGCTGATTCAGATCGCTGTCCCGATTCAATTCAGCTGAATCTGAATCTGAAGACACTTAACTTTTAGCATGAATAGTTAAAGTTGGACAAAGTATCGGGCAAACATCTGCTCTATATTTTAAAACAATGTCAACATTTTGCAAAACTCACTTATTCCAGTAACGACTGCACCAGGACGTCAGGCCCTGTCTGCATGAGAAACTTGCAACAGTATAACCTAATGATGTGGATTTAGACTGATAAAGTTAAACCAAAGTAAAATGACTCTGTGGATGCTCTTAACAACAGCACTTTAAACCAGGCTCATTTCTGTTTAGTGAAAAGTCAACGAGAAACAATGTTAAGTAAAACTGAAATAAGCCTCTCTACCTGAAATCAGAATGTCCATCCAGGAGGTTGCATTGTTGTCATTCTTTTGGTTTAAAAACTGGTTTAAACTAAACCTTCCTATGTAGGCAAGCTTTTAAAACAAACCTTGAAAACAGGGTAGAATGTAAACTGCAAATGCAGAAGTTACAGCAACCCAAGAGTTGCTGGAGAAGGCACTGTCTCAGAAGCACCACTTTGAGTCAGAGTACTATGGAGTGGACATCCTAACTCCAAATAATGATTTCAACTGGGCTACAATATCTTTGGTCTAAGCAGTAGTAATGCACTGTTGGACTGTCCAGCTATGAATTACTAACCTCCTCCACCTCTTGATGGATTTGTTCAGTGATATTCAACCAGAGTATCCCAGCACTTCGGGGTGCCTTGAGTTCCTATTAAGAGTGCTACACTGTTAGGAATGCAAACACCTGTACATGATTCACAGGATAAACCCAGAGATTTCAAATAGGAATCCACAACGTCAAAACTGTTCTGACCTTCTGTGGTCTTTGTGAGCTTTTAGCAGCTGAAGAATTGCACTATTATTTTTCCATAATCAAAAAATGAGTGAAAGTTAAGAGCTGGCCTTTACTGAGGGATGCCTTGAGTTTAAAAAGGTTGAGGACCACTGGCTTAGTTGAACAGGTAATGGGTTGGAGCCTATTCCAATTCAGGCCAATATACCATATGGACCCAGGATTTACAGGAAGTTCTTGTTTGCTCCTAACTGCAGTCTGTACCTCAAGTCACAGTCCAGCTCTGTCTACATTGGCTAGAGACAGAAATTACACATAAACCGGTATAAGTGATTGGAAACTGGTTCAAATCTGTAATACAATAGAAGTTCAGTGCACATAAACTGCTTCCAAAACTGGTTTAAGATAAACGTGGATGGATGTAGTATCAGACTTAACTGATTTAGGTTAAATCAGTTTATTGAACTTCTGTCCCAGATCCCCTCCAGACTCAAGTTAACTCAGTCTTCCAGCATCCCAGGATGCTTTGCACTTCCCCCACAATACCCTCCTGCCCAGCTAGTCTTGGCCAAGCTGTCTACTCTAGCTGAGCAGGGAAGCATGCTCTAGCACCCTTGGCCCCTGCAGAGCATATAGGCATATTTCTGGAATCAGAAGTGAATGCCTGTTCACTTGTTTATTGGTTCAATCTACGCAGTTTAGACTTACCTGCGGCTATTGAACTGATTGAGCCTTGGGCTTCCTGGGTGTCTTCACTAGCCTTAAAGCATACATGATCAAAGGTCAAGGGTCCTTCCAAGCCTAATGAGCCACCAGCCTTATGGTTTACCACTTTCCTTGTAGTTCACAGAACACAAAGGAGGCATGCAGCTATCCCCACTCCACAACCCAAAAGACCATTTACAGAGGAGTTGTTTGAGAGCAGCCTTTGGCACAATTTGAAGCATGGTTCAAATTCACTCTTCTAGACCCATAGCAAGATGCATGTACCATCACCTCCCCTGTACACTAGGATAAAATGTGGGATCTTTGTGGGGAGAACTGTATGGAGTCAAAGAGATTCATCAGCTAGAAATTCATATCTGCTCTACCTCGAGATCTGAAAAACTTCAGATTAGCAGCTTGGACCTCTCTGAGTCTCAATATTCCTCAGAGAGATGGTAGCTCACTCAGCTAAATCTCAGTGTTTATCATAAATCTACCATAAAATGTCTCCCAGATTTGGGAGGATAAAGGTTGTTTGAAAGGATATGCAGAATGTGCAGAACAAGAAATCTTAATTAATATTTAAATAGCTCAGTGGAATTTATATAAATCCTGCTAGATTAAATTTTGTGCATTATAATGGGCAGTCTGATTTCCAGTAGAAATGTCAACAGGTCATCCTAAACACATTCTAAATAAATGCAGCTCCAGAGTTCGTTAACATGAGCTATGAAGTAATAGTTATACATTTATGATCTGGCTCAAATGCTGATACAGAACTAGTACAACACTGATATTCTTGAAATGTGTTATGTTTATAGTATGCTCTTCTGGTCAGGGACAGTGATGATAAAAGATGAAGACATAAAACATGGCTAAAACAAAAACACACGAAATGTATTATTGCCAGCTCGGGATTTTGTAAATTGTCTCACAATGTTTGATGTGATCCATTAAGTCCCAGCTTCCGGAACCAGGGGAATGTGTGAGAAGCTCAGCTTTTATTAACAAGGAAGATTTTTAACCCTCCTGGTTACAGGAAAAAGCTTAAAAAAGAAGGGATCACTAAAAGAGGCAACCAAGAGGCAACCAAGATCTCTAAAAGAGGCAACCAAGATCTCTAAAAGAGGCAAGCAAAAAACAACTTCTGACTCAGAAGACAATTAACAACAGATTAGAATCAATTTGAAACCTGTTTCAGATTTTTTGGGCCTTTGACTCATGATTTTTTAATACCCGTGGAACTGAAGTTGCCAATACTGTAGAACTTACAACTCCAAACTGTAAAAACCTGGCTGATTTGAAATTTAGGCAATTGTTTTCTTCCTGCTGGTACAGGTTTCCCTCACTTTATGCAGGTTCTGTACGTGCAAATTTGCTCTTATGTGATGATCTTTTTTATACCAACAATATGCAAGGTAAATTCACTCTTCTGCAATCAGTGTGGTTGAAGCCTGCAGTCAGCTGCGTTGTGGGAGTGATGCACACCAAAATACAGTCTCCTGTGTGGATCTGTGCTCCTCGCTTGTTGTCTGCAACACATGTTTCTGTAGTTGCCAAAATTGTCTTGTAAAAGTGGTAGAAATGGGTCTGGGGGTCAGTACACTCAAGGTCTTGGAACCTACAGTATCCCTATTTGTTACTTTGTAAAGTGGGTTCTCTTTATGCGAATTCAAGTTGTACACTGTTTTCCAGGAACACATGTACAGCATAAAGTGAGGGAAACCTGTAGTCCTCCAAAATTCTCAGCTAGTGTAGCATCTGTGCCATGGTTAGTCCCCAGTCCTGATGTACGTTAGTAATTTTGTACACCTAATAAGGGAGTCCCCTGTGATTCAGTGGTAGAATACTTGTCTGCTACACAGTAGACCTGGGTTCAATTCCTGGCTGTTTATATAAAATATGGTCATGGAGGCACTAAATGTCAGGACCCAGTTTGGCCTTTGAATTCTGCCTCAGTGCCCTAAAGTGGGGATGGAAGTTCTGGGCAGCCTCCACTCCTCCAAAAACCACTTCCTAGGCATATGCATCAAAGGTTTGGGTGACCTCTCATGATCTGGAAGGATCAATGGATGCCAAACCTAACACCCAATAGGATTACTCATATGTATCATATTAGTCACATACATTGTAGGGATGATTAGAAGCATATAAACTATTTCTACAACATTGCGCCTACGTAAAGTTCTCATAGAATAGTGACATAGCTCTTAGCTTGTTAAGTTAGGCCCTGACCCCACAATGATCCTAGAGCCTGCAATAAACCAATTAACTTACTGGAATGCAGGATTGTGTAATGCTGTGCCCCTGCCAAGCTGTTGACAACGGGAACTGCACCTAGGGCCCCTAGTTCTAAATATAGGAATTTTTCCTGCTTGACCTAAAAGAAGAGCTAATGTTAGCCTGTGTTATGGTAGACACATCAAGCTCTCAGCATGGCCCAGACATCACACTGAAGTGGTTACAGTTCAGGCTGGCTGGAGGATGACATGTCCACTTTGCAGGAACTTCCAGGCCTTCAAAATTTCTTTTGCAATGAAAACAAAATTTATTCTAAAATTTCCTGAAACTGAGACTGGGTGAATATGTCCTGGGATGTGGAAGACTCAGTTTCCAAGTTCTTCCTCTGCCTACTTCAAGACAGAGATTTCCATTCCAAATCTCTCAGAAGAAGCACCTGCATCCAACCCTTCTGGCCCTGCGGCCAGACTTTACTTAGCCTGTGACACAAATGCTTTTTTTCCCTATACGTCTCATAAATATCTTCCCAATGAAAGTTATGTGGAAACAATTTCGCCTCAGTGAAACAGTATTATCCCTCAAAATGAAATTGCCTACTGCCTCTGCTGACAGCTGGAATCTACTCTTACAATATATCTGATATGCCCATAACCTACCTCACAGGGTGGGATATAAGGCTTAAGTATTTATAAATGTTTCATAAACCACTGAATAATAGTTATTCAGTAATGGAAAAGTTTACTGCTATTATTTCTCATGTATTATGGGTGAAAATTGAATTTGCCATGTGATACTAGTCTTTTATATACTAGAATTTTATTTAGAACTGAAGAAGAATGCTTTGGATTCAAAAGCTTGTCTAACATTATCCTGACCATGCAGTTGGTCCAATAAAAGATATCACACAAAAAACCCCTTGCCTCTCACGTAATTCCTGGAACATCACGACTATGACATAATTCTAACACTACCATGCTAATTTAAAGAATAAATGGATTGATTGCTATTCAAAACAAAATGGAGATTGATAGATTTAGAGAAGGCTACTTCTCAGCATAGGGAGGACCTGCAATATTTATTTTAAGCAATTTTGCACATTTTGGGTCCTTACCAAAGACCATGAAAGTCAATGGAAGCTGTTGCCTTTTGTTCAGGCTCTTAATTGAGCAGCAGCTGTAAATGAACATTGTCATCTGGTTTCCCTTGTTTCTAGCTAACAGGGCGGGTGCCACATCCTGCATATACTTATTCCAGAGCAGATCAAACATAGGCTATAATGGAAGTGGCAGCTGCATCCACATGTATTGCAGTTTTGGTTTTGGCCACTTGATGGACCCATTACTATACTGTTCATTAACTGATGGAACAGAAAGGTTAGCTGCCTAGATTTTTAACCAAATTCCTTTAGCCAAGAGTTAAATCTCTCAGAGTATCAATGGTGGTGAATCAGCAGAGCTGAACTGAATTCAGCTGATGTAAATTGGTCAGGCTCCTATTTCACCTGCTGAAAATCTGACCCCTGTATTTGTGAATTATAGCCTACATCTGACCACTTTTTCCTGTGTCGTATATCTTTAACAAGCACCTGGGCACCTTTCTGTTCAGGTTCCTAGACGGATATCTCTGTGGCGGTATAAAGATGCCTTAGAGTGTATGTAGTTTACTTTGTACTAAGTTCCATTTCCACTGACAGAAAAACAGAGAGGAGGCTTAGCATGTATAAAAATTGGAGCCTTTATTTTCAGTTGTAAAAGGTAATAGATAAAGTGTACATACATGTTTCATGCTAAATAAATACATTTATGTTAATAGCTACAAAATAAATATTGAATTTTTAATCATGTTGGGCAATTTCACCCCCCCACCCTTTAAACTTAAATTGTTATGGCCACCTCTAGTTATCTCTCAGCTAGGCTGAGGGCTAGGAGACACATTGTTCCTGGAACTGGATAATGCAGAGCTTAGTCTGTCAGGTATCCAAGTTGTAGGCATATTGGTCTAGAGGAAAAGGCAGTCAGGACTTGTACTGAGATGATATCTTTTATTACACAAGATTTTTGCAAAAAAAATTCTTTAATTGCAAGCTTTTGGGCTTCACCCTTCATCAGGCATTGGAGAAAAGACTGTAAAAGTTCTCTTGGGTAGAAATGAAAGTTCATATTTCATAGGATTTCACAGAGGAGTCAATAGATGGAAAACTCCTCTGAGCATAGTCTGTATTGCTTAGCATGTCAACCTTACTACATCAAGTTAGCTGCACCTTGTCTTGGAGAGCTACAGTCTGCATCTTTGCAGTTGTCTATGATTAGGGTCAGGGTCAGGTGTCCTGTCAGCCAAGTCACAGAGTCCAGGACACCTCTATTACCAGGTGCTATTGTGACTTCATTGCAGATGTATAGAGCTCATAAGAAATACAATTGGACCTGTTCTCTTGGCAGAATGAGTCTGGCCAAGCATATAAACTCTCAGATAGGGAAAAAATGGAGCACCAGAAAGTGTTTTAGTCCTACCCCGTATCTATAAGTGCTTCTTTCTGGATAGACCAGGACTAGAGTAGTGGTGGTGCCTTGCGGGGCAGTTGAGAAGATAAAACATCTGTGCCACACTATGTCACTATGTCACCCACATGGCTCTTCCCTTTAAAAATATCCTACTGCTGGAGCATTGCAGTAGATCAAGACTGTTGGGTCAAAACTGGGACCTCGGCTAAAGTTTATCACCTTTGTAATGAAAGAAGGTCCGAGCCCTGCAAATATACTGTCAACCAGAACTACATGAGTTAATACCTATCTGTCTAACCTTGTCTGTGGGCTTAATACTGCTGTCCATCACCATAGTATCTGAGCATGTTCCATTATAAAATCAATAGCAATAGCAGAGTCCCTAATGGATTTCAGGGTGTTGGTGGTACTTGTGCTTTTGGGGTAAAATTTCTACTAGGGTTCAGGTTTTGATTTTGATTTTTTTAGGTTTCATTAATTCGTTCTTTTCATGTCATCAAGCTATAAGATGTTTCTTTTTATGCAACAATGGGAACAGCACCTGAAGAGAACACAAGCTGCTACAAATTTTGCTGTGGATGATAAAAAGCACAGGAAAAAAACTATGCATTCTGTTGTAGCCAGAGTAAGAGATCACAATCTCTGGAAAGACTCCCTGAACTTTTCATCTGTGTATTCTGAAGTGAATCCCCAAAACATTTGCAAATAGTTCCTGTTTGTTAAGATACCCACTAAAAAAATTATATTCTACAACTGCAGTTTATTGCCATAACACTGCTCAAAGCATTATAGTTACATATTTAATATATCTTCATAGTTACTTTTTGCAGCTGTTTTCCTTGTCTGTATTTAATGTGGTGTAATGAAAGCAGTGCAAAACACAATGTAGACCAGGTTTCAGCAACATTTCTGGGCAGAGTGCCAACAACACCCGCAACCTTGACTTGTAAGATGTTGGCATGCCAGGGGAAGATGACAGGGGAACCATGAGGGTTTGGCCCTGGTCTCTTCCCTGCCATCTGCCCTGAGGTATGCTTGCCAAGCAAAATGCATTGACATGCCATGCTCTGGAACCGGTGCTGGGGGATGCCATTGCCTACCCCTGAATGTAGACACTGAATTGGATTTAGACCAGATTCCACTTAAGTTGATTCTTGTCTAATTTAATCTAAACTGATACAAGCAAAGGTTAAATGACATTAAGAGTGTCTTTACTGTTTTGCACCATTAGGAGTGAATGGTTTAAAAACACATCTATAGTTAAAATGATGCAGCTGAAGATATACAAAACTTTTGTTTGTTTTTCAAAATGATACCTGTATTCTTTTGGATTTTCCCCAGCCTGTCCCATTTTTTTCCTGAACAAACTCCCATTTTGTTTGCTTGCAGATCTTTTCCAGTTATTCTCCATGGGACCATTTCAGTGCCGTCAGAACCCCTACTCAGGAAAGAACATGCTTCTATCTGTCGCTACCTGGGAACATGCATAAGCACATCTTACATTTTAAGTGTGGGCCTAAGTCCCATTGTCCAAAAGCCATAAAGATATCTATCTATCTATCTATCTAGACTTTTGGACAGTGGGACTTAAGCGCACACTAGATAGATAGATAGATAGATAGATAGATAGATAGATAGATAGATAGATAGATAGATAGATGTGCTTAAACACCCTTCCTGAACAGGTAAGTTTTACTGAATTGGAACCTATGTGGGTTTGGCAATCTACAAGAACAAAGCAGGGACTTAAATGGCAAGTTGCTTAGCAATTCAATCTGCTAAAAAATGGACCGTGTTCAATTTAAAAATGGAATTTCATCAAATTCAAAGTATATCACAGGAATGCATTAATTTTTTAAATCTTATATTCAATTGCCTCATTATAGTTTATATTTCCTTTTAATACTAGTGTATGTTATATTTAATTTTATACTGTATGTCATGCACTTTTATTAAATATCTTTTGATAGAGGAATAAAAGCAGTTAGCTGAAATGTTTTCAACCTATCAAAGCAATGATAGGTTATTATCTTATCAATAAGAAGCTTTCCAAAGTCATTGGAAAAAAAATTCTAATGGAAAAATGAACTTTTAATGTTAAACTGTTACACAGTCAGGCTCCTTCTTGCTTGAGCTTTCTCTGGCCCCATGGATCATACATTGTTTTCTGCATAGTTCCAGCTAGAAGGGTATAGGGGGCCCTCAGCTATATCTTACCTAGTAATTAAGGCCTTTGGGGAAATTTAATTTCATGGGAAATTTCAAATTTTAGTTTTTTTCTCCCAATTCACAGTGATTTTCTTTTTTCCCTGAAAAGGTTTTTAATATCCTACAACGAGGGAATTTCAGTGTCTGAACAGCTCTATTAATCAGAAAGGAAAAACTCTATTGCAGAACAGCAGGTTTCTGTCTCAGTATTAGAGAAAGGCAGGAGTACTAAATAGAAAGTATTGGTAGGAAAACACTGAGGTAAGGGAAGGATGGCATTGCAGTTAAGGTAGTACGTAGGACTCACGAGGACTGAGCTCAAGGCATTCATCTGCCACAGATTTCCTGTTTGCCTGTGTACTGGGCCACTGAACAGCCAAGAATGGAAAAATGAACTTTTAATGTTAAACTGTTACACAGTCAGGCTCCTTCTTGCTTGAGCTTTCTCTGGCCCCATGGATCATACATTGTTTTCTGCATAGTTCCAGCTAGAAGGGTATAGGGGGCCCTCAGCTACATCTTACCTAGTAATTAAGGCCTTTTCCTGGGAAGTAAGAGATGTGGGTTTGAATCTTCTCAGACTCGAGGAGTCATTGAACCCAGCTCTCCCACTTTTTGTGGAAGTGTTCTGGGTTACTATATTCAAAGCAGGCCCACCTTTTGTATTTGCCTATCACTGTGTTTTGTGAAGGACCTACCCACTGGTCTGTGTCTGGCATGTTCAGAATGCACTTCCGGACCAGACCCCTGAGAGAGCTATTTTGCCTACGAACTGGATCCCAGTTGGGCATAAGCACTCAGACCAGGCAGTTTTGCAAACTTCAGGTCATATGAAGAGACATCTAGTGAGTTCAGGCACCTGTTGGATTAGGAGGTTCAAGAATGGGGTGTGTTCTGAATCAGAGAGAGATTTTCATAGAAGTGGGGCAAAATTTTTAAATGGTCTCCACCACGCTTATGTCAAGAGGTGCTCTGTCAAGAGAGTGGGACTTTGCCATGGAGAGGAGTGACTTTTTAAATGTGTGTGTGTGTGTGTGTGTGTGTGTGTGTGTGTGTGTGTAGAAGAGGGGGTAGAGGGTGGAGGAAGCGTGTTGGTAGCATGAAACTAATGTCAATCACCCCTCCTTTCCCTTTCCACATTATCTGCCCTTGCAATAAGTATTTCTCTACCTCGTGTTTGTAAGGATAAATATCATAAAGATTGTGAGGCATTCTGATGCCTCAACAGCAGTAGCCATATAAGTTCCTGAAAAAAAGATTTTAAAAAGCAGTAGTAGCCTTAGGGGAGGGCAAACTGGGCGACTATTTGCATTTTACTACTCAACTATTTATCTAATTACCCCAAAGAATATTAAAAAGATCCACGATACAGCTGTGGTGGGTTAATATTTACCTGAGTACACACCTCTAAGGGGCCCCAAATGACTCTCTTGCCCAGAGCCCCAACAACCCTAAGGCCACCACTGAAAAAAGGAAAGATGTACATTCATTTGTGCAGGAAACTGGGTGAAACAGTGTGATCTAGTCTAATGAACAGAGAGCACTGGCCTGATACTTGAGAGATCTGAATTCTGTTTCTGGCTCTACCGTTGGCCTTCTGGCTGATCTGGTGTAAATCGACTTCAGTTTTCTGGTGCCTTGGTTTCCCTACCCATACAATAGAGGTAAATGAGATTGATATAGACATCTACTGATTCAAGGCTCTTTATAGGAGTCGGGTATTTGCTAACAGATTATTGCAACAATGAATTGTCTAATGTGTAACTGAGGACACATTTTAGAACAAACCTGCAGAATGTGAACACAACACATGACATTCCGCTGTATTTGGTTGGAGTTTTTGAAGAATTTCAAGGTGCTCGGTTCCCATGGTATTCCAATGGAGTTCAGGTATTCAGTGCCTTGAAAATCCCAACTTGAAAGAACTTCCTATATTAGCAGTGGCTCCCTCTTCTCTCCACACCCCCCCCCCCCTTGGAGATGAACAAATAAAAACAACTAAGGAAGTAATAGGGAAAGCAGATATGATGAGCAAGAGGGCAATATGCTAAGCTATGTTATTTCAGAGAAAATGACCTGGTACTGAAAGAATTAAAATAATGTCATTCTTGTTTGTTCTAGCTTATTTTTAATACACCAGTCACCTTGACATTTCTAAAAGAATTTTTCAAGTAGGTAAGTTCAAAAATTATGCAACGTGACAAAAAGAAAGGTTGGGGGGAGGGAGGTAAGAGGCTAGGGCTGATGGAATAAATGTAGAGAAAGAGGAAGTACAGGAATCACATATGTGTCTCTAGGGTGGAAAGCAGCATCTTAGCAAAAATGAAATTCCCATTGTAAAACTGGAGGATGGGAGTGATCAATATTTATTTTACTGATGTGTGTATGGGGGAACTTTGTTTCATGTATGAGGGGGATACACTTTGCATTGTTCTGATTGGGGGAAAGCAAGGGGGCCAAGTGGAATAAAGTATGGTATCTCTTGTCAAGTCACTGAAACGACTTGTGCGTGGCCTGTGCCCAGAGTGCTTTGTTGAACTGGGACATGAGAGCAGTGTCCTAGCATCACCTTTTGGGCTGCTCTGAATAGAGTGACAGAGTGTCACGGGAAGGAATGACAGCTAAGTGTCTCACCATGACCGCATACTGCCCAAGTGCGGGCTTTCCTAGTAACATCAATGGTTCGTAATGTGTTGGGGCTCCCTTTTTAGCTGTAAAAGTTGTCCATGAAATAACAGAGGACTTAGGTCTTCTTTCACATCTTCTCTCTTTCCTCCTGTTTTTGCCCTTCTGTCCTGATTCTAGCAGCATTAATTCATTCCTATACTTTTCCTTCTCCTTCTCAGGCTTCTCCAGTAATGAGCACTTCAGTTCTCTCCCTCATCTTTCTCATCACATCCTGCTGCAGTCACTTTCCTCTGTTTTCTCCCCCTTTCTTCTGCTGGGACATCTCTACCGTCCTTTTAGCATTGGCAGGAAAAGCAGTTGCATGGTTTCATACACTCTTCTGTCCTTTGGTGTTTTTCACGTGACTGGTTGGGAGTGGAACAGAGGAAGCAAGGCCCATGGAGAGCCAGAAACAGAAAAGGCATCTGTTCTGAATGAACATGAAGGGCCATATTCTGATTGTTTTACTTCACTTGACAAGTGTCATACTACTGATATAGTTCCATTGATACCAGTGAGGCTAGTCCTGATTAAGAGGCTACACCATGTGAGCTAGAGGTACAAAGTGTAGCCCAAAGGAAAGACATCATGGCACATGAACTGGCTTTTTGTCAAGGTAATCCCATGTTTAAAGAGGCCAGCATGCTGATACTTCATCAATGCCAGAATACCATTAAGGAGGCTTCATTGTACATGAGGATCAGGCCCCTTGTTCAAGTCAATGCATCTAATGCTAGGACTAATGAACCTTGTGTTTTGGGGCTTAGTCTTACTATTCAAGATCAGATTGAGGCCAAATGGGGGAAAGATTGTGCTGTATCTGCTTGCTTTGGAGTTTCTCTGATAACACCTTTCTGATGCAACTAGTCCTGGGCACCATCAGAGATAGGATATAGGACCAGGTGAACCTCTGTCTCCAGTCTGATGGTTCTTATCTTACTGTGGTGGCTGTGGTTTGTTCATATCATATTCATTGACACAACACCTACTGATCACATCATTATATGGCCCAGCTTCCTAGCCAAGACAGGCCCTAACAGTCATATCCATTGTGATAGCCCCAAGTAGTGGCAACCCTCCTGCATCATGGCCTCTTATTGTCTCTTGAGTCTGCTCGCTGCAGTAAATTCCATCCCTGCTCAGGGCTCTGCATGCATGGAGCCTGATACAGAAATGGGACCTTTCTGCTTCGGTTCCCAGCTCAGCCTAGGCATGGACAAATTGTTTGTTCATGGGAAGAATTTGTGAGAGGTTGCTATTGGCACCCCAATGACCATCTCCCAAGCTACCCAAACGCCCATGCGCAAACTCTGTATTGGCTAATTTGTCTGTGTAATTGTATGCTTTGCTGTTAAGCATATTGATTCTAAAAAGTTAATCAGACAATTTGGAGGTGTTATATCTAAAAATATAAAATCCCATTAAACTGATTAAATTAAAGCAGAATCAATCTCAAATAACCACATGCAACTTAAAATTGTTGAAATAGCATATTGTGTTCAAATAAAATTATTTCATTCAAACAAGGCTGGAAGTAGCTATCAGCATGAGTTACCCCAGGCCTTTTTTACACTGTATGACTGTGTAAAAAGCAAAGAGCATGAATCCCATCCAATATATTGTTAGTACAGTGCCTTAGGACAAACTTGGAGCTTGAAAAGTCCCAACCTGGTCTCTGCCTCTACATCATGATGAGAGTATGAGAGCACATCACACTAGCACTGAGAAGACATGGGTTTTATTGCTGACTGCCATTGGTTTGGTGGGTGTCCCTGGGCAAGTCCCTTTGCTTTCCTGTGCTGTTGTGTCTATTCTTTGGCTCTCTTATCTTTTGAGACTGGCTTTGTCTGGCTCAGGGTTGTCTCCCACTATGTCTCTATATAGCAGAATGACATTCTAGGGAATGACACAAGGGAATGCCTTCTTTTACAGGCAGTATTTGTATTAGTGTTTAGAGGCTTTACCCCAAACTGAATCTCTGTTTCTAGGAAATGACACAAGGAAGGTGTTTTTTTTTCTCTCTATTCAGTGCTGGTTAGGCCTCACCTGGAATAGTGTCCAGTTTTAGGCACTGTATTTCAAGAACATTGTGGACAAATTAGAGTCCAGTGAAGATGAACAAAAATGAGTAGAGGCTTGGGAACCATGATTTATGAGGAAAGCCTGGAAGAACTGGGTTGATTTAGTCTGAAGAAGAGAAGACTGAGGAAGGATTTTGACAGCAGTCTTCAGATACCCAAAGGGTGTTTATAAAGAGGGCGGTGATCTCCATGGCTACAAGGAACATGACTTGATTATATACATGCCTTAATATTTTTAACAGGGACAGGACAAGAAGTAAAGGTCTTAAATTGCACACAGGGAAATTTAGGTCAGATATTAGGAAAAAAATTCTAATGATGAGGGCAGATAAGCATTAGAACAGGTTGACTAGAAAAGTTGTGGAGTCTCCATCCTTGGGCATTTTTAAGAGTAGACTAGACAAACACTTGTCTGGACTAGTTTAGACATGGATGAAACTGCCTTGAGCAGGCGGTCAGATTTGAATAGTGCCTGAGGTTTTTTCCAGGCCTATTGTTCTATGATTCATAGTTCAGATAGGTGCCTGTGCAGTCATGGGAAGTCACAATTAGGGGCTTTTATAAAAGTGGGGAGCATAGGAACTTCCTTAGGGAACCATAAGCATTTGTGAAGACAATGGCTGAGTGCATTGATGATCACAGGGGGCTGGTGCCCAGAAGCGCTTTCACATTGAAAGGGAGTAAAATACAGTGAGCCTATTGCCATAGCACTGTGATTAACACTGATAAAAGTCTGCATCTGACTTTTATTGACTGCATTTACTGTATGTGAAAAGCAGCAACAGGAAATGATACTGGAGACTATTTAACTCTTGATCACTGCTCCAAGAATGAAATACCATAAAGAATATTATTAATTTGAGGTATTGGCACTATACACAACACAACCCCCAAAGTAGACGCTGCAATTGCAACATGCCCAAGGATTTTTTGTGGCTAAAAAAATTAACTGGAACTAAAACATAGGCTCAATATAGACCATTCTTCCTTTCCCTGCTTCATTTCCAAAGGATTCTGGCCTGGGTGAGGTTTACAGGGTTTGCTCTATGTTACTGAATATTGTATATTAGCAAAGTGCTATTAAGATGAGTGGAATTATCACTGGTTTACATCAACTGAGGGTTTGTTCCATGTGTTTCTGAGATAAACAAGTGTGTCTAAACTATGGTTCTTCTTAATTTAACTAGTTCCTATTTAATTGTAAAGCAAGCATGCTTGGCAAGCCTTTAACTGAAAGCAGTTCTCCAATTTAATGGCTCTGGCTTAATTTTTCCCAAGACATGGTGATGTTGGGTGCCTAACTGAGACAACTTAAAGGACCTGATTACCAAAATGGAGTGTCAAGCATCTTTAAAGTGGGTGAAAATTGCATTCCCACACACTTTAAGCCTCCTTTACACTGCCAGATCAGTGCAAAACAAGCTTAATGTAAATGAGAATTTAATCTGGAGCCATCTGGCCCCTCTGAAAACCAGGACACACAAGACCACAGGTCACTTGTGAAAATGGAGATCTTGCTTTACTGGTGTATTTTAGCTTACTTACGTACAATAAATTGTACATATCTTACCTGGCTTCCAGTACAGTAGAAAGAACAATGACAGAGAGAAATTGAGAGACAAACGGGCCAGGAAAGGATAAGAGCTCCAGGATATTGTAATGCTGGGCAGACTTCACACAAAGAAAGCAAAGGCCCAATCCATGGAAGGGAGTCAGCGGGTCTAGGATCAAGCCCTAAGTTTGCTAACACACTGGAAAAGGTAAGGGCAAGCTCAGAGACTTTGACAGCTATATTTTTCCATAGGGCTTGATACTCACTGGCTTCTTAAAATCAGACATCAGGCCCATAGCCTTATTATTATTTAGGTACTTCCTTCCCATGGGAGTTAGGTGACTTCATACATCTGAAGAGGAGGGCTGAATTTTCAGAGCAGCTTAACCCTTTCGGTTCTGGCCTCTTTCGAAACTCTAGCAATAAATACCACAGTGGCAAATCCTGGGACTGACAACTTTTCAAAGCCTGCTCTGCTGTCTTCTGTACTTGAATAGGAGCAAAGCTGTTTTCAAAACATATCCCTTGAGGATGGGACTGTTTTGAAAATCTGACACCAAGCTGTTTTGAAAATCAAGCCCTCCTGCCTGCCAAGCAATACAGTTGTACCATCTTCTGAGAAAAACTGAGAGGCTTTTTAGTTTCCAAGTCCTGAATTCAGAATTGCTTCTCCTATAACAACCAATTGCACTGCTGTCACTTAAAGCTGTACAAAAAGCTGCATTTTTATATGGCTTTAGTGACATTAATCTATCACATGGAAGCACAGAATTTGCAACTGGCAGATAAGTAGAGGATTTCTCAGGTATTTTGCTCTCAAATGTATTTATTTTTACCTTTTGGAGTCTAGCCACCTGTCCTTCTTGATTAGTTCATATCTAAAACCAGCCTCTATTTATTTATACAGAAAGGTTTTACCCTTGCCTTTAACACCAAGCAATAAAAAGATCTATAAAGGAAAATTCCTTCTTGATAAACTGTGTATATGTGAGTGGGGTCAAGGAATGTGATGTATTGTGCATTAACCACTTGATACATGGCACTGGGTTTTTTTAATGCTGTTATACTGTGTGGCTCCTTAGGTACCATATTTGCTTACAGTTTTGGTTTCTGTTCAGAAAAATAAGAGGTTAACAGTCATGTGTGCTGTGTGGTCCTCTCTCTCTTCTGGGCTAGTGTAATCTCCCCACCATTGTGGAGCCACATACATAACACCCTCCACAGAGAAACAAAAGATGCTTAAGCCATGTCTAGCTGCAACACCCTTAGAAACCCCATGTGGGTGCAAATACACTGGTTCTGGTATAGAAGGCAGCCTGCTGTGTGGGAGAGTCCTAGGGTGTTGCTGCCTGGCACAATAACCGTACCATGTAGATATATCCTCAATCGAAGTAGTGCAACTGGGGCTAATTATTGCAATGACATGACTTCACCTTGTGATGTGGTGAATTTGCTATCATTGGAAACCTTTAAAATAGGCTAACTGTCTTTCTTAAAGATAGGTTCTAGCTGATACAGAAGTTCCTAGATGGTATGCAGGGATCCCTCAGTGAAATATTCTGGCTTGCATACTATAGGATGTCAGCTTAGCATATCATGATGATCTCTTCTTGTCTTGGAATCAATGATTCTCTAACCTGGTTTGACTTCCTGGTGAATGCTCTGCAGAGCCAAACCCAGAAATAGCACCAATATGGTGATACAGCTGTTTTCTCCATATGGTACCTCATGCCTTCCTTCCATAGTGAAAAACGTAGCAGGGGACAAGGGCATGAACAACATCACCTGAGAATTTCTACATCTTTCTTCTGGTTTGTTTTGGAAGTAGCTGTTCCATGATGCAAGCCAATCTTCTATAATGATAAACACTTATTTTCCAGTCTGTTTTTTCCAGGGGAACTGACACAAGGATAAGTAAGTTCTCATCATTTGAAACCAAGCAAGGGAACAAATACATGGTTTCATCCCTGAACTGTACCAAAGGGAAGATGCTCTGATGGCAAAAGATACAGCCAAAATCTGGAGTGATTGGGGGTCAGTTCTTGTGTCTGTCACACATCACTGCTCTAGAAAGTGCTTTAACTTCCTATAAGGAGTGGAGTAAATACACTCTCCTTCCATCATCCCCCATCTTGTTTGCCTTTTGTATGTCCACTGTCAAATGATCCAAGGCAGGAAAATGCTTTTATTCCAAGTCTGAATACAAGATGCCCTCCAGTGTATGTTACTATAACACCAAACAACAGTATACGTTTTGAAAGCGAATGTAGTATGCTGATGTGAAGGAAGGAGGGGCTATGGTTTAGGCAGAAAGATGCCACTCAGAAGATCTGAGATCCTGTTTTAATCTTTCTGTGCCCCAGTTCTCCATCTGTAAAAAATGGTACTAGCAATTCTTGCTCTCCTTCTATACTGCTTTGGTTATTTAAATTGTAAGACCTTTAAAACTGGACTTGTATCTCACTATAGACTTGTTTACACACTGATTTATATGGACTGGTAAGAAAATTCATAGCACAAGTATCTAGCAGTTATACCAATATCAAGGTGTTTTTACTGGCAGTGGCTTTACTGTAGTAGGTCATCCCAGTTCAAATACCTTCATACCAGTATAAATGCAGCCACACTAATTTAAGTACATTGTTTTCCCTCCAGAATGGATTGATTTCTGTATTTCACAAAACCAGTGTAAAAAAACCTGTGAAGACAAGCCATGGGTGCTTGTACAACACTTCATATCATGGCCCCCAATATTGGTGAGGAGCTGTAGCTACGGTTATAATGCAAATCATAACACCAAGTTCAAGACAAATAGTTTGGAATCAATATTGGTTTATATTGGTCTTATTTTCCTCTTCACTGTACATTTAGAATGAAGTTTTGACTTCCCATCTGGGAAGCATATACATGATTTCTGTGCCAGTACAGTGTCTGTACTAATTTCTACAGCATCTCTTTACCTTTGCTTGCTCTGAGAAGAGAGAAAAAGAAGACATCAGTGTGCAAAATTTGCAGCCCTGACCTCTGGGAGATTGACAAGTTGCTTTATCTCCCCTGGAATTATGGACATGCTTTTTGTAGCTTCCCTAACAAAGGACATTCCACAGGGTCCAATTGTCACAGCATCATTCACGTCTGAAAGCTGCCACAGGAGAATAAAACCCTGTGTCCTCCTGCCCTTATTAATTGTAAGTGACTCCAGCCAAATGCACCAGGCTGCAAAACTGATGGCTGGAGCCAAGCTGCTAAGCTTCCATTCACAGGTGGCACCCAGTAAATAACACGAGATGTTGCACCAAAGAAGCCCAGGAGTTTATTAATTATCACCAGCAAATGAAAGAAGACCTCTGAAGCATGGCCACTTTCTGACTAATCCTGTTAAACAGGAAAAGGATCCAGGCTTTCCTTTTTAATGTGTGGGACACTGAAAAGTCCTCCACAGAGCATTAAAATAATTGCCCCCCACCTGCCAGTGAGCAATTAGCATGTACTGTGGACTATGGGAGCAGCATGGGTCTCAGACACTTCCTGAAGGGACCTGAATACACATCTTTGCATAGTGCCATTTTCCCCTACCCGTTACTGTTTGCCCACCTGAATCACACTCAGGCTCTGCCAATCACAAGGCCTTTGGCAGTAAGGAAGGGAAGGCAGCTGGGCTCAAAGTAAAGCCAGGAAGCATCCTTCTTCTCTCCACAGGCTCTCTCTGCATCACAAGGAGAACATTATTTCCTCAATGAGGAAGGCCATGTTTGTCAGAGACCTCAGGGAGCTGATGAGGTGATAATGTGTGAACCTGCAGTGTCTTTTCAGGCTCAGCTGTAAAATGCCAGGGGTGGTGAGAACAGAATTACTGCTGGGGATCCAGAAGCAAGAACCTGGCTGAGTAAACACAGATTGGATGCGGAGGCCACTTACGCTGTTGCTGTCAGGACATACTGAGATTGCTGTGATCACTAATTTGTTCCCCTGTCATGCTACTCACTGGTAAACAGTACAAATTAGGGTTCCTTAGGCACAGCTCTCTTCAGAAGAAAACAGTTTTGCTGTGGGAAGTCATCTTGTAGCCAGCCTGGCTCAGGAAATATGTGAGAAGCACTATTTGTGTGGTAATATTGTTTACGGGACCAACTATATAGCTAAGAGTGCTGTTGGATAGGCTTCGGAGATTGTCTAGGATCTCTCTCCATGATACAGTTGGTTCAATAAACATAATTACTAAACAAACCTTGCTTCTTGTTGCAGGAAGGTAGCAGAAAGGAAAAGCAGAGATTTTTACTGGGGATAGAAATTAAAAGATGCATCACTGTTATGACAAATGAGACAAGGGGTATAGTGTGGCATAGAAAGCATGCTAGTAATGAGAGGCAACCCATAAAATGGTCACCATCAAAAAAACAAGTTATACCTTGGGCAACACTGGGTACCCACCATAAGCTCTGTCTCGAGTGCATTTATTGGCATGCTAGTATCACACTTATATTCTGGGGAGGGGTAGCCCACAGAGAATGGGTTTGCTCTGCTTCATGGCAGAGGCATAGTTGGGCAGGTCTGCGTTGTGGGCAGTGCATGGGGCAGTGGCAGTAACTGGGCAGTGGCTGCTATTTTTCACAGGGCTGCAGTCTGCAACTGCTTTGGGAATCAGGCACATACCCTCATTAGGTGACTGCAAGTAGCCTTAGTGTCACAACTTGGTGGCACTCATGCATGTTGTCAGTCTATGTCCAGGGTGGGGGAAGTCAAGGATTGAATCAATGGTGAGAATGGAGTGCTCCCTCCTTCCAGTGAGGGAAGCCTTCAAGGGCAGTTCAGAAGCTTATCACTGGGCCTGCTCCAAAGCCCGCTGACTTCAATGGGATTGGTACAAAGACCTCCATCCATAAACAGATGACTTCTGTTTCCACAGCTCTCCATCAGGCACCTTTCATGAGCTCTGCATTCACTTAAAAGTGGGGGAGAGAGAAAGAGAAAAAGAACCCCTATTATCAGTCTGACTGTGCTGATGTTATACGAGCCAATTCTTCCCACTGCTCAGCACTCACATACTCTGCCTGCATAAAGGAAAGACTGTGATACATGTGCTCTGGGAATTCCAGTCCCCAGTGCCTATGTAAATCATACTGACATGCACTACAGTGCTCTTCATGTGTCTGGAGATGTGCAGGGCTTTGTTAATCGAGTCTGTGAGGGGAACATCATTTAAATGTCACAGCTCTTTGAAAGCAGCATATTGCCAGCAAGGGCACCGGGCTGCTATTCCTTGGCCAGTTAAAAAGCACATCAATTAAAACAAGCCCCCTAGCCAAAAAAAAAAAAAAAGATTAACATGCCTTCCCCTGAGCGAATGTTGTTACCCAGTCCTGCAGCTCTTGCTCACTCAAAACTCATGCTGAAATGAATGTTAGTTTGTGGATCTAACTTCAGTGGATCTGTGACCATTTACACTGTGAAGAGCCAGTCTGCAGACTAGTTCTTTTCCATTGACTGTCAAAAGTTTCTGTCATAGGTTGCTATGGTAGTGTCTACAGTATTATAGTCCATGTTGTTAACTATTGTGCAAACATATAGCATAAAATGGTCTATGCCTCCATGGTCTAAATCAGTGGGGGCCAACCGTTTTGGTAGGTGTGCCACAAATTAACTCTGCAACCTCCCAGTGTGCAATTCTGATCCCCTTCCTCTGCCTGATCTACTGGTTTCTTTCTGCTCCCTGCGCTGTTCTTCCTACCTGATCTGCTGCTCTGCTTTCTGCTCCCTGTCCTATCTACCACTGTGCTGCCTGTCCCTTTCCCAGTCTGTCATGTGCTACATACAGAAGTGTTCATGCCACTTGTGACAAGCATGCCATGAGTTGACCTCCCCTGGTCTAAATAGACAACACATTTGATGGGTGGGAGGCAAATGACCCACCCCAGGTCACTTGCCCAGTCAGTTGCAGAGGCAGGAACTGAACTCAGGTCTTCTCACCCCCCCCCCCCCCGGCTCCTACTCATTAGGCAAGACTGTCTTTAGTTGTACACAGCTAGCTGCAATTTTGCTGATGCCTTTATATTTAGCACGTCTTAGCTGAAGAGGTTGTACTAATGCTAGATAAATATGACCGTTGAACTCCTGCATCATGCTCTGTCAACCAAGAATGGGGTTTTGAGGTGATATTGTTAAATCAAGGCTGTGGTTGCACTTTAGTGGAGAAACAGCAGTATCAATGCACAGACAGTGCTATAACAGAAGGCATCATGGTAAGGGTAGAAAGAATTACTGCAGTGCACAGAACGGATGGTTAATAGCTTGGACAAACTGCCCAGGCAACCCCAGTCATAAAACTAAGCAGAGAGACTATTTCAGAGTGGACTAGGGTAGAAAGGGGACATGTTCAGGGCAGGAGTAGGTGGGGCTGGAGGATGGTATACCCTGGCACTCTGGTGTATTGCATTGGCGTCATTGCCTATGAGAATTCTGGTTAAATTGATTTAGTTCTGCCAGGCATATGCCCATTGCAGAATACACTCCTGTTAATCATTGCTTTTCCTTAGTGGGCGGAAAGGTGTTTCTTGTTTCAAGAATGAATCCCGTGCCTTTCCTCTCTCATTCTCCTGCCTTACCTGGTAGAGTTGCTCAAATAGTAAAACAAACAAACAAGTTGGATTCATGAATATTTTTTCTTGCAATCAACAGAGCTGAATTTGGTTTGTGACCATCTGTGGGATTGTGCTGTGTATGATTTGCAAACATTTGGATGATTTCTGGGTATTCAGGAAATTGTCCTTGCACCTTAAAGGCTTCACAAATTTTCAGGTACCTGAATATTCATGATTCACTCCCTTTTTATTTTAAACACCATTCAAGTTGTCCAATCAGGCAACAGAAGCAACACCATGTGACTGAGGTGACCAACTGTATAACAAGAGAGCATAAAACCCAGTTCTGCATATGCTTAACTACATGCTTTGTGAGCAGTCCTGTTCATTGAAATGGGATTACTCATGAGGCAGTTCCCCAGGTAGTATAAACAGTTGTTTTGGTGACTTTGCTGTGATAACTTAGGCCACTTGGGGATCTGGCCTACACTGAATACAATTAAACAGGTAGGGAAGTCTTCGTAGGATCAGGGCCTAATTTAATAGCTGAAAGTTCATATACAGCATCTTACACAGTGAAGACCTGGTTTCATAGTTTCATAGATTGTTAGGGGCTGGAAGGGACTTTACAGATCATCGGGTCCAGTCCCCCTGCACTTGGGCAGGAAAGACTTCTGGGATCAGATGACCCCAGCAAGATGGGCATCAAGACACTTGTTGAAGATCGCCAGGGTGGATGACTGTACCACCTCTGGGGAGGAGCCTGTTACAAACCCTTGGCACTCAACTTGTAAAGTTTTTCCCTATGTCTAGCCTCAATCAGCTTGTGCTCATTATTTCTTGTGGGGGCCTTGGTGAAAAAAGAGCCCATGGCCACACAAACCAGCCCATATCTGACAAGATTCAAACTTGTACAGGAAGACCCCAACGGCTTTCTAGTCCACCACCTTAACTTCTCAGCCACAGCTACCACTGCCTGAGTCCTATGGGCCATCCATGCAAGAACCCCCTGGCCCAGGCTGATGCAGATCCCTCCCATCAGTGCCTGATGAACAATGCCTAGTACATGGAGCACTGCCCATCTCCCCAGCAGCTGTGGGAAAAGGGGTTAGCAGCGACCCTGGTATGATTTGAACACACAACCTTCTGACAGGGAGTCAGACACACTGCCTTATACTACAGAGTCAGCTATGCTGTTGCTGGTAGGATGGTGCATGACTACAACTCACAAGCACTCCCGTAATACAACTAGATAATTATACCAATAGCTCTCACTTAGAGGTCTAGCTAGCAGAGGCACAATGTGAATTTTATGTGCTTCGGGGACTCAAAAAATGTCTGTGACTGCTGCTTCCATGACATGGTCTGCCCATCCCGATGGTTGCTGCTGCAGGAGGAGCACCATGTCTGTATGCCTGTCTGCTGCTGCTGTCAAGGCACAGACGCTCTGGAGGGTACCAGAACTATGCACCGTCCTCCCCACCCCAAATTACACTACTGCTCCTGCTAGATAGCAAAAAGGAAATAGCCTATCTCATAGACACTTTGGGATAATGAACATATTTACTTGCCCTCCCAGGATTTCCTTGCATGATTCCCAAATCATGTTCTTTTTAATGAAGAATGCAACTAGCTCTAATATTCTGCAACATGGAAAACCTCAAAAGAATAAATGGCTCTTCATAACCAGAAAGTTAGCGTAAGAAAAATGACAGCATTTGAACGTTAAAGCACTAGAAGGAGGAAATGCAAATCTATGGCCTAAAAGAACCACTAGGGCAATTTATTCAGTTGTGGATCTAGTGCTGACTGACTGGCCTTTCTTCCACCAGCCTCACTGGTAATACTGCTCAGATTTACCACAGTTCTCCCATCTTGCTTTGGAGATGGAGTGAACTCTGATTCATCCAAGAGCCCCGGAGAAATTCAAACTCATTTAACTCTAGGTGTCGAGGAGGCTTGACTTAGATGGTCATAGCAAGAAGAAGCTTTATGAATGAGTGTTGGTAGTGCTGTGCAAAGCAACTCCACTTTGATTTGCAAGGATTTGTGGGAACAATTCCTTCTATGCTGGTCCAGTTGGGGTCATGCCTCTCACTCTCAAATACAAAGGCAGCCCAAAAGCTCAATCTGACACTTGGTTAATGTCTCTGCCTTACAGCCAATTTCATATAGAAACTGATACACAGTTAATTGGCGCAGACAAAACTGGAAGCAGAACTCTCACTAGGGCTCATGAACATTAGCAAATCCTCTTGCTTTTGTACCTGACCCAGTTTCACGGTTCCAAGTCCAGCAGGAACTTTTCTCACAGCTGCCATGTGCAGATGCTTGCCTCAATACGTTTTGCTCTGTGCACGTTTGAAAACATCAGGGCTAGAGGAAGTTGCCATTATTTGGGAAGTTATGCTTTTCCCTTGAATTTCCCTGCCCCTGAAAGAACACTCTTAACAGCTGATGTAAGCAGATGCAGCTTTAGTGATTCAAAGCCACAGAACTGACCTGAATAGGTCTGTTCTGATTCACACCAGCTGAGAATCTGGCCCTTAGGAGCCCTTTTCTGTAGGCAATTCATTAACTTCTGAGGCAGGGCCAGCAAAGAAAGAATGAGAATATCCTGACCACCTTAAAATGTTTGCCTTGTTTATTGTAGGCACATGCGAGATTCTTTGGTCTCCTTTTATTCCAAAAGAAATCCTTTAAGTGTAAAGCATTTTTATTTGAAGAAATCCAGCTGCTTCAGTAAGTGCTGTTTGCCCATGTGAATGGGAGCCAGTGAACAAGATGTACAGTCCTTTTGCTTTAAAATAGATCCTTACTTTTCATTCAGCCTCCTTGCACACAGTTCCAAGGCCTGTGGTCTTTCAGATTCATTTACAGGTAAACACACTGTGACAGGCCGCAAACCTATAACCAACGAGAGTTGTCACAGCTGTGCCACAGAATGAGGCATCCAAACTGCAATCCTGCTTAGGATGTTTGCTGTCACCACAGGCTGTGGGCAGCAAATATTTTCCACAGCTTCCCAAGTAAAAAGGTCTCATAGTGTATTTCACAGGGACTGGTTACAGCAGGGTTCTATAGCCTTCTTGTTCAGACGCTTTGGAGACACCTACCCTAAAGAAGAGAGGAGACAAGATGGACGGGCTTTAAAAAGCTCTGGTTAGTTTTGTTCCATTTTGGCCATTTAACAACTGCCTTAACCAGCAGTCAAATTCCTTAGGTTCATCTCCTGCCCCTGTTTCTTGGTTTCCGTGAAGAGTTGGCTCTGCCGTGCAGGAAGAAACAGGGCAGACCCTTGGTTAAGAAGATATTAGAGGTCACAAAATACTCAGGAGCTGTTTATTATGTGACTTAGGCTCTGGTGGGGGAGATGTTTTCCAGTTTGACTAGGCCACTGAAATCTCTAGGGTCCATGCTGTTTTGGGGAGATCCACAGAGGAGGCATAGACTGGAGTCAGAGACCATCCCAGATGAGTAGGAGCTGAAAGGCAAAGCTATAATTACTGTGGTGTATCCAACTCCAGTGGAACCTACTTCTGAAATACTTCAGACTCCAGCCTGCATTTTGCAAAAGGAGGGGGTAGAGCCTTATATAAAGTCTGCTTTAATGAGCTCTAAGTTAAACCCCCGAGACTATCAAGTCATGGGCCAGGACTAAGGCTCCTAGGCACTATGCAAATAATAACAATAATTATAATACAATAAACAATAAAAATACACTTTCTCTTTATAGGTTATTCTAATAAACCCAATGCGTCAGAGGGCTTGACCTCAAACTGGTGTAGTTCATCCTGGCTCTATGGATTTACTTCAGTTGCAAATCTGGACATTTATGCTAGTTCTTCTTGAGAGCAAGGGTCCAAGTTATCTCTCTCATTTAACTCCATTGACTTTAGCAGGCTTACAGTTGTCCCAAAATGTTTAATGCCAGGTTTCAATTCTGCAAGGTGCTAAGCATTCAGCAGGAATGGAGAATGCTGAGTATCTATCCAGAACTGTACAGAAGCAGGGACCAAAATTAACCTGCCAAGAAAAGCACATAAAGCAAACAGAGGTGGTCAAAGATTTTGCACCAGGATGTTTCCCATCAGAAAATGCCACTTCACTGAAACTGAAATCTTTTAGGGGAAAGTATTAATTGCAATGAAATTTTGTTTGAAAAAGATTTTTTTTTCTTTTTTTGTGTGTGTGTGGAGGGAAGCAGTTGATAAGGTTAAGATGCTCTGTCTGAACTGTATCAGAAAGGACTACTTCAACTTGCATTTCAAAATAGCTTTTCATTTGATCATATATTTTGCATTAGATATATTGTGATATATTATTACATTATAAAATGGTATTCTGTTACATTTTTGTTATTATATCTATAATATATTCTTTTGTATAATACTAAGATGAAGAAGAAAAAACCCCTTAAAACTGGAAAGAAAAATTTAGAGTTTATCCAAATGGAATGCTTCAGTTGAATGAAAAAGATTTTTTTTAACATCCTAATCTAGACCTTGATCCTGCATGTATTTGGTAAGATAGTCATGTGTACCTTTCAGGAACTTCCTTCTGAAGTGCTAGAAGAATGCAACTTGCATTTTGGGAGGAAAAAAAAAAAAAATATATATATATTTTTTTTTCCCCCCCAAACTGCAAGTTGCAGATATATATATATTTGTCCCAAGTCAATTGAAAAAAAACCCCTCATTGTTCGGAGGAGATACACTCTGAGCAGAAGACACTTAGGCTAAGTATGGACAGTCAAAAAGTTTGAGGCAGAATCGATTCAATCTCTGCAGGCTAGTCTAAGCTGTGTAAATTGAACTGATAAGTAAGTGAACAGACAATTCCAGAAAGTAACAATGTGCCTGCAGTGGCCTAGACAGGAAGCCAGGGGGTGCTAGAGGATGCCTCCCTGCTTGGCTGGAGCAGACAGCTTGGGCCAAGGCTAGCCTACTCAGCTTGTAAGAGGTGGGTTGCAGGGGGAGGTAGAAAGCATCCTGGGATGCTGGAAGACTATGTGCTAACTTGAATCTGGAGGGGATCTGGGACAGAAGTGCAATAAACTGATTTGACCTAAATCTGTTAAGTCCGATACTACATCCATCCAGGTTTATCCTAAATTGGTTTTGGCCATTTTGAAAGTGGTTTATGTGCACTGAACTTCTGTTGTGTTACAGGTTTGAACTGGTTTCTGATCACTTATACCAGTTTATGTGTAATTTCTGTCCTAGCCTTAAGGCCTGAACCAATAATCATCAAAATCAGTGGAAAAATGCCTCGTGATCCTAGTGAGTATTGGACTTGTGGCAGCACCATCCATCTTCCAATTCTTTCCCATTTCCTGCAGGTTAAGTGCTTTCTGTTACAGTGCAGCATTGTTCAAATGGAGCTCAACTGACATCACACAGAAATCTTTATGAAAGCTTTTTTCAGTAGAAATCTTTTCATCAAGTATTAGATGAAAAACAGCTTTCTGAATGGGAAGAACATTTTTGCACAAGTTTTTTGTATCATCTACATTTAAAAATTCTTTACCGATAGGACCTGAAAATAAGCATTTTATTTTGAATGTACTAGAACAGAATAAAAACTAATTATTTTCTAGTTCATTTAGATTGCATCCTCTTTTTACCCCACTTCTATTGTTTATTCTTGGAAAAGGATTCCTAGTAATAAATTATTCTTTAGAGTTGTGCAGTTGGTTGATAAACTGCCTACACTGATGCATTGTTGTAAAAATGGATTCTGAAGTGTTGTCTACATCCACAAAGAGCGGTGCTCTTTGTTTGTTCCATGGTGCCTGAGTCACAGACAGAGGTTGATGACTCTGATACAGTTTCCACTAACAGGTCAGAGTTTTTTTACTTTGGTGGTGGAGGCCCAGGCTCACACACCAATGCCAACAAACTAACTTGGACCATCCTGTTGCATGAACTGAGTAATTTGCTGAAGCCCCTGACAGGCTGACTTCTTGAGAAGCATGTCACACCATCATGACCTCCCAAAAACTTGAGAACTCCCATTTTTCAGCTTCTGGGAGTGGTTAAAAAAGGCCACATGGAAAAATGTACTAATATGCAAATGACAGAGTTAACAGAAAATTAACCATCCTATTCAGGTGTTGAGCGCTGTCTTGGATTTGTCAGGGTTTTTACTTTGTTCCCACTACATGGAAGAAGACGACTCACCGTTGAGTATAAATGAAGCTATTTTAAATATCTTGGCCAGGTATAACTGCTTTTAGAGAGACTGGAGACTTGTAATGACTTGCGTGTAATGGAATAAATGAGGGTTGTAAATGCTAAGTCAAATCCTCCTAGAATCTGTCTCACTGCTGCTTGCTTTGATCAGCTCGGTGAGCAGTCTCATATCATGACTTAAAATCTTGGGATATTTGTTTTGCAGGTTGCTTTTAAAGATCATGTTGTAGACTAGTCTATCTGGCCCTGATAATATATCCCAAGGTAGGCCTTGAGCCTATCTTGCTATGCTAAAACGTTTGCCAATATGTGCAACCTTTAGGATCTTTCCCCTGAAGTGCTACGAGAGTGCACTGACAATACAACTTGGGTAATTGTAATCATTCACCTTTGTACAGCTTGAGATAGTCAAACTGAACCACAGTTGTGGGCCTGATACAAATCCCACTGAAGGGGGCACCTTTGGCACCATGATTCACTGGGTTCAGCCTTTTTGCCTGAAGTTTGATAACCCAAGTGGCAAAATAGAACAAAACCTCTGCTGAACCACAGAAAAATGCTAGCAAAAGGCCAGACTTTGAGGAAGATGCAGATCTGGATAGGCATCTGAACATCACGGCTTTTATAACTCACCTTTTAAATTAACTTTGCTTCCCATATATAAGTTACTTACACATATATGCCATTTGAGAGGCAAGGTAGTTTTCTAATTAGGCACAAATAGTAAGACTGCCCACCCTGACAGCCAGCTAGATTCAAATGCTGCCTCTACGACAGACTTACCATGGGTAAGCCACCGTGGCCTATCCTCAAAGGTACAATGGTACCTCATTCTTGCTGAAACCAAGATTTATGCACCTAAATGAGAGTTAGACAACTAAAAACCTTGCGGGATTTGTCCAGTATTCTGTGTCTCTGTTTCCCATTTGGAAAACAAGGGTAGCAATCCTTCCTTTGTTTTTTCCATTATAAGCACTTTGGGCTGAGAACTATCTCATACTACACAAACCTTCAACAGTGGATTCTTTGTAGCTCAGGCCTCTAGGTACAGCCATCCTACAACACAGTCATGGAGTCATAGAGAAATAGGGCTGGAAGGAACCTCCAGAGGTCATTTTATCTAACACCCTGCCTGAGGCAGGATCATCCCTGCCTTTTATGGGTATTATTTGCATTTTGTTTTAAAGGGCCAATTAAAATATTTGTTACAGAAGATCCATCTAGTGTGAAATGGCACAAGATGCATGGGAGCATAAGGCCAGGAAATTTACCATGTTCAGGTGGAACAATCAAGCTCATTGAGTATGTCAGCCAACTGAAATGCTTCCAGCTGGCATTTCAAAGCCAAAGCAAACTGTAATGTATTGACAGCAGGAGGGCATTTCCAGGTGGTCTGAGGATCCCAGTGGGCCAGCTATTGCCAGTCTTCAAGCAGTGACATATCCTGCCAGTGGTAGCCCATTCCTGGATTTTTTTAGGGCATGTGGAGTCTTTTTTTAGTCTTCAGACCACTAACCACATGTCTACGTCCTATGCAGATGCTTCATATCAGGTGTGGCTCCATTTAAATTCAATAAAAATCAGGTAGGAGGACAGCACCATTACTAGAAGGGTGGTGTATGCAACGGAAGGTGGAACTAAATTGTTAAAATACCTTGGGAGAATAGAGCTCTGCGGGGGTTAGACAACCAAGGAATATAGGGCACAAATGAGTGCATGTCCCAGAAGAAGAAATAAATAGTACCGTTCAAGTGGACAGAAGTAAACAATCAGCTGGCTCACCTCCTCTGGCAATGAGGTTATTTTTATCCCAGCTCCTTAATAATTTCTGGTGTTATTTTTCCCTTGACCATATACCATGGCTGAAGCAGGAAAGGCTTAGGAATCTGGACACTGGAATGAAAGTGAAAAAATATCAGATGCAAGAAGAGTTTCACAACATAACAGTTTGAGAATTATTCCTTCATTGGAAGGTGAAGAATTGACCCTAGATCCTGCCATAATGCAAGGAGAAGTCAAAGGTCTACTTGAATTACAATGAGTTGGAAATTTTACATAGAAAATGACTAGTTGGCTGAAATGGATATTTTCATGAGGTTTTTTCAATTTTCGGAGGAGGGGTATTGCTATAAAATCCCCCTGTCCCTAAAAATTTTCAGAGTCTGGAAACAGAATATATTTGTTTCAGGAAAGAAAAGGGAAACTATTTTTTAAAATGTTTCACTTCTCAGCAACGAAAAGCTCAGGTGAATTTTTTTTCTGACCTCCAGACACTTTTCTGGTTTTGGTTGCTGAATATTAAACATGTTTATAGCCCATTCCTAGACTCTTTTAAAGGATTGGCAGGGTCTTTTTTTAACCTAGTTTGAACTTAGAAACACCAAGCTCTTCCCTGCATCTTTTGCAGATGCTTTTTATCTGTCTTGCTTAAGCATTTGATGTCATTGGAGCAGTCCCAGCTTATGGTAGCTGAGGATCAGATCCAGCTGAAGCTGTTCCCTTCATTTGAAAACATAAAATAGTAGTGTGATACAGACACTTTGATGAATATGTTAAGTTTATAGTTTTCATATCAAATCCTTTGTTCCGGACACTATCATAGACTCCTGTATATCTTGTTTACCTAACTAAATGTGCTAGTTGAGAGTACCAACACAAGGAGGTCATGTGAGCAACAGTAAACAACCAACAGATGTATTATATTTATTTTGTTTTAGAACCTTTTCATAATTTTTCATAAGTCACAACAGTCTTTTTGCTTATACGTTTCTCAGAAGGGATTTTTCCCCCTGTACCTGCTTCCTAAATTATGAGGCAGCCACTTGTTACTGGTAATGGGATAGATTGAACAGGTTGAATTATAGCACTAATAACACAATCAAATAATGATATGAATGACTCAGATCCTCAGCTGATGTAATAGCTGACATGACTTCAATGGATCCCTGGAGGTGTTCATTGGCTAAGGATCTAGGCCATTGCGTTAATTGTTATTGCTATTCTATAATTATCATCTCAGAAAAGATCCATTCATGTAAATCACAAGATTAAAACTGCTTTTTCACATCTCAACTGTGAATGTAATTTTATGATTTACTGATTATGGGCAAAGCCTTCAAATCCATCTACCCTAACAACCAGGCTGACTTAGGTCTCTGTGAAAGGATAGGTGGGAGAAAATCCCCAAGGCTTCACTGACTTCTATGCTACCATTGTGTAGCAGGCTAAGGAATAGATCTGATTGGCATCATATACAGCAGGGCCTTCCAGCTGGTGGTCTGGATTTATTACCCTGGGCTCCCACCCAACTACCATGCCTCTCATCGTTCCAGCTACAGTGACAGCCAGAATCTCCTTTCTCCCCCACCCTCTTCCAGCTTTCATTTCTTCTCTTTGCCCTAGTGAGTGTGGCAGTATGACCTCAGGCACCTGCATGCAAGATGTGATAGGGGGGAACACACATGGCACATGGCCCTTGGCTTATGCTGGTATGGGTTTCAGGGTATGCAGCCTCCAGCAACTTCAAAGTTGGACAGCCCTGATGCACAGCACCTTGTCCTGCTCCTCCACCACTGCTTATGACAGGTACGTGAGACCTCAGCCAATGCAGCTCACTTGAGTGAGGGAAACCACCAATAAGGTGTTTATCTCTACTTCCCAATCATAGAGATCATGTTGCCAGTTCTTATGGCTGATTTTAGGGAGAGTCTCATAACATATTAGCTGTTTTTCTTTTTGCCCCAGCTCTTGGATAGAAGAGAGAAAGTGAGAATTGTAGCTTTAATTTTATGAGAAAAAATAAGTTTCTAGGCTTCTTTGTTGCACCAAAAAACCCTTAAATATGAGCCTTGGAGGATCAAAAATTAGAAGGTAGATAAAAAGAATGTCCCCTTTTCATTATTATTTTAAGGCCTGTTATTTTTAAGCTGATATTGTGAAGAAGCAGGGGAATGGCTGATGCATGTCCTTTGATGCTGGAGTTGGTTATACTTTAAAGGAAGTAGTAATAATGTAAGGCATGTCTACACAGTGCTGGAAGAATGCCATGACTGGGCTGTTTTCAAGCCTATCCCACTCATTCATGCCCTCCTTGCCCACTCCAAACCCAGAAATGTACCAGTGAAGCCACTCTGGGTGTTGTCCCTCTGGGCCTGTTCTTGAGAACTTAATCTCCAGCATATTAGAGAGCAGTCTTTGGGGACTGATGAGTGGCTTCACTAGTGCATTTCTGGGCTTGGAGTGTCAGACTAAGAGGAGGTGGTTGGAGCATGTTTGGAGCCATCTTGGCCAGGGCATGTTGCTGAGCATGCCCATGGAGCCTAACTTCAATTCACCACTGTTCCTCATTAAAAAAACTGAGCATTTTTCACATGACAAGCATTTTGTGTAGAAAGTAAGTCTTGGATCCCTTATCCCCCACACAAAGACAAGACTTTTCATGAGAATATTGCCAGCACTATTGAAATTATTCCTCCTCCTCCCCAAATTCTGAGATTTCTGATAGTTTTATTTGTGTTTTTCTAAAATTTGTTTGCAGAATGTTATTACACCCTGAATAAAACCCCAGTTTTCAGTGAGAAAATGTAGAAAAGAACACTTGGAAAATATTGTTAATAAAAATTCTAGTTAAAAATTGACCCATTTCAAAATTTTAAACCAAGATTTTTTCACCTTCCCTCCTGGTGCTTCTATTTTATAGTACCTCCATTCCCAGAGTATCTGATTGTTTCACAACAGTTAACATATGTATCCTCATGTCTTCCTGCTGCATGGCCATTATCCCAGCTTTATAGAGAAGAGACACATGAAGTAAGGCCGAGGTGTTTAGCCAATTAACTGCTGAATGAACTGCAATCTACTGATATGGCCAAGATGTCCCAAGGCCCTGGCTAGAACACTAACTACTGGACCATCCTTCCCCCACTTAGCCTATTTGCATTCTAGATTTTCCCCAGTACAGATCACCTGTATTGGGCACCTTATTCTTCCTAAACCCAGCATTCACACTCTAACAAAGTGACTACTGATACAGCTTGAACATCTCAGCTCTTTCACCAATTGTCAGTGTGGCTCAAGAATAGCCACATATAGGCTGAGAGTGTATCAGAAGATAGGCTGGTTGACCTGATAGCTTCAAATCCTTGTATAAGAAGCACCATATAAAGCTGGAATTTTATCACCCCAGAGGGGTGTTTCCAAACATTTTGGTGTCTTCCCATCTCCTTTGGGAGTAAACTCCTATTAATTTCAGACCTAATCAACCTAATCAGACCCTCAGAGTGTCTCACCCTTCTTACACCCACAGTCTGCAGGAATATGAGGTAGCAAGACACAACTGGCACTTTTTCACTTTGCCTATTCATGTAACTCAGGCACCCACAAATGTTCCAGTATTTTATTTTATCCGGTGGTGCTAGAATGGTTCCAGCAATTCATTAACTCAGCTGGCACTTCACATAATTACAGAGGAAAGAAGAATATTAAAATAGTACCTGGACTATTAAATAGATCTAAAATAAGGATACCAGCTGTGCTTCAACTGGCTAAACCTACCTAACAGCCACTGGTACCTTTCTTGTGGGGTTAGGTGTATTCATTTAGGAAAAGGGCCTATATAAACTGGGTACTTATTTGAACTTCAGCCAACAACATAAAATTACAGTGCATTAGAAGCATACTTAATCATTTTGAAGGGAAAGAAGGTTTGCTTTGTTTGAATGATTCTTCTTTTGATTCTCATTAACAATGCAGACATATACCCCTAGTACCAGCTTGGCATCCCTGTTGCATATGCTAGCCTAGAAATGGAAAGCCAAAAGGGACCTCAAGAGCTTATCTTGTAGGCTTCCCTTCCCTGTGACAGGATAAGAAAGCCTGTAGAATCCCTGGCAGATGTTCGTCTGTCCTTGTGATGCCAAAGGTGTGATCCACAGACCATCGGGGGCCTATGAGACCATGGTAAGCGGCCCACCTTTTGTTTTACAAAGCAAGGCTTTTTCTTTTCATTCACATCATCTTTACCAGTCTGATAAGAAGAGCTCATTGTAGTCAGCAACATATTTTGAGAGTTGACAGAGCTCCACTGGTCCAAAAAAGTACTGCGTGGAGCTCACTGGAGAATCAATACTTTAGGACTCTCACCAGGCAGGTTCACTGAAGAGGACTTGGGGAAGAGTTCAGGGATTGTTAGAATCTGCCTTCCAGTGCTAGAAAGTTCAAAAGGATGGCGCAGCTCTCAGAAGGGGTGTTCATACATGTGATGAAGGTATGATAACAATTCCAGGTCCCTGCACAACTTAGTGTCTTAAGAGTCCTTAGGGAGCCCTTGGAATAATACAGAAATATATAGCTAGGGAACTGTGTAGTTATGGTAGGGAGGAACCTGTGTAGTTATGGTAGGGAGGTGAGGTCTAAAAGCCAGAGGGAACTATACACTTATTAAGAAGATTAGCTCTCCTTGGACTCTGGATAAGATATTTAAATTACAAAATTCTTGCATACTCCAGACTCTTGTTTTATTAGACTCGTTAAAGCCTTGGAAAATATTCTCATGAATTAAGAAGCCCCATTAAATGTTGAATCTAATTAAGAGAGGCTCTGCTATGGAGTTCTTCAAATAGTTAAGTAAATATTATACAGTGTAATTGTAGTAATTCCCTGATGGTGCCATAGTCAGGAACCTTTCTTATTGCCTGGGTAATTCCACAGATACGGGGGAAAAAAAATACCCACCTCTGAATGCCACTTATTTCAATAGTTTCCAATTTGGATCTCTGAGTGGTCAAGGAATGTTATTTTCTGACATGGCTCCTGGGAAGAAGCATGTATTTAAGGAGCTGCATTAAAACTTTAGAAACACAGGTCTAAAATGCAGACTTATGTATCAGGAATGAAGGCTGTTTTGTGATTATGGCACTGTCCTGAGATGCAGGAAATTTTACTGTGTTCTCAGCTCTGCTACAGACTTTCTGTGAAATGTTGGACAAGTCGCTGAATTTCTCCCTAGCACAGTTCCCTATCTGCAAATGGGACTGGGACTAATAATCCTTCCTTCACTCATCTTTGTTTAGTCTGGAAGTGCTTTGAGACAAGGCTTGACTCTATGGTACAGAGTTTGCAAAACAATGAAGCCTAGGGTTGCCAACTTTGTTTGAATCTATTCCAGGAGGTTTCTGGAACACCAACGTGCCCGCAGCACACAATGTGAATGTGCCCACGTGGTTACATATATTGATTACAGATTACAGTGCATAGACTTTACGTGAGGAAGGCAAATACACATTACTATTACATTTTAAAACCCACTGGACTACTGTATTCATAGGATTCAGCATTTAGTATTATTTATTTTAATGAATGCCCTATCATTTGTCTCCCGGGTGACTCTCAGCAGTCTCCTAAAGATTTATATCTAATTCTTGGAGACTCCAGAGCAATCCTGGAGGGTTGGCAACCCTAATGAGGCCAGATTCTATTCCACCCATTAAGTGTGGAAGTGGATGTAAGTGTGCAAGTGTAATTCTATTCCACCTTCCTCAAGTTCCTGGAAAACTTAATGAAAAAGGTGGATGGGTCCTCTTCCTCCCCACGGTGTTTTTAAAAGGGACTTTTACACATGTTCTGAGAGCCACTCAAATTAAAGCACCACATCTCATCTATTAGCATCCCCACGCTTCAAAATGGTGGTGGGGGTGCTTGAACTAAAGATCATCAAACGAGCTTTAGTTCAAGTGCCCCCGCCGCCATTTTGAAGGGCGGGGACACTAATACACCAGATGTGGGAGCCTGCTAGAGCACAGTACTTACCATCCTCCAGCAGACTTGATTAATTGAATCTGCTCTGATGTGCTGTAATTACAGCATGTCAGAGCAGCCTCTGTGCTTGTGTACAGTCAACTTTTGTAACTCAATCTTAAGTGTCTATTTTCAGGACTTAAACAGAGTGCAATAACGTTGGAGTGATCATGTGGAATATTATTGTGCTTAAGTACCTAGGTCCACTTAGACATCCAATAGATGAAATACAATGTGAGTAACTATTAATAAGGACAAGTGTCCAAATGTGAGTAACTATTAATAAGGACAAGCAATAATTAATATAATTGACATTAGTTGTCTCATAGTGCATCCAAAGTAGCTTCTGTTGAGCTCTCTGAGCCAAATTCTCCCCTGATTTGTATGCTAGGAAACTCCATTGTAGCCAACCCCCTGCATTATATATTAAAAAATCATCAGATGTACAAACTATGCTGCACTTGCTAAGAAGCCAGGACAGTTGTGTGTTCATTCATTTCACAGTACAAAAGAAAACTGTATTTTATCGTCAGCCCTGTTTCAAGAAGAAGAAAGCAGATTTTGCCAGAGAACGCTGCTTTCTTTATCCCTAGTTACATCATGGTCAGTGGCATGAGGTCCCAGAATGGAAAATGGAAGAACCCTCACAGGTCCCAGCATTGCCACCAGATGTGGTATCAATCAAATATTTATTTATTAGAATGATATGCCAACCTTCCCAAAAAAGACTTAGGACAAATTGCAATAGAAGACAAAATAAAAATGGAATAAAATATTAAGGAAAACATAACAAAGCAAACTCCCTACAAACTATCCCACAGTTCAGAAACAATCCACTCTACCTGACTCATTCGCACTACCCTGCCTCTCAGCTAGAATAACATTCCCCGTGCCCAACCCAAACTCACATCCCCAACCCCATTCACTACTTCCATAAAAGACAGACATTTTCTTCCCAAGCTCCCTCCCATTTCTGCTCACTCCTTCACCCCTGCCTCAGACCCAGGTGGCTCCCCATGCCTCCCAAACCTATTCTTCCCTTTCACACAGGAAAGCTGTGGCTGTCCCACTCCACCTACTATTTTATTACTACCATGGCTGATATTTAATACAAGGAAAATGTTAGGAACACAGCAGCTATCAATTGGACATCTGTACTACATTGAGTCCTGTATCCTACCTCCAACAGTGGTCAGAACCACTTCAAAGAAATCTTTGGGAAACTCCATAGTGTAAAATCATGGTATAATCTGCCTATCTAGGGAGTTTCGTCTCAATTCCTCCCTCCCAAATACTGGTCTATGCCCTAAGGCACAAGAGCATGTATATATGTTCTCATTGTATATGTTGTTATTGTGATTGTTTTTATTACTATAGATCATTACATGTTTCCAACAAACCTTAAAAGACACAGCAGTGATTTAGAAAAAGAATGAGATGCAGCTATACCTACATGAATTTAGGCATAATTTTGGAATCTCTTTTCACTTTCCTTCTGTAGGTTTCATCTTTCTTTATGAAAAAGAAGATCAGCGGGCAACTTGTGTATAGTACATAAAAATTTTCACAAGGAAAGATGACTAGGCATGAAGACACTCTTTCTTCTAGAGAAGAAAGAGAAACCAGAGCCACTGGCTCGAAATGGATGCCAGGGAAATTTAAATTAGAAATGAGGTGCAACAGTAAGGATGATTAATCATTGGGAAAACACTATCAAAGAAAGTAATGGATTCTCTACTTCTTGATATCTTCAAGCAAGACGTGCTTTAGCCAAAAGACACACTGTAGGTTTTGGGGCGCTGTGCAAAATGCCTTCCATCCCCGCATACAGAATTTCCTTTTGAATGTGCTGCTCTAGAGCCAGGCCAAGCACAATCCAGTTCTGAGGCACGGCCAGCTTTTCTGTCTGTTAAATGTTTGGTATCCTTGAGTTAAAGCAGGGACTTCATACCTTCTGAAAGTGGATCTTAGGCCTCCTGTATATGTTACATGTATTATGCAATTATCTGGTTAATTGCACAATTAATTTAGACTGGCTACATGTGCAAATTAACTATCACACCTTAAAAAGGTCCATGCAACTATAAAGACAGAGCTGGAAAATGTCTAATAACTTTATAGCTGGTTTCTATCCACCTTTAATTTAAATGTGTAGCATAGGTATGCCCCTGAAGCTGGGAGCCCCATCAACTGCCAGCCACAAGGGTGCACCATGTGCTGCCACAGCTGGGAGTCTCATCAGCTGACAGGACTCCCAGGGATGCTGCAGTGGGTGAGAGTCTCATCAGCTGCAAGACTCAGAGCTGCAGGAGCTTGCTACTAGTATGCTGGTGCAAGGGGAGCCTGGGATCACCATCCTGGGCTCCCCCTGCACCTGCAATAAGGCGTGACAGGATCTGATGCTGGATCCTACAGTCACACCTCTTGCCATGCATGCAAAGCATGGCAGGAGGCACAGTTGTGTGGCTTACACATCAGATCCTATCATGCCTTCGTTTGAACGTCTGGAGGGGTCCTAAGTATCATAACAGAGCATGCTATTAACTGAGTACAATTTTGTGTAAGGAAAAACAGAATTTTCCCATAGTTTTGGTTCCTGGTTTCTGGGTAAAAGTGCTGGAGTGGCCTAAAAGAACTCAAAACCCCCTGAATTTAGTGGGGAAGGAATACTTTTGTGCAGGTCTTGAGGAAGACGAATAATAGCTGGTTTGTGAGGACGCGCCTTTCAAGCACTGTGGTCGAGCCCATTTAGAACTTACTGGGGGACAATGTGGACGTGTGTATGCCCACCACTATCTAAAAAGTCTGTAGGACTTTTCTGGTTACAAGGTCTAATGCATTTGGTAATAAGATTGGCCTGTTTAGATTTGGTTCAGAAAACAAGACATTATATTTTTCTCAAGAATGTACAAAAGCTTCGTGTATGTGTGTATACATGCATAGGTACACATACAAAGATGTGTCTGTATAAGAGATTTTGACTTACCAGTAGATATAAAACAGAGAAGCTGGAGGTTTAGTGTAACAGAATTACTGCACTATTCATCAGAGTTGTAACCCTGCAATATGATTGCTTGCTCAACAATCTCTTGGTTGTTACATCCATAATTTTAATCTATTATCAGATGAAAGTTTCAATAATCCTCAATAATATTTATAATGCTGTAGAGGAGTACAATGATGCCTCCCTCATTTGCTTGTTTAATGATTTTTCCCCTTTGTCTCTAACAAGATCTGTAATGGTACTAATTCCCTGCTTCCTTTTTCATTAGAATACCACACTTCATGGTAGCCAATCATTTATTTTTATCTCTATGAAGAGATAATAAATTTCTCCATTAAGAGAACATTTATTTTGAAAACCATTCAATGTCAGGACAATTGGAGGAGCTCATTGTGTTGGATTAATTATGATAATTATCAGCAGAAAGGAGATAACTAGTCTGTATGTGGTTGAAAATAAGTTAATTGTTTTAAACAAATCTAAACAAGCCAGGCTTATTACCAAATGTATTAGGCTTCTCAGTTGAAAAGTGCTGTCAGCATTCAGAGCGGCCCTGGCATTTTAGATAAGTAATAACCTGAACCCTGCACCAAACCATAAAACAAATCTTTTTTAGAGTTCAGAAAAAATTTCCAGTGTGAAAACATAAGGATGTTTGTAATGTATCATTTTATAAATGCATAGGATCATCTTGTGGGGATGGCACCAGTTTGGGAATCATGAGATATATGTTCAGTTCATAGATCAGGCACAGACTCCTTTTGTAATCTTGGTCAAGTCACTAAGCTGACAACAACACATTAGATGGTAAGGGCAAGATGCTATTCCACCTATTAAGTGTGTAAGTGAACTTAAGTGTCTATGACCACATCTACACAAGACACTTACTGCACAATAGCTCATTACTATTGCACAGTAGCTGGATACTACTGTGCAGTAGCATCATGTGGCATGAACCATGATGCAACGCTACTCCGCACTAGTAGCAAGCTACTGTGCAGTAAGCACAGGAAGCCGTGCAGGGACACTACCATGCAGTAGCTCCAGTTACTGCTCAGTCATTTAGTACTTGGATATGCAAGTACTAAATGATTGTGCAGTAGCAACTGCACCGTCAGTGTCTCATGTAGATGTGGCCTATGTGTTATGTTATTCCAGCCTCTTGAACAAGTGTGATTTTGAATGAGACCCAGTGACTCTGGTCCCTGGGTGCTGAATAAAAAAGCTGGAAAGATGTAAAGAGGCCAGGAGAACCCTGGGTCCAGCTAATAAAAAAACTTCTAGAACTGAGACAGCCACAAGCTGTCCTATGAAGCCCCTAGAAATAAGGCATGTGAGGATGGGCTTAAGGACCACAGGGGCAACGCTCCTGCAGATAGCACTGTGAATATCCCTAGCAGTTCTATAGCCCATAGGTAACTAAGGACAGGTTGCCATAAGGTAGACAGACCCCCTGGGGCTGTTTAACTTAGTTGGTGGTCACTTCAGCATTAGGGTACTTCAGAATGAGAGGCACACAAGTGAGTCAGTTGCACCTTGCAATCTTTCATGCACCAGCTATCTGCTGAACCTCCAAGAAGATTAGTTCAAGGCCTAATGGCTTGTCTCTAGGGGAGGATTTTTCCAGATATACAAGTATGGTTATGCCACTGGAACCCCCCTGTTATGTGGCATACCTTGACATTAACAAAGCTTTTGACACTGTCTCCCATGACATTCTTATTAGTGAGCTAAGAAAATACAGACTAGATTAAAGTTATTTAAGGAGCTAGATAACAGGTTGGACCATCATATTCAGGGAGCAGTCCTCAATGGCTCAATGTCTAGTTAGGAGAAGGCTTCAGGTGAGTTCTCCAGGGGTCTGTTCTGGGTCCAGTAGTGTTTAAAATTGCTACTGGTGTGCCTGTGGAAGGGGAACCCAGGATCACCATCCTGGGCTTCCCCTCCAACCAGCAGTAAGGAGGGATAGTATTAATGATTTGAATGATGAGATTGAGTGTGCATTCAGCAAATTTCCAGATGAAATCAAGTTGGATGGCACTGTGGATGCTGGAGTGCAGGGCAAGGGTCCAGAATAACCTGGATAGACTGGAGAAATGGTTCACAATCAATCAGACAAGATTCAACAAGGACACATGCAAAGTCCTGCACTTGAGACAAAAAATTGCCTGCACAAATACAGATTGGGAAATGTCTGGCTAGATGCAGAGAAGGACTGGGGGTTATGGTGAACTATAAACTAAATATAAACCAACAGTATGCTTTTATTACTAAATGGGCCAACAGCACATTGGGTTGTTTTAACGAGTGTGTCACTTGCAAATCAAGGGAAGTGATTGTTCTGCTCTATTCATCACTAGTGAGGCTACATATGGAGTACTGTGTCCAGTTTGGGGTGGCATCCTTCAAGAAGGAAGTGGACAGTTTTGAAACAGTCCAGTAGTGGGCAACAACAATAATTAAGGATTGGGAGACAAGACTTATGAGAAAAGATTGAAAAAGTTAAGGTTATTTAATCTGGAGACGAGAAGGCTGAGCAGGAATTGATAACTTTGCCTGAAGGGTGAGTATACAGAGGATGAAGATGGATTTTTCTCTGTGTCTGTATGGGACAGGACTAGGACCAATGGCCTCAAGCTTCAGGAGGGGAAATTTAGGCTGGAGATTAGGGGGAACTTTCTGACTATGAGGGTGGTCAAATATTGGAGCAGGCTACATAGAGAAACCGTGGAATCTCAATCCTTGGAAACTTTCAAAAGCAGGTTAGACAGATACAGTCTGGGATGATCCTGCCTTGAGTGGAGGACTGGACTTGATGACCTTGTGAGGTTCGTTCCAACCTTAATTTCCCATGAGTCTTATGATTCCTAAATGTAAAAATTCTTATTCTAAAGGAAAAGTGGTATTTCAGGGATTAGCTTACATTGCTTCCCAGCAATGTGGATAAACCAAAAAAGAAATTCTTATACTAAAATAGGAATGACCACACAGAGGATTATACTAGTTTCAGTACAGCCATTGCATTAAACTCACACCAGGCTATACCAGAAAGTAAATAAATAAACCTCCAAACTTGTCTCATATAGATATGGTTATTATAGTCCTGTATATTGTAGGAGTTCCCACATTCATTACACAGTGATAGCTAAGATGGTGGAGGTTTCACACATGGACAGATATAAGGGGTCAATATTTGGCTACATGCCTCCAGAAGCTGGGTGGTATGAAAAGTACAATGCTGCCATGTTTACTGCATTTTTTCTTGCCAGGTAAGAGAAAACATGAAGATTTTTACAACAGTACAAAGTTCATTTAAAATGTCATTATTACAATTGTCCTCCTTTTTCCGATAAGATGGTGTCCCTGTAATGATTTGTAATGCAAATAAAAATTTAATTTTAAAATTAAATTTAAAATAAATACTAGTGAAAAATGAAACGGGAGAAATAATTTTTAAATGTGATACATTTCTTGGTAGCCAACCAGATATGTTTAAATAGGGCAATGCCTGACTATGCATACACTGCTAAAATTTTCAATTTTTATTATCTTAAGTAATTTTAATAATGTTTCTTATAATGCAAGAATGTGTATTGCATGTGTCTTTTACTGATGTTAATTTTAACAGGCTTCTTTGGTACCAAAATATAAATACTATTTTTGGGGAAGAAATGGAAAGGAAAAGTAAGTTATGAAAAGGAATATGCCACTCATGGAAGCAGAAAGACTTTTTTTTGCCATTGGCAATAACAGGAGTAGAAATTTGTTTTCTTGTTTCACCTAGTCCAGTTTTCTGGGATGTCTTTACTGTTTCCTCCACCAAACTGTTTTCTTGCCTTTGTATTTTAAAAAAAGCAGACTTCAATGATGCTAGGTTCTCTCATCATTGCTTGGTTTTTACTTACTGGGTACATCGACTGTGAGATGTTTACTGTGCAGTTGACTAATTAGCTGCACAGGTAATGTCTCAGCATCTACATGTGCACACCTATTAGGCTGTATTAGATTACTTTACTCAGCAGCAGGATAGTATTTATAAGTAATATCCTGCTGCAGAGTAAAAATTTCTGCAGCAACACACGTGTAGATACTTCACTGGTTGGCTGGGGCACAAGGGTGCTGCAGTGTGCGGGCTACCTGCCAGCTAGCCCTACACTGCAGCACCCTTGTGCCCCAGCCAACCCCTCCACAGTACGGTGAGCCAGGGAGAGCAGCACCAGGCTGACAGACTGAGTCTTGGGGCCCTCTGCCAGCTAGGGCTGCTCCAACCCAGCTCAATGTGCTGCACTCCCAGGCGCAGTGCAGACACGCACCCAGCAACAATAAACTCCAGCACTATAAGCGCAGAGTTTATTGCTGCACATTAATAGGCATGTGTAGACCTGCCCACTGAGTACTGTCTTATCCCTTGCATGGCCACCCTGAAATCAGGTGGATTCTTTAAGGGCCACATGAAGGATATACTAGTTTTGATACAGCAGTTGCATTAGGTTCATACCCAGGCTATACCAGAAAGTAAATAAATAAACCCCCAAAACTTTTTTTATATAGACATGGTTATTATAGTCCTATATATTGTAGGAGTTTCCACATTCAGTACCCTGTGATAGCTATGACAATGCAGAGGAGGTTAAAAAATCTCCCCCTATATAGCTAAGGGCCATATTATTAACCACATTTCATTGTTGTGTTCCCCAGTTACACATGCAAAAGCCTGGGCTCCCTAAAGTGGCTATGCATCTGCTTTGTGCATGCAGAATCTGTATGGAAACCTCATAGCAGCCTACAAAGTTCTGTAGTATTCATTTATAGGGTTTTCACTCAGCTCCTGACTGAAGTATCTGTGAGTAACTTAGGCTTTATGTGCATATGCAAATAACACTCTCTATGCCAAAAGGGAAGAGAACACTTTTGCTTGCAGAACCAGTTGCATATGCAATGGAGAGCACAAGTTGACAGAAACAAAGGCTGGAAAGTTGGTTCCAAGGGTGTTTCCAGGGAAATAGGGATAAGTTATCTGACTACTATACTATGCTATGCTATGCTATGCTGTGCTATACTATACTAATGTATCAATGATGTATTGATCATTAATTTGATATATGAACACACATACACACACGTGTTTGTGTATAGCTTTAGTTGAAGAAATAGCCAGAAAGTGAAATCAATATATATTAATGCCTAGAATATATTACTCTCTGTTTCTGTCCATTCATTCAACTAAAATATTCCAACCCCATATAGCCAGTGTGTAGCCTGTCCTGTATGAAGCAATACCTACTCTGCCCATGGACTGAGGAAAGCAATCCAGTCAGATAAAAAGACTCAGGCTTGAGTGATTTTTCATGACTGGAAATGTTATGCTTCTTACTCATCAATGAGTCAGCTCCAGTAGAAACCAGAAAGACTTCCTCCCTCTAAGTAATTCACCGAAATAAATTGTCATCTTTGTTTAATAAGGACCAAAGTCCATCTCTCAATGTCCCTTTTTAGGGCTTGTGTTTAGGCCCTGTAAGGCACTTAGGAATGACAACAGATACAGTACATTAGTGCTCCAATCCTGCAACGTCTACCATATTGCTCTGTGAGCAATGCCATTGGCTGCTCAAAATGCATACAGTGAAGCACATGCTTAAATCTTTGCAAGATGGAACTTAAAGCAACAATGGGCCAGATGTTACTCCAGGTATTAGATGTCTAAGTGGATTTAGGCACCTAAATATGATTTTGTTTTACCCTGTTAACTCCCTTAAAAAAAATCAATGCATCTATTTCTGTAAGAAACTGTCATCTGATCTTTAAGACTGAGTCACAAAAAAGCAGGGAGAGATGAGTGTCACAACCAAATTAAGTAGTGCCCATGTCACAAACAAGTAAAACCATTCAAAACAGGTTTTTTCTGCACTAGGTTAACTAAGGGTTAACAATAATGATAGTAACCGCTTTTTTTGCTGCGCATGTCAAAAAGAGATTTATAACTGCGACACTAACATGAAATAGAACTTAGCCTTCTGTGTTGTACATAAATCATTATAACTGGTCAGAAAAAACAGGGAGTAACCCTATGATAACACCCTAGCGAAGACCGCTAGATAATTGGCGATTCTAATTAAATTTATGACGTGGCGAAAAGCAATTGGCTATTACACAAATAAAACCCATCTTCACTTCCGTGAAGAACGGGAGACCTCCGCACACACACCTGAAAAACCTCTGAATGTATGCGTGAGAGTAACTGACAAATTGATCACTTGTCAGCCTCCCCCGTCTCGACCTAATCAGATGTAAATCAACGACCTGCCGGCCCGATTTTTTCTCCGTTTATCTGCCCGACCGACGAACTCTTATGCAGACCGACCTATGACATACGAACCTTAAGCTGTAACTAACCAAGTATCTCTGACCTCCGCTATTCACCACCTTGACGGCGTGAGTAAATAATCTTGCTTTGCAACCGATAAGCGTCCGCCTAATTAATTCCACTCCAAGCGTCACAAGTACCCGCCTGATGGCCTTCTAAGGCGACGGACCCTTAACTGCCCGGGTGGGAGTCAGGGACAGCTGCTGGCCGGCTGCCCTGGGACCCGACAATGAGGACCCACCAAAGCTTTGCATTAACAATTTTTCAGGGATTGAGCAGGGATGAAATAAAATTGCACTTAGACACCTAAATTTATTTATGTGCTTAACAGGTGAAATAGAATCTGGATCAATGGCTCTTGTTATCTCTGTTTCTATTGTCTGTCTTCCTTGTTTTGACATGTATACATATCTCATACTCATCTGGATGAGAAGACAAAAAGAAATTCCACTCCAGACTATTCTGGTGATGAGAGCAGTATAGTCCATTTCATAGACTTTTTCTGGTCCAAGAGTCGTGTTCTTATGAAACTATTTATCTCTACAATGCAACAAAGTCATATTTTTTGGTCTATGAGATGATCTGGGGGTACCTTGAGACCCTGTTGAGGGTGCAGTGGAGTGCCACACAATGTTAGCACTGTTAGGAGTGCTAATATGATTCACAAGATAAACCCAGAGATTTCAAATAGGAATCCATGGGAGCATCTATATGTTTGTTAATGTGATGTAATTATGATGCAGTAAGTTTAGTTAATGCGCCGTAATCAGCGCTACTGTGAATTAGCACTGGTATATGGTTTTTTGTGATGCTAATGCACAGTAGACTAATTCTATTGCACATTAGTGTGTTAGCACAGGATTTGCCCACTGTGCTAATGCGCAATCGAATTAGTTTACTGTGTTCTAAGTGTCTTGTGTAAATGTACCCCATCATGTCAAAAAACATTCTGACCTCTTGTGGTTTTTCTGAGGTCTTTGCAGCAACAAATCATTCAAATAGGACATAAATGAAATGTTCCTCTGCACCTGGGTGAATTTCACCTTAGGTCCACTGGAACCAAGACTTGCTGCAGAGGAAGCAGAAGATTTCAATGTATTTAAAACAGGCCTTGTTTCTGATTTGCATTTCAAACAATTCTTTCAGGGAGATGAGTGTCACTTCTAGAATTATAATGCAATGACAACATTTTAATCTAGGTTTTCTTTTAATGTACGTGGAGTCCAATTGGTGGTGGTAGGGTTTGCTGGGTATGGGATGGAGCCAAAGCCCATTGGAGTCAATGGAAAGACTACCAGTGACTTCAGTTTTCCACCAGGTCATCAGCTTCCTTTCATTATAACACAACTAATTTCCTGCTGAAACTGTAGGAAACAAATGCTAACAGCTTGTGCCCAATTTACTGCTAGAGGGTTTGATTCAAGGTCCAATGGAGTTAACGGATGGGCTCCTAATATTGTGCATTTCAATGAGGATTGGATCAGGCCCTGGCATTTTCCATACTTTTTTTCCAGTGATAGGAAGCTCTGGTTCAGGAAAAGTTCAAGCTTTGTTTGTCAATGAAAACCATTTCATCCCCATCCTATGAATGCTGAGGTTTTTTCCTAAGAGAGAAACCTAAATCTTGTTTCAAATGTTTATTGATAACCTAACAAGGAAGTAAACACATAATGGGATTAATCAGTCTCTGGATACTATTTATCTGATGGGCTCTTTTACCTTCCAAATGAATCCCTAGGGCTACATTCAGAGAAATCTGTTGATGTGGATCTCAGCACTACTATATGCAGAAAGTGGAAAGAAAACAGAGATTAGCACCTTTGCTGTTCCCTGGGGTCACTTAAGAAGACAAGCTTCCTTGTGGAGAAAAGAGGCCTATGCTTGAAATTTCCTGGTACAATTGTTTTCCTTCCAGTACTTCCCATAGAGCTTTTCCTTGCCTGGGATAATTCAGTGTTTTGACTTTAACATGCATTTTGAAGAGGAATTTACTGTCACCTGAATACTCCTGACTTTTCACATTTCCCAGTCTTCTAAGCATGGATAGATATAAAAGCCAGGTCTAATCATACCAGAGTTGTTGGCTTTTTTAAAAGAACAGAACTGCTCATTGCAATAAATGGCTGTTGTACTGAAAACATGACAGCCCTTGGAATGAGCTATGTCAGTATTTATTTTAATTTTTTTTTTGCCACAGGGTAAAGTCCTTGGGACAGGAATCCTCTTTTTGTTTGTGTTTGTGCAGTGGTTGGAACAATGGGGTCTCAGCAGCACTACCTAACAGTACTACTACTGCTACTAAATACCAATGCACAAACTGCTAAACAACCTGCAAGGAATAAAAACTCTACCCCGTGCACCCTAAAGAACACCACATTGTAGAATGGAAAAAATACTGACACTTATGGGTGGGCAGCTCTTCCAGATCAGGTTATGAAGGCTTATGTCCTGATTCACAAAAGCCCCTTTTACACTCACTGGCAGTGAAAAGTGGTTTGCAAGAAGAGGAAATGTAATTTATGTCCACTTTGCAGCCTTTTTACACCAGAAGCCTGGTGTAAATGAGAATCAGAGCCATGACATATCAGGACTAGCTCTTCATATGGGCCAGACAGTACAGCTGGTCAGGGACATTGTGTATTTCCTGCCAAGAGAGCAAAATGTGAAATAAGAGGATTTCTGTTTAAGCATTGAATTCTGGTGGCATGAAGGTACCTAAAAAAGAGTGACTGCTTCCCTAATTCCACATTGCCCTGAAGCAGAAGACTGGGTAGAAATTTTAGTAGTAGTAAAAGATTATGATGAAAAATGTTATTTGGGTCTTCTATTCCATGTGTTTGTGGGCATGGGAGGGGACAGGAGACATGAAAAATGTCTTTTGATGCAACTAAAGTGTAAATGTCCTGCTAATTGGAAAGGAAACATGAAGCTAGTGGAGCACAATGGTTTGTGAAAGACGAAAGACTAGGCCAGTCAGGATCCCAGCCTGCAAAGCCTTATATCACTGTGAGTAGACCCACAGAGCTGACAGACAGTGCTTTCAGTCTATTAAGATAAACATGCACATAGTGTCTGGAGAATCGGGGCCTTACCCTGGGAAATGTTATCATTGTTAGAAAATCTTCTCAAAGGACTGGTTTCTGCTCCCCTGGAAATCAGGAGGAATTTTGCTTTTGACTCCAGAGAAAATGAGGACTCATCATAATTCCATGTAAAGTTAATGCCACTTCTTTGCATATAGGTAAAAAATAACTCTCACACCACACCCCTACCCCCCAAAATATGCTACTGTTGTTGTTATAGTAATAATATCATCATCTCACTGGTATATATTGATTTAACTTAACTGCACATGCTAAGGTGAACATATATGTTCTTTTGCTTATGAACAGACCACTGCCAGTTATAAATATGTAATACGTTCTATAGTAATTGTATTCAGTTTCCCTTCGATTTTCCTCCATTAACCCTTGGGGTTTTTTTTCATTGCACCACATGTGTTATTGAAGAGAGAAAGCACTTACTGCAGTGATCAAACGTAGTATAGAAAAAGAGAAAATACACTGATTCAGTCAGAAAAGTAGGTACTGATTTACCAGAAATTAGCTACTTTAATGAACTGCCTAGATGAACATCACACATATGACAGAATCATAGAAAACAGGGCAGTAAGTGCCCTTGAGAGGCAATCCTTCTTAGTCCTGCTCAAGAAGGATCACCCCCACCCCAGCCTTCCTGCTTTTAACCATCCCAGACAAATGTTTGCCTAACTTGCACTTAAAAACTTCCAATGAGGAGACGCCACAACCTCTCCAGGTAATCTGTTGCAGTGCTTAACCACCTTCCTAGTTAAAAGTTCTTGCTAACATCTAATCTATCTCTATGCCTAAACTCCCTCTCTGCAAAATGAAGGAAAGAACCTTCCCCCACCTTTTGCTCTGTGGCCTCATCCTGCCCCCTCATCCCTCATAAGGTCAGGCTCATAGAGATGTCCTCAGAAGGAAGTCATCCTGCTGCCACCCTCAGGTCCTTCTTTGGGGAATCCAGTCTAGCTGGATCTGGTGTTTTTAGGAGCTCAGTCTGTGATTCCTGCCCTTTTACATGGGCTAAAGGGGACAGAATGGGAGTTCAGGTTTTCTTCTATAAACTTTATGGCTAGAAGAGACCATGATGTTTACCTAGTCCTATTTTCCACTTAACAATCTGAAGACTTTTCCCCAGTGGTCCCTTCATTGTGTTCAGAAAGCAAGGGTTGACAAAACGTGAGAAAAATCTAACAGGAACTAACCCTTTTAAAAATGCACTCCCAGATTGTTTTAATGTGCCAGGGGGATTTAAATGGACCCTTTGATGTAGTTACTTTATTATAAATCACAATTACCCCTCTTATAAGGATGTGATTAATTTTTACTATAAAAGGTTCTTTAAAACTTTTGCCGTAATGAGAAAAAAATCATCCTAATACTTAGGGTAAGATCCTACTCTGCCTCCTAGGTGCCTGAGTGGACCTGGGTGCCTAAGTGTGATCCAATTCCACCTGGCTTGAGACCTTGAACAACTGATAACATGTCTACTTTTGTGACACACCATCATCTTAGCCTTGTGACTCACAAAAAGCATCCAAGATGAAGAGGGCCCACCCACCTTTTGTGTTAATGTTTTTTCAGGCACTGGGGCAGGGTGGAATAGAATTGCACTTTAGGTGCCTAGGCCCACTTAGATGCCTAATAGGTGGAATAGGATTGGCCTTTAATATTTATACAGAGCTTTTCATTTGAGGCTCTGAAATCACTTTACAGGCATCTGATCCCACTGAAAGAGCATGCAGCAAATGAGAAGGGATACAAAGCAGGAGAGGTTGGCAGTAGTAGTAAACTTTCAGTGGTTTAAAAGCTGCACCTGAAACTAATGGTAACCCACTTCCAGTAGAGCCTGATCCAACCCCCTCCTCCCCCGAAATCCAGGGTAGTCTGTCCGTTTACTTCTGTTGGATCAGGTTCCTGATCTGTCATTAATAGAGCTCAAGGGGGAAAAAACCACAGGGGGCGCTCCGTCACTATTTTTAGTTATTAGACATTGAAAGGACACCTGAGAGATGCATGAGAAGCACCAGTCTATTCATTTCTGTTTAAATGTTGTTAATTATATCCCAGTTCCCACAGCTTACACCCAAGTCTGTTTATATTGCCTGGCTTCCGTGGGGACAGAGTAGCTTTTTCTATATTGTTATCTTTTAGCCCCAAAATAAATAAAGGCAGAAAGGGGAGAAGGGAATCGATTTTGAGTGCCAACGCGTTACACTGATATCTGTATTTTTAATATTGATTATAATATAATGAATTCCTCCACATAAATCAGCAAGTTAACAGATTTTCCCCTTATAACTGCTGTTTAATAGACAGTGCAACCTGTTTAAAAAATGGCTTTAAATGGGTCCTTTTATGAGCTGCCTGTGGTTGAATTAAATCCCATTCAATATATTGATTCCATAGTCTATGTTGATCCTTTATAGCATTGGGTATCTTCATTGATGCATATCCATACACTTTTTTTTTTATTCTCATTTGAAAAAAAAATGTTAATGATCCGTATTATTCCATCTATTCTGGAGACAAGACAGACAGGTAGGCAGATAGATGGTGTTCATGGAGACAGACAGACACAGATAGATTATCTATCTGCATATACAACTGTACAGATCTATCTATCCATAGATCCACACACATATACTGTATATGTATGTATGTATATGCCTATCTGTATATGCCTCTGTGTGTATATAGCTATATATATATATCTATAATGTATGTATACACACGTGTATATCTAGATACACACACACACAGATAGATAGATAGATAGATAGATAGATAGATAGATAGATAGATAGATAGATAGATAGATAGATAGATAGATAGGAGTGGTCTGGGGACTACGATAAATTGATTTCAGAGGCGATTTGTATTGAGCATATGGATGGGGCCCAGCACCTAGTTTATATTAGGAGGGTTTTGGAAAGCACGGTTATTAAGAGTACCTCCTCTCTGTCCAGCGAAGACCGCAGGGCTGTGATGCGGACCAGGCTGCCTGCGGAGGGCTAGCAAAGAACTAGAGGAAGAATCGATTCCACTTAAGAGAATCGCCCTGTTTTCTAGTCGCCGAGAAAGATCAGTTAAATCTCTGATGAGCAAACACATTAAATAAACTTGACTTTGTTTAATGCCTCACATAGCAACCGTGTCCTCTGGAATACCGAGACTCTGCAGTACTTGGGCGAGGAAAGCGAGATGCCAGCGAGAGCAGGCGGAGAGCAAAGGGTGGAGGGGGGTTGTTTGGGGAACTGATGGCTGTCTGTTTCCCTTGATCTTTCAGCGACCAGATCGATCGATCCACCTATCTGCTTATCTGCCATGTCTCATTAGATTTGCAATGAAAACACCTAGCAGCTCCAGGTAGAGCGGCGGTCGGGATGCATAGGAAACGGAAGACCTAGGGACTCTTTCCCTTTTGATTCTGCTCAGTGACCGACAGGAATAAAGAGGGAGCTTCCAGCTCCAAGACGTGGGATTGTTCCTCCTTTTTTTTCTTCCTTTCTCTCTAACCCTGGCCCTGGCGGAGGCGGGCGGGCAGGTCCAGCCGCATGTCTGCTGGCTTGGAGCTGGTGCCTGCTCCGCTCGGGATCCGGCGGGAGGAATCTCAGGTCCTGCAAGCGACTGCACTGCTCTGTGCCTGTTTCCACCCCCTCTCCCCCCCCCTTGTTTGTTTTAGTTACGAAATGGTGTAGGGGTCTCGGCGGTGGCTGAGTAACCTTGGGACGGGCTGTGCTGACTGGCAGAGCCGAATCGGGGAGCCCGAGGCACTTAGCACCTTGCGAAAAGTCAAGACATGAAGTGTGCGGGCGCGGGGCGGCGCCGGGCCGCGGCCGAGCAGGCCGGGTGATGGTCCCGGGAGCCCGCGGCGGCGATCTGCCCCCTTGCCGGTGCCAGGGAGGCTTGGGCGAGGACCAGCAGGCGGAGAGGTAAAGGTGTGTAAACAGCGTGTTCTCCCCCTGCCCCGGCGGTGCGCGCTGGGCTCGGGCCGGCGGGCTGCGGGCAGAGCGCGATGGCAGCGAGCAGAGCCCCCGGGACGGGACGGGACGGGACGGGACGGGACGGGGGGCAGCCGGGACCGAGCGAGGGCCCCCACGGCCAGGCCCAGGGCTCCGCGCCGCCAGCTCGGGCCCGGGCACCGGGGGGCAAGGCCTAGGAAACTCAGGTCTCTCTCCCTGCCTCGGCCCTGCTCCCCTCCGTGCTAGCCGGCCTTCTTCTTGGCCCTGACCCCGCTGCCCACCTTGTGGCACCGCTCTGCGTTTTCTTTCCCGCTACTTTTTTTCCTCCCCTGCTTTCCCATTCCCCTCCTTGTTTCCTCCTTCCTTGCATCCTGCTTCGTATTTCCCTCTTCATGCCTCCCCCCGACATTCCTCTCTTTTCTCCCCCTCTCACTCGTCCTTCCCCTTCGTTCCCATTTCTTCCCCTACTCTTCTTCCCCCTTCCCTTCTTTTATCCTTCCTTCCCCCTTCACTCATCTTTCTTCCTTTCCCATTCATCTTTTCCCCCTTTCCTTTCCTTCCCGGATCCCTCCCCTTCCTTCCTGCTCCTTTCCCTTTTCTCCTCCACTCATCTTTCTCCCTTTTTTTTCACATTCATCCTCCCCCCCCCACTCCTCTTCCTTCCTTTCTCAACCCTCTCTTTCTCCACCCCCCCCGTACATTTTTCTCGGCTTCTTCCCCATTCCTTTCTTTCCCCTACTCACCCTCTTTCCCCCACTCATCTCTCTCCCTTTCTTTCCCATTCAGCTTTTTCCTTCCTCCTTCCCTCCCCCCATCTTGCCCTCCTCCATCCCTTCCCCCCCCCACTCACGCCCCCCCGTGCCCCCTGCCCCTGCCCCGCCGCGCTCCGTGCTCCTCTCCCCCCAGGCTCTCCCGGCCGGAGGGCAGGTGTGGGAGCGGAGCAGTCTCACGCCTAGGTGTGAGTTGATTATTCAAATAGGCTGCCGAGGACCTGGGGATTGGAGGCTCGCCGGGGCGCTCGGTGCTATATCACTCAGCCACCAACGTCACTGCAGCACTTGTCCTCCTCCTCTTCCTCCTCCTCCTCCTCCTCCTCAGGCTTTTCCATCGCCTCCGGGCGGCTCTGCAAAACCCACCCAAGCAGCAGCGGTGGCGGCGGCAGCAGCAGCAGCCGCCAGAGCCCCAGCCCAGCGGCAGGCAGGGCTGCTCCCCTCCCCCGCCTCCAGCAGCCCAGCCAGAGAGAGGGAGTGAGGCAGGGAGGGGAGGGAGGGCTGAGATTTTTTTTTTTTGGTTGCTCTCTCTCTCTCTCTCTCTCTCTCTCTCTGTCGTCGCCTGTGGAGGCTGTTAAATTTTAAACTGCCATGCACTCTGCTTCCAGTATGCTGGGAGCAGTGAAAATGGAAGGGCACGAGCACTCGGATTGGAGCAACTACTATGGAGAACCAGAGGTAGGAGCAACTTGCTGCCAAGTGTGTGTGCGTGTGTCCCCCGCCCCCCGCACCCTTCCCTTCCTTGCCTGCCCTTGCTGGGGCGCACCCGGGGCTCTTTTTTTTATACGCCACCGTGTTAGCCTTGAGATAATATTAACTTGGCGATCAAATATTGACTTGTGGCGCCTCCAAATCCTCTTCCCCAGCCCAAGCCGCGCTATCCTAACAAAGTTGTGTTTGGCAGGGACCTGTTGGGGAGGGGGTGGCAATTCCGAGAGGGAGGGGGGCTTGAAGGATAGAGGTGTGTGTGTGTGTGTGTGTGTGTGTGTGTGTGTGTGTGTGTGTATGTGTAGGGGGGTGGGGGGTTGTATTGCTTTAAATCTCATTTTAGGAAGAGTCCCAAGATGAGAAGCAACGCGATCGGGCGCCGGGGGGCTTCATCCAGCCGCGCTCTGAGAGACCCAGCAAGCCCAGGGCAGCACGAAGCCAGCGGGCAGCCTCCGGCTTGGCTTGCCCACCTCTTTTCGCAGCAACTCCTCTGCCTTGTTTTTTTGGGGGGGGAGGCCTTCCCCCTTCCCCTGCCCTCCGGGTTTCAGATCGCGGGGTCGTTTCCTTTCCAGGGGCTGAGCATTCAACCTGCTGCCAACCATTTTTAATGATCACACACACACACACACACACACACACACACACACACACACACACACATATATAATGTGTGTGTGTATATGTGTGTGTGTATTTATATATACTATATATAAATACGCACACATATATTACTGAAATATAATTATTATATTAATTTAATGATCATATATATAATATACATATGATCATTAAAAATGGTAGCAGCAGGTTGATTGCTCAGCCCCTGGAAATGAAAGGACCCTGCGCACATATATATGCATAGTCTATGAAATGTACAGCTATAGGTACAGTATCTACGAGATAGATAGATATATCCATATCTATATCTATATCCATCTCTCTCTCTCTGTCTCTCTCTCTCTATATATATAGTACATACTGTACCAATAACTGTACATTTCACAGACTATTATATATGTATAGCTTAGAAATATATATATAGTTAAATTAGATGCATGTATAGTTAAATCATATATAGATATATTTATATATCTTTAAATATATAAATTTCATATCTATATTGAGTTAAAGATAGATATATAGATATATTTATATAACTTTGACTTTAAGTTAAATTGTAGCTATGTATAGATATAGCTATCCATAGGTATAGATCTATATAGAGAGATATCGATATAGATATATCTATCTATAAATCTGTAGATAGATATATCTAGATCTATAGATAGATATATTTAGTTAAAGACGGATATATAGATAGATATAGATATATAGTTCCTCCACCTCCTCCCCCCCAGCAAACCCTTGCCAAGTAAATACGGAGCTGGCAAGCTCCTTCCCAAGAGGCGACCCGGCTCTATCCTAGGAGCTCCTAGCTGAACCTTCATTTCTCTCCCAATTCCTGCTCACGCAGAGCAGCAAGCACAAAGCTAAAGGCAACCCCCCCCCCCCAATCCCCTACCACCACCTCCCCGGTATGAATAATAGCGCTCGGGCAGTGGCTTCAGGGCTGGCTGGGCTGCGAGGAGAAGCATTGCTATAGCAGCCTATGTTGTATGCATTGAATAGAAGTCAACGTTAATCATCCCCCCCAACTCTCCCTCCTCCTCCCCCCTTGTCCTTGCAGAGCTATTCTTCAGTGAACAACATGAATGCCGGGCTGGGCATGAACACCATGAACACCTACATGGGCATGCCCGCCATGAGCACGGCGGCCAACATGACGGCGGCCAGCTCCATGAACATGTCGTACGCCAGCACGGGCATGAGCCCCTCCCTGGCGGGCATGTCCCCGGGCACGGGGGCCATGGCGGGCATGGGCACGGCAGGGGTGCCGGGCATGGCGGCGCACCTGAGCCCTAGCATGAGCCCCATGGGCGCGCAGGCGGGCTCCATGGGCGCGCTGGCGCCCTACAGCAACATGAACTCCATGAGCCCCATGTACGGGCAGTCCAACCTGAACCGCTCCCGCGACCCCAAGACGTACCGGCGCAGCTACACGCACGCCAAGCCGCCCTACTCCTACATCTCGCTCATCACCATGGCCATCCAGCAGTCGCCCAACAAGATGCTGACGCTGAGCGAGATCTACCAGTGGATCATGGACCTCTTCCCCTTCTACCGCCAGAACCAACAGCGCTGGCAGAACTCCATCCGCCACTCGCTCTCCTTCAACGACTGCTTCCTCAAGGTGCCGCGCTCCCCGGACAAGCCGGGCAAGGGCTCCTTCTGGACCCTGCACCCCGACTCGGGCAACATGTTCGAGAACGGCTGCTACCTGCGCCGCCAGAAGCGCTTCAAGTGCGAGAAGCAGCTGGCACTCAAGGAGGCTGGCGGCGGCGGCGGCGGCGGCGGGGGCAGCAAGAAGCAGCAGCAGCAGCAGGGACAGGGACAGGGACAGGGACAGCAGCAGCCGGCCGCGCTCGGGGACAGCGGCGCCTCCACGGGCTCCGAGGACCCCGCGGGCACGGAGTCGCCCCACTCCAGCGCCTCGCCCTGCCAGGAGCACAAGCGCGCCCTGGCCGACCTGAAGGGCAACCCGGCGCTGAGCCCCGCCGGCCAGGCACCTTCGCCCGCCCAGCAGCAGCAGCAGCAGCAGCAGCAGCAGCAGCAGCACCTGCTGGCTCAGCACCACCCGGGGCTGGCGCACGAGGCACACCTCAAGCCCGAGCACCACTACGCCTTCAACCACCCCTTCTCCATCAACAACCTGATGTCGTCCACGGAGCAGCAGCACCCCCACCACCACCCCCACCATCACCCCCACCACCACAAAATGGACCTCAAGGCATACGAACAGGTGATGCACTACTCCGGCTACGGCTCGCCCATGCCCGGCAGCCTGGCCATGGGCGCTGTAACGAACAAAAGTGGCCTAGAGTCCTCCCCCCTGGCTGGAGACACTTCTTACTACCAAGGTGTGTATTCCCGACCCATCATGAACTCCTCCTAAGGCGGGCTCCCTCTTGCCACCAGCCCTCCCCCTCCCTTATTCCACCCCCTCCTCCCCATGCAAGGGAGGCCCGGACTTTGATCCTGATGATGGTGATGATTTTCGTTGGCTCCAGATGTTGTGTATATTTGGGACTTGCTAGTTCTGTGTGCTACACATCCGCCCGCAAGGAGGACAACTTCCCACCCAGCCAGCCTGACCCCAAATCCGCCTGGCTTTGGATGGGGCCCATAGACGCCCAACCACTTTAAGCAACAATTTGAATTGGGGGGGGGGGGGAGGGAGAGGGAGGTGGGGGGGATTTTGTCTTGGTTTATTTGCTTCGTTGGGTTTTATTATTAATAATAATTATTATTATTTTGAGGGGGAGGGGAGGCAACCTTTTTTTTTTTTTGGTGGTCGTCGTTGCAGGGAGTTCTAAATATATCTATTTTTTTTGTGTGGAAGTGGACTGGAAAACTTATTCCGTGTGAAACCATGTTCAATTTTTAAACCGAGGACCAAAAGTCTTGTAATGCTGTAAAAAAAAAAAAAAATAATAACCACAAAAAGCAAAAAAGAAAAAAAAAGAGAAAAATGGAAAAAAAAAAGTCAGGCTAGATTGTTGTAATTGATACAAAAGTTTGATGTTACCGGGAGAGTAAACTACTTGGATCTGATTAATTTATCGTTTCTGTATGCTTTATTTATGGCTTATAAATGTGTATTCTGGTAGCGAACAGCCAGATTTTCACAAAACTATATTAAAGTGTTATTGGCGTTTTTTTTTCCCTGAATCTTTTCTTCAGGTTCCTAATAATATCCCCCCCCCCCCCCACGATTTGAAACCCCAAGGTAAAATAGATAAGGTGGGGGTTCCTTTTAAACTCGGGGTAGGAACTGGAAAAGAAAAGGCAACTGGATGACAGATCTATCTGTTCTCTATGTTATAGATATTTGTATAGTTTTTAATACATATTTCTATGATTCTAGAGATCTGCAGGGAGAACAGCTCTGCAAAGTATGTCAGACATATAGCCACACATATATGAAAATGACATGAAAGATGCTATGCACATATATGTGTATCTTAAATACTATGATCATATATGTGTAATGTACCTATAGCTGCAGGCTCACCCTTTGCCTGAACAAGGGTGCTTGTGCCCCAAAGCTTGCGAAGAACAATTTTTCCAACTATTTAGTTGGTCTAATAAAAGATATCACATTTTCCAAAGAACCTTGTGTACCTATAGCTGTACATTTTACAGAGTATGCTTATATATGTATAGGTTAGATATATAATATGTATAGCTTAGAAATATAGTATGTATATCTTAGCTATTAAACCTAGATACACGAGTATGTTGGATCTTATACCCATATTTTAGCTGTAACGAAAATACCTCAGATGTTGTGCCAATATCTTAATGTATCCGCTATTATACCAGTAAATGACCTATCGTAGATATTACACTTGTATAGGAATAGCTCAGATCTTATGCCAATGTACAAATGTTAGGTACTTTATATGCCTAGGGATCATTTTTAAAGACGCATACACTTTCGCCTGGCAAATGCTAACCGCCGAAGAACATTTTCAATGAACCCTGTCCGGGTTTTTCTCCTTTTAAAATAACCTCGCGGCGTGGAGGTTATTCCGGGATTACTAAAATCCCAGTTTTTCCCTGCCGGGCTATTCCCTCCACCTTGATCCTTGTCCCCAACAAGTTCCTCCTTGAGCCTTGTCCCCAGCAAAGCAGCTCCCCACCTGCCATGGGAGACCGGGCAGTCCTAGTCTGCCCCAGCCACCCCGGCGCCAGGGGATGGCAGCCCAGCCCGGCTGGAGGGTCCGGGGCGGTGGAGTCCGCAGAGGCCCCGCAAGGTATCAGTGACAGTGGAGGGCAGCGCTAGTTTAGCTGGGTGACTTGGTTGAATGGAAAGCAAGCAGCCCGGAGACAATTACTCTGATGAGAGGCGGGAGGGGCCGCTGGAGAGAAGGTGGATGCGGGTGAAGTCTGTCCGAGCTGTGATTTATAGAGCTAACAGCAGTCGCGCGTTAAGGCAGCTTCTGAGCCGTGTGGCCGGGGAGCAGGACTGGCCAGCTGTGCAACAGCAGCTGCACTGCTCACCCTCCCTCCCGCAGCCATACCCCACTCCAAATTTAGGGCCCGATCCTGCCTCTCTTTTCCCTGTGAAAGGGTACTAGACACTTGAGTTCGGGCGGGGCGGGGAGGATGGAGAGAAGGGAGTCTTTTTTTGTCATCAGACTAAATCGGAGTAAATCCTGAAGGGTGCTGAGCGCATATGCAGCCGCCGGCATCAGAAACGTGGCGTGTGAGTCTGGCATATCCCAAACATTTCCAAAGGGCACATCACTGCGTTTTCACGCCTGCTGTGAGCACTGGCAGTAATAATAATAAAAGCATGGATAATGTATGCACTCTGATGAAAACAGCTGGATGTGTCCCTAACGCACCCGCTAGAGTGAACAGAACAACCCAGCTGTGAGTTCATATCGCACTGGCGCCCGCATGTAATCTCAAATCGCCGCCAGTCCCTCTCAGCGCCGATAAAACGGTTGAATAGACCAAAAATACAATTCAGCTGCAAGGGCCCGATCACGCTGGAGTAATAAGAGTGCAGTGGAGCTGGGGTAAGACATGATAGTTTGTGAAGACCTTTCCTCAAAGTTCCGGCCAATGATCTCCGCCTGCAATCAGTCTGTATATGAGTATTTAGTTATTAAGAAGAAAATAGCTCTAAAAAGAGGGAGGGGAATTATATTTTTAATTTCCAGAAATATATACATACACGTGTATCTATCGCTCAGGCATATACTATGTATACATATAGTGTATATACATACATACAAACAATATATATATATGCAAAGGTAAAAGGTATACACAATAACTATATTACATACACGAATTGATATAATTTGCAGCTGTGAAAACGCATATATTCCCTCTTTTAGAGCTTTTTTTCCTTTATAGGTATACACAGAGTATGTGTATGTACACACCCACACTACATATGTGTGTGTATGCACATATATGTGTATATATGTACACACACATACGCGTGCGCGCGCACACACACACACACACATAGAGAGAGAGAGAGAGAGTGGGTGTGTCCACACAGATCTTTTATATACATATACATACATACATATATATATATATTTATATATGTGTGTGTGTGTATATATATGTATACACACATATACATACATACACAGATGTATGTATGTATGTCTATACAGATGTATGTTTTTATGTATATACGTGCACACGCAGGACAACAGCTCTAAATATATTACCAGCTTCTATGACGTGTTTAAAAAATAATGGAGGTTGCAGTGAGGGTGAAAACTTCCCCATATCGGTTTAGTTATATACGAAGAAGAGAGAAACGATTATATAATCTCATAATAAGTAGCTTTTGTGCAGAATTATATGTGTGTATACATACACGCTCTGCTCGTCTATATAAAACCACATTACCTATGCTGTATTGTAAACAAACGATACATGGAGTGCAAGGAGCAGCAGTCGCTGGTTTTTCCAAGAGAGTTGACCCTGTTAAATGAAAGGCCTTATAACCAAGGGTTGTTTTATAAACCAAGAACGGTGTATGATATTTTAAGACCTCCTTATGCTCTGAGCCTTGCAAACCATCCCCGAGATCTGCACCGGATTTATCTTCTTTTTTTTCATGCAATAAACTCTTCCCCTTTCCCAACCACTTGTTGTGTTCCCACGCGTTTAAGGAGTCATAGATTCGCCGCCTCCAAAATAACATTCAAATCCTTCTTAAAATTCCGCATTGTTCGGGGGAAAAGAAGAGGAGAGGGGTAGGGGGGGAAACCCCCCCTCCAAAAACAAAACAACACTAGGATCCAGCCAGAAATCTGTCCGTCTCTATACTGCAAGGACACACACGTTGTGAACCACAGCATAAAATGTGTTTCATTATCACATAAAAGGCGCCCGTAGGGAAGGAGAATAGAAGCCGGGTGATGAGGCTGATTTGGAAACAATGGAGCACGCCAGTGATGCTCTAACCTGGTATGTTCTATATCACATGCCCATTGTTCCGCGCTAGTTGGAAACTACTTAGCTTTTCCCACCCCGCTGATCCCCAACAGATAAGATATAGTCCTGTCCGAATACAGAAAAAAGGATGTCACTGGCATGCCTGATCCTTTTTTGTTTTACATCCCCTTCCCCGCCCCCCTTCTTTTCCCGTCTTATTTCCCCTGGACACATTAAAATCCATATATCCTGGACTCAGTAGGGGGAAAAAATGGATCACACGCTATTTCTTTCCCCACATCCCCGCCACTCCAAGTGCTTAAGCAACCGTGATCTGTGAATAAACAAAGTCAGTAAACAAAAAAGGGGAGAGAGAGAGAGAGAGAGGGAGAAAGAAAGAGAGAGAGAGCGAGCAAAAAAAAAAAAAAAAATCTAGATTCAAATTCCAGGAGGGTAAACTTTCAACACCACGTCATACTTCAGCAAATTTACACAGATATTATATTGTGTCCCTTTCAATTTTTTTTTCCTTTTGAGCCATTGTGCTTAACTGAATTTTATAAAGCTGATCGATATCTTGGTAAAATATTCATTTTTAAACTAGCGGGCAGTGAAATCTTTGCTTTGTGCTAAAGTCAACAGTAGCACAGTTTGAGCTCAAATAAATGCTGTGATGCCTCCGCTCCAAGCAGTTGGTCGCGTCTCGCTAATGCTGGATTGTCATCGCCTTCAAATGCGCAGCTCAGGGGGGCACCAGGTAGGTGGATTCCGTGCCTATATCTATACCTATCTCTATCTGTTTTAGAAATTCCCATCTTCAGCTCCCCATTAAAGGAGCGAGCATCTCTTGCTTCCAATTAAAGCCAGAGGGAGAAACACTTTCCAGGCTGGCAGAGGGGAGGGTGCAAGATCAGCTCAAGGGGGCTTTTTGATCCTCTCTGAAGTTCTTGGAGTGAAACTGGATCGGTTGCAACCGGTTGAGGACCAAGATTTGGATCCCGGTGGCTGTGGACAGAGGCGAGGCAGCCTAGTTATTATTATGAGTAGCGGTGTTATCTTATTATTATTATTTATAATAAAAGATGCGTGTTTGGGAGGAGGTAAAACTTCCTACTGGTAAAAATAAAGTGAGAGAAAAGGGGGGGGGGGGTGAAAAAAATAGGCAAATGCAGTAAAGAAATAGCAGGACCAGCATTTGGCAGAGAGCTTGCTGCACTTCCATCCAGCACTGTCCGGGTCAGTACAGAAACGGATTTCCTAGACATCAGTCCACTGAAAGTTCACTAGTTTTCCCTCGCGTTTTGGTAGGTGAGCGGGGTTTTATGATGATGCTGATGATTATTTTTAGTGGTAAATCAAGGAGAGAGTTAATTCTCGGGGAATGCGGATCGCGATCGCCCAGGCGATTCTTTCGAGGTCGATTCCGGACTCTTTGGCTAATATAACCTTGCGTTTTTTCTCCTGGTCGGGACACACCAAATCATTTTTATCTGCACGTCCCAGCGACCTCATCCCCTGTGCCCCCCGCTAGGAGTGCCTCATTGTGCTATCCTGAACGCACGTTTCCTGAATGAAAGTCTTAAAGGGAAAATCAGATCGCGCATTTACATATGAATTCCTGTAACCTGCCAGTTTATGAAACTTCAAGCCAGGAGCAGCCCTGCATGCAGGAGCAGAGATGCCTCCGCAGGCGCTCAGCCCCAGACACGGGTGATGGCTCGCTCTCCCGGAGTCCTCCGGGATATTCCCTGGTTTTTTCCGAGGGATGAACGCCCAGATCCCCTCTTCTGTCTGTGAACATTGGCATATCCATTACATGGGAAAGAAGAAACCGCTGTAGCCGAGTTTGAAGGTGCCACACACTCAAAAGGGAACACACTGAAAGTTCACCAGAAGGAAGATATTTGGTGAGGCTGCTTGGGAAAAAATAGCATAATATCGGATAGCATTCCCCAGTAAAGAGAAGCCTGTGTTATAGCCAGGGCTCTGACCGCAAAGCTCTGCTGGCATTTAATAGCTGGCTAGTATGTGCACTCATAGAGCAAACAGAAGTGATGACCATTAACAAATCTGTGTACCGAGAAAATAAAATCCTGTGATAGATAGATAGATAGATAGATAGATAGATAGATAGATAGATAGATAGATCCAATGTGTATATGTCTGTGGGTTTGTAAATATCCAGTGGATATATCCAGTGTCCAGTGTGTGTGTACATGTACAGGATACACACACACAGACATATAGTATGTACAGTGTGTATATCCAATAATATATATTCTATAATAATATCATATATCCATATATATACATATATAGTGTATATATCCAATAATCAGTGTGTTTGTACACACACAGGATACACACACATATGTGTGTGTTTATGCATATGTATATATGCGTGTGTATGTGCACCACAGATGTGCACCACACACACACACACACACACACACACACAGAATATTGGATATATATACCCAATATATACATATACGTGTGTGTTTAATACAGACACACACACATACCTATCGCCAGGGAATATTAATATACTGTATGAATATGTCCATACTAATCCAATACATATACATCTGTATCTCCCAGAGCGATGGGTTTCAGACTGATGGGATGCTTTCATGAGGTGGTTCTATGTCTTGTGTGTGCATGTGTGTGCAATTGAGATGTATTCTCCATGTAATTTCGGAACAGCAGGCTTTAGTATCATGCTTAAGGGAAGGACGGTGAGAGGGAGTAAGGTTTCTCCCCGCTTCCGGGCCCTTTCCACACCAGAATTACTCTTCTCCTCTACCAAGGTGGCAGGCAGGACGATACGGTTTGGAAAATGGCAAAGAGATTTTCCTCCAACCCTGTCGCGTGAGGAGGCAATTAATAATTTCCCACATTAGGAGGGAAAGGAGCGGCGGGTGTCTTTCCATTTCCCCTCCATCTGAGTGATGTGACAGGTTATATTTCCCGAACAAGATGGGATTGCGGCAGGACACACAGCGGGGCTAATGGTTTTTCAATAATTAATAACCCTCTATCCCGCTAGTAATGCAGCGCCTCCGATTTGTCAATTACTTGTCATTAAACGAGTGTCTGGCCACCTACTTCCCCGCGGAAGCTCTGGGATGAAGGGGAGGTGTGGGAGCGTATTGGGGGAAAGAGCTTGTCTAGCCCAGCCCAGGTCTAAATGAACCAGGGAATGGCCTTTTGTGCTATCTAAAAGTGCAGCTTCGCCATGCCCTGGCCAGGAAGCCAGCGGTTTAAAGAGATTTAATCTGCCAAATGGCCAATTTCTGAGCGCGATCTTTATCCCCGCGGATGATCCAACTTCCCGCGTTGGTTTTTATGGAAGGGAGGTGTGTGTGTGTGTGTGTGTGTGTGTGTGTGTTGGGGCGGGAGGGGGAAATCCTTCTGTTTGCCCAGAGCCGGACAAGAAACTCAGGGTAAGTCCCCCTCGCAGCTCATCCCGGCGCCCTTAACCAGGGATGTTCCCCGGAGGAGGGTCCTGGGACCACCCCGGCCAGCATCCTTCCTCTGGAGGTGCAGTGGTTGCCATCTCCCCCCTCCCCCCCAATTAATGCGAGGTTTTGCAGCCGCGGGATGGATGGGGATAGTTCACCGGGGATGGGCACCCAGGCCTCGCAGACAGCGTCCCCCTCTCGCCCCCCCCCCCCCCCTTCCCAGACTCTCTACTCTCTCGTTGGAAAACTGGATTGCAGATGGGCAAGGTTGCTCCGATCAATCAAAGGCAAAGAAGACACTTTTTAGCCCCCCCGTCCCCCGCCCTTCTTCCTCCCAGCCCCGGCTCAGATGGGTCGCTCCCAAGGAGAGAATAAGAGAAAAGATTTCCAATGTCACCCTCGCAGCCCCCGGATGCCTGGGCTCGGGGCTGGGGGACATCACAGGCGGACGCGTCCGCCTCGTCATGGCAACGCCGGGCTTGCAGCCGACCAGAGGCCAGGCGGCCCGTCGCCTCGACTTAGTCGCTCAGTTTAATTACGCTGGTGGCCGGGCTCTCTCCCGGGTGTGCACATTGCTGCAAGCAAGATCAGAGCATCCCTCCTCCCCCCCCCGCCCCATACATACATACAGACGGAGACACATATGCACACACTCACGCACACATACATACACACACACACACTCCCAGAGGGGCTGGTGAGATAGGTTTGACCCTGTTTGACTACAAAGCCAACTCTCCCCAGCATGGATCTCTTCTCCCCGGAGCAGATCCAGGCGACAGATTCAAGCAATGGATCGTTTCATATTGGAGGAGGAGGAGAAAATCAAGGCCCTGACTCATGCAATCAGACTGACTTTTTCCCCCCTTTCAGTCTAAACCATTTTTGAGTCCCTGATTTCCTGGGGGAAAAAAACAACAAACCCCTAAGGCTTCAAAATGTGTCTGAGATGCACAGTCGGTTTTCCTACAGGGCGTTTCTCAGAGCCACAGATCAAAGGCAATGAAGAAGCTCATGGTAGCCCAGAGGAGAAAGTCCAGTAACCCTTTGGGAGAAGACTTCCAAGTCTGTGGCCTGCTTCTCAAAGCCAGTCGGAAGTTTACCAGTGAGTTTTTCCAGGCATCGCAGTCAGACGCGAGGCCAAAGGAAAAAAAATCTTCTGTATCCTGAGGATAAATTTAGCTAAAAGAGGTCGTTATATTTAAGCCGGTCTGCTTCTGAAGGAGAGGGGGAAAAAGCGAAAAAAAGAAAAGCCTGCTGAAGGTTAATAAGGAGTTTCACCCAAAGGCAAAGCCCCACATTTCTACAGCCAGGGCATAAAATTAGCTAAGAGAACTCCGCGCATTTAAACCCCTCTATTTAGCACGCGGACAGCCAGTTTAATAGCGAGCTGCACCATTCAGAAGAAAGATCTAAGGCCAAAAATCATCTGATTGTGTTCGCTAATTTCTCCCCACCCCCCTCCTTCTACTTCCCGTCTGAAAAAAAAAAATAGAAAGGCACCTCTGTAATTGTTTGAGCCAAGTAATGACATGCAGAGATGGTCTCAAAAGACACCAGACATCAAAGCACAAAGAAGATGACATATCCAGCAGTTTGATAAGAAAGTCACACTCCCAAGTGTTACAAAGAACCACGCGGGGCTTTTTTTTTGTTTTGTTTTTTGCTCTAGATCCACGGACAGGGAGCAAACTTTGTCCTCCGGACAGGAGTGGGGATCTCTCGCCCTTCAGAATGGCATTAAAAAAAAAAAAAACAAAAAAAAAAAAACCATGTGTGGATGATCTTTAAAACACACACACAAGTGGGGGTGAGATGAGACTAATTATTGTTGGGGGCTAACAGGGGCCGGGAACACCCAAGTAGAGCTCAGCTGGTCTCCTGGGAAACTGATGGAGACCTATTTTACAAGCTGTAATTCTGCTGGAGACGATCGGAGGCTAAAGTCAGCTCACACTAACCTCTTTCTTCTAGAAATATTCCTAATCCTGCCATTTCATCAAGGAGAATCGACTTTGCTCCTCCACAGTATATTAATCCAGAAGCCACAGAAAACCAGGTAGGGAGGAGGGTGGGAACAGGAAAAAAAAAAAAAAAGAATACCCTTTCCAAGTTCGCTCCCTCTGTTTCTTAACCTTCAAACGAGTAAATATTAAACACATGCAGTGGGATGACGGATGGGTGGCTGCCCTGGTATTTACTGGGCAGATTCCTAGCCAATAGATCTAAAAATGGTTACTTGAAAGCAGGAGGCAATTGGGGTTAACCGTACTTTTCTATTTAAGGCAGGCTTTAGAGTGTGTCTTTGCGTGTTGCCTTCCCTCGGTCTGCAATAATATTTATGGGGGTAGGCACTGCAAGCGAAATACACCCGAGTTCGCAGAAGCAGACACACACACGCATATTCATATGCATATACTATATATGTTAAAAATATACACAATGTATATTCAACATCGAGGAAAGATTCACCCAGAGAAAATAGCAGGCAATGCCATCGGAGACGGAGTCATTTTTTACACACTATTTGAAGCAGTTGTTTTCAAATAGGCACTACACTCACAAATTGCCCAGTTTGATTTTGTTCCAGGAATAAGAGGGAGTTTGCTCTAAGGGAGGGGAAAATCGTTAGACTACCTGGGATAGCCGGGAAATGAGGTCTCGAGAAAATGTCGTAATATAAAGTAATGATAAGAATAATCGTAACATTTGAAACATTATAAAATATATAGCACTTTCTATATATGCCATAGACTTCATATAAACATTATATGCTGTTAATCTAGCATATAAATTATAATGTTATATACAATATGTATGCGCTTTATTATGCTATATATATATATAATTACATATAATATATGCTGCAAATGTATGCAATTATATTATATTATATTATATTATATTATATTATATTATATTATATTATATTATATTATATTATATTATATTATATTTTTAAATCACTAAAGATTTTGGGAGGTAAAAGATGAATGTCTCTACAGTCTTGCTCCAAAAACACAAACGTTTTCGTTTGGAAAAATCATCTCGATTTTTTTTAAGGGCAAATGGAGTTCAGGGGTTTAAACCTCTCCCACTTCAACTCAAATCCAAACCCCGAGCACAAGGTAGTTGCTGATGTGGCTTTATTTTTGCTGAGTTAAAGACTAATCTCCTGCTAGCCCTCCCTTGTGTGAGGCGGAGGGGCTGCGGGTAAGTTTGATGGTCCTCCACGCAGGGAACCCTCCTCGATCTCATGCTGCTTCAGAAGCACTGGCAGTATTTGAAGTTCGGATCACTTGAGATTCACTGTTCCCTAGGGTAATGACAGACACCCAGGGGGGAGAAAATATACCCTGGGACTTCAGGAAAGAAGAACATAGAATCATAGAATCATAGAAAATGAGGGCTGGAAGGGACCTCAGGAGGTCATCTAGTCTAACCCTCTGCTCAAAGCAGGACCATCCCCAACTAGATCATTCCAGCCAGGGCTTTGTCTAGCTGGTCTTCAAAACCTCCAAGGATGGAGGTTCCACCACCTCTCTGGGTAACCTGTTCCAGTGTTTTACTATCCTCCTAGTGAGAAAGTTCTTCCTGATATGATATCTAACCTCAACTTCCCTTGCTGCAACTTGAGACCATTGCTCCGTGTTCTTTTATCTGCCACCGCTGAGAACGTCATCCTCTTTGGAACCACCCTTCAGGTAATTGAAGGTTTCTATTCAATCCCCCCTCAGTCTTCTCTCTAGACTAAAGAAGTCAAGTCCTCTTAGCCTCTCCTTGTAAATCATGCGTCCCAGCACCCTCATCACTTCCCTTGCCCTCTGTACTCTCTCCAGGTTGTTTACATCCTTTCTCTAGTGGGACCCCAAAATGGACACAGCAGTCCAGATGTGGCCTCACCAGCGCCAAAAAGAGGAATAATCACTTCCCTCAATCTGTTGGCAACACATCTATCAATGCAGCCCAGTATGCTGTTACCCTTCTTTGCAACAAGGGACACTGCTGGGTCATATTCAGTTTATTGTCCACTGTAACCCCCAGGTCCCTTTCTGCAGAGCTGCTGCTTAGCCAGTCAGCCCCCAGCCTGTGCACGGGGCTGTTCCGACCTAAGTGCAGGACTTTGTACTTCTCCTTATTGAACCTCATGATATTTCTTTTGGCCCAATCCTCCAATTTGTTGAGGTCTCTCTGAACCTTAGCCCTATCCTCCCACATACCCACTACTCCCCCCAGCTTGGTGTTAACTGCAAGCTTACTGAGGGTACACTTCAAGCCATTTTCCAGGTCGTTGATGAAGATATTGAACAAAACCGGCCCCGGGACCCCTGGGGGACTCCACTTGAGGCCAGCTGCCAACTAGACATTGAACCATTGACTGCTGCCCTCTGAGCCCCATGATGATGCAGCCAGTTTTCTATCTTTCTTACAGTCCTTTCATCCAACCCAAACTTCCTTAGCTTGCTTGCGAGAATGCTGGGGGAGACCATACCAAAAGCTTTGCTAAAGTCAAGGTATATTATGTCAACTTATCTTCCCACATCCACAGAGCCAGTCATCTCATCACAAAAGGCAAGCAGGTTGGTCAAGCATGATTTGCCCATGGTAAATCCATGCTGACTGTTCCTAATCACCTTCTTTTCCTCCGAGTGCTTAGAAATGTATTCCTTGTGGATCTGCTCCATAATTTTTCCAGGGACTGATGAGGCTGACTAATCTATAGTTCCCTGGGTCCTATTTCTTCTCTTCCTTAAATATGGGCACCATATTTGCCCTTTTCCAGTTGTCTGGGACCTCTCCCAACCATCATGACTTTTCAAAGATAATGGCTAGCAGCTCTACAATCACATCGGCCAACTCCCTCAGCACTCTCGAGTGCATCCTGTCCAGCCCAGTCCCATGGACGTGTACACATCCAGCTTTTCTAAATAGTTCCTAACCATTTCCCCCCTGCTATCAGCTGCTCACTTCCTCCCCAAACTCTGCTGCCAGATGCAGTAGTCTAGGAGCTGACCTTACCTGTGAAGACTGAGGTAAAAAAAGGCATTGAATACTTCAGCCTTTTCCACATCTGTTACTAGGTTGCTCCCCCCCCCCCCCAACACACACACACTTAGTAAGGGACCCTTACTTCTCCTGATCTTTCTCTTGTTCCTGACGTCTCTGCTTTTAGGGTGAAACCGGGATGGCAAAGGCAGAAGGTTGGACTCTAAAATTAACGACCTGGCAAGAGCTCGGAGGCTTCTGTCTAGAGCAAGAAAACGGTGACACTCGACCGGCTTCATTTGCCTTTTTACTGTTTTTATTATTATTCCCTGCAAATCCCGACGCCTTGATACGGGTCCTTCCTCGCATTTCCTGGAATCCTCTTGTCTGTGTCCAGGCACCTTCTGGACCTCCCTCCAAGACAAGGAATCCGCCCCGCCACTGTCCCCACCCTCTTTGGCCACCTGGGACAAGTCACCATCGCTGCTGCCTCAGTTTCCCCATCTCCATGGACTCACCTGCCTCTTCCAAGCACTTCCGAGGCATAAGCAATGCCACGAAACTCAAGCTCTGTCTTCAGCTGCCTTCGGATCGGGCCCTAAAGAAACGAGGTTATTTGTTAGTATTTCCTAATGACTTGAAAGCTGCGAGCACACGGGATCTGGAATGCCGCGTGTTAAATCCCCATCCCACCAAGGGAATGAAAGAGCTGAGCGCTGGAGTCCCTGGCCTGGGAAATCACTCGAGTTTCTGTGTGGTTAATTAGCGGGTCCCGTATATGCAAATACTTATGACAAGGACGAGCTTCTGCTACTTTTACTGAGGCTAAGCCGTCTCAGCTTCCCAACCATATACAGTAGCCGAGGCAAGGTGCTTTACCAACACACCCTGTTCTTTTGCAAGAGTCAGGACCCGATGCGGGGAAAACCAGGGAGCTTGCAAATATTTGGCAGGACTCTTTGTTCCTTCAGCCTCTCCACTTCAGCTCCATTGCATTTAGTCCCATGCAAGGTTTGTAAAGACCGCCTTCAAATCAGCCTTTCCAAGACTGGGTTCGTCCTCTCCTTTGCCGTTCCCCGCGTCTCCCATCTCCTCTACTTCATGGACCTGTGGAAAGATCTGGAGGTCAGTTTCAGTGGGAAAAATCAAATCAAATCAAATCATGCCAAGAAAATGCCCTGAATGGGGCGGATTCTAGGAGGTAAGGCACAGCTGGCTTTGGGGTGGGGGGAGATCTTGGGGCGAGATGCCCCCCTTGAAGGATCCTTGAAAACAGGAGAGCTGTCTCTCACTGAACTCTGCCTGACCCGCACCTGGAGGACTGGGTAAACACAAAGGCTTCTCCATTACCCGGAGAGCAAAGCACTCCCCTTGTCCCAGAGAGATCAAACAGCGGCCAGCGCCAGGAGGGGTCTCCGGCCATGGGGTGCTTTGCCTATTGCTGGTGAGGGCAGGTGACCCGCGTGTCCCATGGCTGAGATGCTGCTGCCTACTGACAGTCAGCATGAGACCAGATCCAATGGGTCCAGAGACGGAGCAGGATGGGAGAGAGCCGTCAGTAGTGGAACCACTAGCAGCTCCCCTGGCAGGGAAAGGTCTTGGAGCAGGTGGGTCCACCTTGCCATGGAGGTTGCTCAAGGAACCCAGCTACTGGACATTTAGTTGGCTGGTCGGTAGCCCTCGGCTTGGCCCCTGGCCTCTCCTCCTGTAACACAGCCCGGACTATGAAGCAAACAGCCTCCAGCAGGAGCCCAGGCTCAATGTGTCCCCGATGTACCAGGAGACGCCTCCGCCCTCCCCATCACAACAGCCTCCAACTCCAACTCCAGCCCTAGCCTCAGTGGGTCCCTGCAGCCCTCCCGGGCAGATTCAGCTCCCGAAACACAACAGAAGCGGACCTGGAGAAGAGGAGCAGCCCCGACCCCCACCAGCCCTGTCAAAAGGCCTCGTGGGACATTGATTTGGCCACCCCTGCTCCGGCTCAGCCCCAAAGCTCCGTGGCCAAATATCCTCCCCCCATACAAATGAAGGCCCAGGAGATCGTTTCTCCTGTGCAGCCAGATAGCACTCAAGATCCTCTGCTATCTCCTCTGCCATCAAGGCCCTGGAAGGAGTTTATCTCAGGTGCCTAACCTGCCCTTATCAGTGCTCCTGGCTCATTTAGACAGTACTGTAACCTGAGCCCAGGCTCCATTGATTGTGCAAAGGGCTGCTAAGCGTCGCCTCTTTTGCAACCCCCCGGCGTCACTGCCCTCGCGTCCAAAGCTCTGAATCGCCCGCAGAAAGACCCGAGCCCGCCCCCCCACGCCCATCGTTCTTGTTGCTCCCTGGATCTGACTCCCTTGATAAAATGCCTTTATGAAAGGCTGCCGATCGGATGGGGCCGGGGGGGGGGGGGCAGACAGATGTTCGGGATGCGCAGGAAGCGAAGGCTGCTGGGACGATAGCTTTACGACCCCTTCGGGGGTCCCCGCAGCTGTTTCTGCGGAGAGATGCCCCACTCGGGGGTGCCAGCTGTTCCCCCACGATTGCACTCTCTGCCCCACGACCCAGAGCCTCAGCTCCTCAGCTCCCGCTTGCCATTAGCCCCGCATCTTGCCCACAGCATTATTATTTTGGGGGCTGGCTCCTTTAGATCTCTCTCAAATTTCCCCTTCGCAACCCCTCTTCCCCCGCCTTATGGCACAGGGGAAAACACGGACTAGTAGGCTGAGGGGCACCCTTTCTGCCCAGCTGGAGATGCCCCGCGTTGCAATGCCCAGCTACCGATGCCAGCTCGTGTCTGCGAGGAAGAGGAGAGCTTTCCTCTCTGAGCGGAGAGACTGGCATTTCCCAACCCGAGGTCAGGCGGGAGTGACCTTCCAACGGGCTAAGGGTTAATGTCCAGGGACTCGTCGCACCCTTGGTCCTCATGTGAAGATCAAATAGCTGCACTGAAGGCGCCTCGGACAAGCCATCGCTCCGAGGCTCCCCGGCAATGCAGCAATGATCCCAGGCTGCAGCAATGATCTCTAGCATTTCCCGGGCTAATAGCAGCATTAACACAGCACAGCGCGGATGTTTCCAACCAGGTTTCTTCCTCAGCAGCCGTTTCCTGCCACTCCAGCAGCAAGGACATACGGCAGAACAGCCCTCCCCCTCCCCCCCCCCCCCCCCCGCGGGTGTCCCCTACTTTGGGATACATCTCTTATTTGTTTGCTTTCCGCCCAAAATGATCCCTTAGCCTTCTTCCAAGCAGCGATGAGGCTAGCAAGTTTAGATCTAAGATCAGGCCATATTTAAGCCAGTTGAGGGCTTAAATATGGCCTGATTTTTAGATCGAAAGGGGCTTATTTTTAGGGGCTGAGTGTCTGCTTAAGTTGGGTGGCAGCTTTATATGGAAACATGCCGCTCCCGCCTCCAACCCCAAAGAAAAAGTCAGTGGCCAGGAAGGCAAAGCAGGATCCAGCCCGTCTTATCCGAGTCCACCGCACTATTTTGCTCCTTCTGGGGTTCAGCCTGGACCAGGAGTTTTGCTACCTGATCGCTTTATTTCCTTTGGAGACCGCGCTCCCGGGCACTTAGATGCGCCAGCGGGGCGCAGCGGTCAGCACCACTCGGACCTGGGGATGGGAAACAGCAGGACCGGGGGCTCTCAACAGAGAGGACGAGAAGAGAACAGGAGCCTTGTGTACTTCACAAATACCAGAGCACCAGTCATACATTAGGCTGCCATTAGGGAGCTGATTTGTAACGGAGAGGTTCATGGATTCATGAGGAAAGCTGGAATTAGCTCCTCATATTAGCCCAGTCTCCTATCCGCGTGCGGATGCGTGACTGGACAGACACACAGACTGTTGCGGACAGTCTCTTTACCCTGGCAGCGGCACCGCACTGTCCACACTCGTGCCCCTTTGCATGAGTGTTTTGCGGGCTGCGATCACAGGACCCTGGAAGCAATCTCACTGCTTTCCTTAAGCCTGAACGACCCAAACACCAGCCACGGGACGAAATGCAGGCGAAGGCGCTCTAGCTCTAGAACAGTCTGTGCGGCGTGTTCCGCACGCCCATGGAAAGAAACGGGATAAGGAAATGCGGAGCTGTAAACATGCCCACGCACGGAGGAAAACGTCTGTGCAGGTGTTAGTGATACATAGGGTTAACATATGCCCAGACATACGTATGTTATGAAATATCTATAGAGAGACACACCCATATGTACGTCTGTGTATGTAGGTGGGTACACAGCAGTCACATGCATATGGAGTATGTGTTTATTGTTACACGGGGTACAATTAATATGCCGTTATATATCAATGTGTGTGTGTGTGCATACGTGTGTGGGGGGCATAGATAGATAGATAGATAGATAGATAGATAGATAGATAGATAGATAGATGTGTGTACCTGTGTATACACACATATGTAGTATGCATATTTGTAGTATGTATGTGTATGCACACACAGTTAGTAAACCTTGATGTATATATATATGCACGTATATTTACGTATATGTGCATGTAAGTCTAAACCGATATATGGATAGACATTGATATATTGGTATATGTAGAGATAGATATGTAGAGGTAGATACGTATTTAGTCCTTCCTTCCTTCCTTCCTATATATATGTACACATATCTATATATGTACTCATCTGTGTGTGTATGTAAGTATGCATGTACATGTAGGAGGACAATATCTCAGTGTACTAATTGTGTATACTTATATGTAACCGTATATTAATTGTGTTTGGATAAGGATAGATGCGCAACATCTCAGAATCGTGTGTGTTTGGATATTAAACACGCCCACAGAGTTGGCGATGTCCTTGCCCTTATGGTAAAATGACCAGATGACAAGATGTCCCTATAGAAGAGAGGAGGGTGCGGGTGGGCGAGCAGCCGGGCTCCTGTGTATGGGGATTGGCCAGCCTCATCCCGGTACAGGATCGCGGTCATTTGCTAAGGAAGAGCCCGATCCTGGCCCGCTGAGGTCAGTGGGGGTTGTATTACTGCGCGCGAAGGATCCAGCCTCTATCTCCTAGCTTGGACCAAGAGGCCCGCCGGGGTGCTCGCAGGTGAGCATCCCAACTTTGATCTCTGCGCAGTCTTAATTGCAGCGCACGCCTTCAAATGCGCCTCGAGTCCCAACTTCCGACAGGGGAAGAGTTAAAAAGAGCCATCAAAACCACATTAAAAAGCCCGTAAAAAAGCCTCTAGGCTGCCGGCTGTGCCTGAGCGAACCCCCAGGCAATTCAGATGGGCTCTGGCTTGCAAAACTATTTCAGGTGGAGCCTACTGATAGCACCCGGGTCCTGCCTTTTGCTAGCAACGTGATTTTAAAACGAGCATATCTCCGTTTGCAGCGCGGTGAGCAGAGGGGAAAATGACGTGGCACTACATTTCTAGGTCTAGCCAACCATGAAATTGAACGGTAAAAAAGGGGTTAGTTTTTTGGGTTTTTTTTTTGTTTTTGTTTTTTAATGCAAATCACCTTAGAACAGAAGCAGGACATCTCTGATTTACAGGCTACCGCTGATCCGGGAAAGCTGGTGACTAAAGAGAACTGGAAGACGGATTCTGGGTGGTTTTTGTTTGTTTGTTTGGTTGGTTTTTCTTTTTCTTTTTTGTAGGCACACGTATCTTTTTTTATTTCTCCCTCCCCCCGCACGGATCCGCGCCCTGTAAACGCAGCCCCGGCGTCCGATCCAAAGCCTGTCTGATCTGAGCAGTCTGATCCACTTTGCAACACTTTGGAACGTTCGCAACCCGCATTAGAACGCGCCCAGACAGCGCTACCGCGAAGTCCACACTAAACGCGCACGCACATTAGCGTACGAGAGTTTCCTACCGTTGGGTGAAACCCCTACAGAACTCGCATCTACACACTCCCGCTTTAAGTGCAGAGCAATACTCTGTTGATGGACATTCTGCAGGACAATCTGCCCTTCCATCTAGGCATTTCACTACACGCAAATGTTACACGAGCTGCTTCACACCTGAGCACACGCGGGTATATGGCCCTACCGATCTCCTCATCCACTTAGCGCCATGTCACTATATATGTAGTTAGTAGCTTGGTCTGCAAGAACAATCACAACGGGCTTTGAAAGTTGGGATGCACTTGGCAGCGAGGCGGAGTGACAGGGGCTACTGCGGACACGTGGTTTGAGAGAGTTTTCAGAAGGAAAAAAAAGGAAAGCAACATAGTGTGTAATACAGCGAGGAGCTAATGGGGACAGAGATCTGACAAGGATTTACTGTACAAGTAACCGCCAAAAGAGCGAGCCAATCAAAAGGAAATAGGGAACACTCAGCTGTCATTCTTTGTATTAATACAGGGTGGTGGAATACAGTCTATCAGACCATCCGGCCAGATAGCACAGGCTCCCAAATTATTTTTGTCACAGTACAAATATTTCCTTCCTTATTTCCTTCCTTCCTTCTTTCCTCTCTGGTAGGGCTTTTCTCACACAGCGATGCTAACTTCTCACACCTTCTGAAAAAAAAAAGGCTTGTTTGCTCTCTCCATTGGACAGCTAAGCCGCCACCTCCCTCTATAATATTGTCGGAGATAGGGGGCTTTTTAAAACTCAAAGCTGAGGCAAAACTCCTATCCCCCAGGGCTGGGAAATCCCATCCACTCCAGTACCAAGAGCCAGGTGCTGGTGCCCCGCCAGGAACGACCCCTAGGTGAAGGATCAGGGCCTTTTATTTTGGGAAGATCAGTACAGTCCCTTCCTCCCCACGCAGGAGAAGGATTCCTTTGAAACGCTGCCCGGTGAATAAGAAGGAGGCGTATTGTTAAGCACGGTGCATCCTTCCAATACGGTAAACCAATGTAACAGGCGCATTCAACGGGGCTAAAATAGATGCGTTATTTATTGTTAAATGACTGAACGCTGCCTGCGTGCGGATGAAGTCTCCCGGCTTCTGCAGGGCTGCCGAAAGCGGCTGGCACTTGGCTAAAAGTTTTAAATGTTTGTTAAACTCCTTCCTAGCTGCCCCCCTCTCCCTCCTCCAAAGTGCCCTACTCCAGCAGAGACTGAGACAATCCAGCTGCCACTACTAAGCTGTTGCCAACTGCAAAGACCCCCCCCCCGTGAAATATGAATTTTCATTCCACCTAGGAGAAATCTTTTCATTCTCCTATGCCCGAGGAAGAGTGAGCGTGCCTGAAAGCTTGCAACTAAAGACTTTTTTTTGTGTGCAAATATTTAGTTGGTCACCTCTAAAACTTCCACCTGAAAAAGATATCACCTCTGCCACCAGCTCTGATTCCTTTTGCCTGTAGACCAATACTGCTACAACCTGTATCCCTGAAACCCGTCCTCTGCATCCTTTCAAAGAGCCTTCCCCTGATTCTCCATGGTCAGCAGGGTTTTGTCAATAAAACAAGCTAAGAGCAAACAGATAACGCCCAAATCCACACGTGCTTTGCTAAATGCCTGTGGCAATGACATTAATACCTGGTGTGCGATCCACTATTATTAGCAGTAGTATTGGTACGATGATGATGGTGATAATGATGATTTTTTCCTAGGAGTCCTTTGGATTTGGAGAGCCCAAGTATGTGAGGAAAAGAGGCTGAAACTGTGTTTCGGCAGATGTCCCCCCACTCCCACCGATTTTTGTCCTTTCTCTGCAAGTAAGTTAGCTCGATAGACAAATGCTTTTGGAGTTGGGGTAACCAGAGTGTGAAGGCAACACCACCCGCGCGCACAGTGACCATGAAACATATATCCTTTCAATTCAATTCACATATTCCCTCCGATTTCTCTAGCTACTCCCTGGAGATGCCCCGTTTTCCCAAGCCTGTTAACTGGTGACAATGAGTGAGAGCCCAGTTTAATTTAATTTTCCTGTCAGCCTAAATAGAGTTACATTGTAAACCGCAGATTTACTCCTACAGGTCGGATCGTCTTGGGTTTTTTTTTCGCCGTTTCCACCATAAAGCCCCCCGAAAGGGACACTGCATTGTGAGTTACAAGCTTGCATAATTCAAGCACTTAATGACATTTTCCATTTGAAAAACGGAGGACTAATTGCCACTGAGACACAGCCGGGAGACCTTATTTGTACAGCCAAGCCCAGAATGTAATAGCTGCTATGGGGTTCAACAAAGCTCCGGAAGCAGGCAAAACAAAATTACAGGGAAAATACCGAGATTGGGATTATTAAAAGGGACATGGCAAATTTGCCCAATCGAAAATATTCACACACCCTCAGACCTAGGATGTGCTGTCACACCGGTTTTAACTGTTTATCCCAAACCATGCCATGTACCATGGCACTGTTTTCATGCAAACCCCCAGATGCGGGTTATTTGCAATGGATGGAGAAGATGCTTTGGAAAGGAAAACTTGGTGCAGCTTTCAGCTCTTTAGAGTCTCATCCCGATGCTACTGAAATCAATAGCAAAATTCCCTTTGACTTCCAATGGGAGAAAGATCGGGTCCCCTACCTACAAGCAGACTAACTCGCTGCAACACCCCCCACCCCCCGTGAATTTTATCACTGTTTGTCCTACTCGGTGGAAAAAAAATATCACTTTGAAAAATGCTACTTCCATGCTGTTTGAATCAACTTTAGTGTTTCCAGGAAGCCCTATACTATATTGACATATCTTCACCGTAACAATTCTCAGACTTTGAATTAGTTGAAAATAGAAGCTTATCAGTCTAAAAAAGTAATAAGTGGTCAGCAGCAAAGATATCAATGTGTTTATTGCCCCATCATCCAGTATCTCGACCCAGGGAAAAAAGAGACAGGCTGTGTTTGTTAAAATGCCTGCTGCTTCCTCATTTCAGCTAAGGGCTGCCTGACATTCTTCTTAATATCCTTTGTGTGATTTCAGCATCAGCAGTATGGACTTGAACTGAGCAACTGTTTCTAGCACAGGCTGCCTTTTCATATCTGTACTCCCTTCTGTCTTAAAGGTGAATCCCATGAATGTTTTTTCTTACTACAATTGGACTAATTTCAGCAGAGACTGCCCATTTAACTGACAACTGACATGGTATAGTGTGCTTAATGAAGGTCCTTAATGTCTTTCTCTGTATACTAGGGGTCCTGCTGCAATATTTGGGGAAACTCATGGAAAAAATACTTTTCATTCCATCCAGGAAGAGCACGCAGCAACTGCTGCAGCGTCCTTAGCCTGACGAAGGGTTTTTGAACCCGAAAGCTTGCTTAATAACTATTCTCCAACCATTTGGGTTGGTCTAATAAAAGATATCAAATTCACCCAAGGAAACTTGTCTGGAAAAAATACATGCCTTTAAACTCTGGGAGCGTTCATAAATGCCTGTGGAATACCTTGGACATGATCACTAAATTTAGCAAGGTGCAAGTATGTTGTTATACAGTGCACTCCTACACTATTTGTAAGCATTTACACACCAGCAAACTGTCATTTGTAAATGTGACCAAATTTGCAAACACATTTATAAAATGTGATTGCTTGCAATAAAATGTGTTGTGATACTCCGCACATTATTATTACTATGATTACTATTATTATTATTATACGAACCTCTGTCTCTTGTACTACATACAAAACAGAATGTATTATCAACTCAGCATAGAAGACTGGAAGTCCAATCCAGCCTTCTGCATATGCAGTGTTACTGAATGTAAGATCTAATTTTTGTTTATACTGAGTCCCCTTTACACCTTATTGCTGTAGACACTAATTACCTTTACTCCCACTTTGTGGCCTCTTTCTATAGCCAGAAACATGTAAGAGGAATTAGATGTGAAAGAGAATCTAGTCTAATTTGTTCAATAAAGCAAGTCACTGCATTTGCACCTAGATACCTCTTGAAAAGCATTTCCTATCTAGATATTTTAAATGCTAATATTATCAAGCTAAAGCTGAACAATAATAATGATAATTTTACCTGAAGTGGAAGAAAACTGTGCAGTTAATATGCAGTGCTAAATAGAGTCAGTTCAGAACAGATGTGATATTTTGACTGTAATTGCCAATATATTTATTGCTAAGGCCATTCAAATAGAACAAGTTAGGAGTAAATTCACTGAAGTTTTTTTCACATATTGAATAAAGTTTAATGAATTGATTGGACAATATTCAGTTTCATTTTTTTCTCTAGCTTTCAATAATCCCATGGGGATTCCAGGGTAGGTAGAAGCATTTCAGAAAGTCTGTAACTAGCAGATGATAGTGCCACTGTATGTATTTTCTATTAAATCCACAGATACCATCACCTTTCAGTGTCTGTAGTTGTTCCTGTGACTCTTGCTTCAATAACTTCTAATTGAAAGGAAAATGTGTGATTATATGTGAACAAATGAAGCATAAAATAATTTTGACTGTTTATGGTGATAGGGTTTAAATGGGAACTAAAATACTGGTCCCAAACACCAAATCCTCAGCTACCATTACTTGTAGTTCCACTGAATAAGAGCAAATGACAGGTATTGGTTAAACTCTCAGGGCTCATATAGGTGTGTAGCAAGGCTGCTCTAATGTGAATCTAGCGCGCTGGAGCAGACTTGATTAATGGAGTCTGCTGGAGCACTGAAATAAATTCTCTACAGCAGACTCCAGCATCACTTGTATCATCAGTGTCCCCATGGCAAAAAATAGCAGCAGGGCATTTTAAACTAAAGTTCATTGGTAATGTGTACAGGGTGCACATGGGTGCATGTGCCCCCTGAGATTGGCTATGCAACCCCTGGAAGTGCCAGCTGTGAAACTGGAAGTGCCAGTGGAAGTGCACTTCTGGTTTCGCCACTGGCTCAGTGATTGGTCACTGGGAGACCCCCCAGTCAACAATCTGGTGCCTCCCCAGACTTGGGAGGTACCAGTCGCCCACGCTAAAGTTCATTCAATGAGCTTTAGTTCAAGGCTCCCTGCCGCCATTTTGCCGCGGGAACGCTGATACATGTGATTCTAAGGCACTTTAATTAGCTCAGATCACTAATTAAAGCGCCCCCCCCACCAGTGTCCCAGAGCATGTCTATTAATGCTCTCAGGTTCTAATTCACCCCTGAATTACTCCATTTTTACACTGGTGGAGTTTCATGCATAGATTTAGGTTTTTGAAAAGGGGGCTGAAGATGCTGTGGTGCATCATTATATACAACACAACATATATTTTTCTCCAGTTAAAGAGAAAAAAACTTTTCTAATGTATTAGGTCCTAGTGTTATATTATTTAGTCTAGGATCAAAGAAAAAACAAATATAACTTTATTGGAATGTACAAATATGCTAGATTATATATTCAGTTTAGAAAACACAACAAAGCAAAAACAGTCAAAAAAGTCAAAAGATACTGGTTCTTTAGTCCTGTAATCATTATAGTTAAATGTATGTCTCATTCAGATTAATCAAACAAAATCTAGTCTTCTTGAACATCTTGACAGTGCCTCCAATACTCCACTCTCAGTCATTTCTACACTTGAGTTAACATTACCATGCCTGAGGCAAGGTTTTTAGCAAGAGCTAAAAATGGTCTGCAAGGCTGTTAAATAGAAGAGAGATATTACCAGCAATGACTAACAGATAGCAAAATTACAGAAGAAAGGACAGTTTGAATAGTGGAACATCAATACCATTTGAACGAGATTAAAATGAGAGAGCAATGTTAACACCTGGGGAGTGAAGAGAGATTAGCAGGATTCAGGTAGATTATAATGAGCTATGAAGTCAATTGACTGTCTTGGGGTTGCCTGAATAGAAATGTCACTGTCTGTCTTGGACAATTGGTTTTCAAGTTTAGGTAGATTTACTCTTCCTTATATTACAAAAGTGTCTACAGACCTAGGCCAAAATCAGGATCCTTCTGTGCATACATATAATAAGAGTCCTCACTCCTAAAAAGTTTGTACTCTAAATAGATGAGATTCCCAAGAGGACAGGAAAGAAAACAGAAAGGAAGTGTCCCAAGGGGACACAGCAGGAACAAAATCTGTGTCTGCACCACACAGTATCCTGGCTACTTGATTCCACTGCTTCTCCAGCTAGGTCTTCAATGGAGCTGTGTTGGTTTGTACTATCTAAGGATCAAGAAGAATGCCTTCAATGAAAACCATAGGCAAACAAAATTCTTGTGGTAGAGGTGATGTATTTTATTAGACCAACTAAATAGTAGGAAAAACAGTTTTCTTTGAAAGCTTTCAGGCCCAAACACCCTTCTTCAAGCAAAGGAGAATTCAGATTGCAAAAGTTCTCCCAAGTAGAAATGAAACTTCATTTTGCACAGGGGAGTTAAAAGATAAAAGGGTTTCTTTGGGTATAACAATCCATTTTTAAAAGGTTGCTCTGTGAGTACACGAAGGAGGCATGAAAACCAAAGATTCATCCATATATTACATGGAAGGGGAAACTGCTCACCCTCAGAATCACATCTGGTTTATTAAACACATGCAGCATCTACAGTTTTACTTTTTTTCTTCACCCTGAGATGGGGGAATAAATGCTTCATTAAGAGGAGCATTCAGAGTCCTTATTTCGTAGTGCTGGAATCATGTTGTAGCCATGATGGTTCAAGAAATATGCAAGAAGCAGGGATTTGGGTGGTGATATATTTTATTGGATCAACTGCAAGGTTGGGATAGACTTAGACAACCTTTCAAATGCAATACATTCAGGTCTTCACATGACCTGAAGAATTAATTCCATTTGAAAGCTTGTCTAAGTCTACCTCAACCTTGTAGCTGGTCCAATAAAAGACCAGCAGTTGGTCCAATATCCACCCACAGAAATCTTCCAAAAGTTATTATGAGAATCCTGGAAGAAGTGATGTGTGCACATATACTGCCATAAAAGAAGAGTCATCCTTAGGTCCCAGTTCAAGAAAGTGCATAAGCATGGCCCTGATTTTAAGTATATGGGTGCTTCTAGATAGGTACCTACTTAACTAACATGGGGCCCTTAAGCAGAAAGGTTGCTTTCCTTGTACATATAAGCCCCTGTTAATTTCAAAAGAGAACTCTAAGCATACAAGGAATTGTGTAAGGCCAAACACTGGCACCCCTCTCCTCCTGCTTACACGCAGATGATAAATCTCTGCTGCTGCTCATGTGAGACAGGTGGTTTGATATGGTAGAAGGTGGGAGTTCACACAGTATCACTGATCAGTCTTATAAGAATTTAAGAGGTTGAATGCCAACAATACAGGGTCACATGGTTCTAGACTAAGCTGCTGCAGATCCTCTACAAATTGCTGAGGTGTAAATCTAGTTTTTCTAGTACCAAACCATTGGTTCTTGGGATTCAATTAGGAACCATGGGAATTTTGCCTGCGTAAGTCCAGCAGGAATGACTCAAAGCTAAGCTGGTTATCTGGAAACTCTGAATCATTCATTGGATTACTTTGGCAAAATATTCAAGCTGGAGAACATGTACCTGGTGATCTCTGCTCCACTCTTTGCTACCTCAGGAAGTCCAGAGCCAGGAGGAATCAAATTCTGGTCTTTCAACAGCAGTGCATGATGGCAGAGTGGATAAAGTTTCTCACTACAGCTCCAGAGGATTGAGTGGGAGCCCTGTCCTGGACTTTTGCAGAAGGCTGTCCCCAGTTGAACCAGCTGGGTAACTGGTCACTCAGGATGGGGAGTCAAAGGCAGCTGGATTCTAGCTGCATCACTCCTTTCTGTGCCATTGGTTAACAGAAACTGGCATGCCATATCCATAACAGGCCTGTAGGCTACTAAGATCAAATGAACCTTTGACTTTCTAACAGCTTTCTAGAGTCTTAACCACTGTGGCATCCTTCTGCTCAAACTCAGGAGCCATTCAACAAACCTGCAGATACTCTAGTGAGTGTAGGCTGAACATCTGCTACAGGGCAACTAATACCAAGATTACCAAAAAGGAAGGAACCCATGCTTCCATCCAGGTAGGAAATTGTTCATGACATCATGGAGTGATATATTTGGCCACTCCCACTTTATAACACATCCTCCAACTCACCAGTCCTCATGGATCATCACCATTGTTCAAAAAAAGCACAAGAAAAAGTGTGTCTTGGAGCTGGTCAAAAAATGGTTAGTACTTTTCATGAACTATACTATTTTGACAATTCTTTTATAGTTTTAAAATTTCTTGTCACTGTTTTCAGTTTTCTTAGTTGTTTTTTATGCATGTTTGTGGGGGTTGGGGGGAACTTTTGCTTCTTCTCTTACCCTTTTCTATTATTCTCCCTTTTCACTTCCCAAATAATGAAAAAAAGGAAAAAGAAGGAACTGAGCTGAATCCACCTCAAATCCACCTCAGGCCTTTTGAAAAAAAACAAAAATGTTTTTAAGCCAATGCCCTACACTTTACAGATCCTGAAGAGAAGATGGCCTCACTTATTTTCCTTCCAAGATACATTCTGGTATTGTACAGGTGGGAATGTTTACAATTTATACCTCTTGCATTAGATAAATCTAGTGCCCAAAATAATTATCTATGTCCTTGCCGGGGGGGGGAGGGGTAGGGAGGGGGAACTCATGGTTAAGGCACTGATCTAGCACACAGGGTGGCTGGATGTCATTCCCTGCTCTGCCACAGATACACTATATGGCCCCATTACTCAGGTCCAAATCGTCAAAGGTGTTGTGACCATTGGAAGCTTCTATGATGAGACATCTCTACATCTCTCAGGATCTTGGTTCCATCTAGAGAATGGAGATTATAGTCCTTTCCTACTTTACAGGGCTATTTTGAGGATAAATGTATTAAAGACTGTGAGATGCTTAAATGCTGGAAGGGTAGAGATGGCATGATGCATTGATTTTGGACCTGAGATAAGAATCTGGACCATCTTATTCAAAAGGTCCATGGATAACCTGCAGTGATTCTTAACTTTTCCATATCATATTACCAATGGAAAAAAATGGGATCCTTCCAGGCACACACACCCACACCCACATCCACACCCATAACAAGAAGACAGTACACTGCAGATAGAGAGCTATTAGAGAAACATGTTTCTGATCTATAACATAGGAAAGGGGTTTCTTAGATAAGTAAAACATATTATTACCTTCCAGGAACCATTTTTTTTTTAGTTCTCTTTTTCCTGCTGCTGTTAAAAAACAGCCAACTGACTATTGATTTCCCTGGGGCATTTCTGAGTAACTAAGGGCTGAATGTTACTTATTTATTAATTTTTTATATGGAGGCATTTCCCTGGCACTCATAAAAAAGATAGAGTTAAGGCTTTATCCCTGTGAGAACATTGCACCAGTTTGTGATTTTAAACTGAATTAGTTATATGGGTTCAAACCTTTGAGTGAACCATCTTATTTCATATTCAACAAGAGTTATTTTGGTTTTGTTGAAAACGGTAAGGAGAAAGTCCAAGAACAATTAAATCAGGTTGATCTTAAATTGAAATGATAGAATCTATACAAAAAGTTTGCACTGGTTAAAGACCAGAAACTTAGTTTAAACGAGTGTGACATTCTAGTACAGACAAGGAGTAAGATTTTAAAATACGCACAAGACCTAGAAGACCAAGTTCCATTTTGAAATGTGACTTTGGCACTTCAGAGCTACTGCACATTCCCTGTGTGGTAGACTTGGCAGTGCCAAAATCACATTTGAAAATGGGATGTAGCTTCCTAATTCACTTGGGCCCTTTAAAAAAAAATGATCCACAGGACTCCTTCATGATAGGAACTCCATTTTACAGACAGGATAACTGGAGAAAAAGAGCTAGACTAATGTTTAAAAAATGGTTGCCATTTTGGCTGCCTTCACTTTCGGTTTCATGGCCAAAGTTGGCTGGATTTTCAGAGGTGTGGAGCCCTGACAGCTCCCCTTGATTTTAATTGTGGCTGCAAGTGCTCAATACTTTCTGAAAAGCAGGCCTCAAGATGTTCACATGAGTCTTCAAAAAGCCAACATGCTCAAAACTGGGTGGCTCCTCCTAAAAACAAAGCCCTTTAAACTCAACCAAAATATTCCCACTGAATTCAGTGGGATTTGATTCTAGCCCCAAGGACCATAACACCCTTTCTGTTTATGGGTGCAAGAGGAGCTAATGGGGACATAATGCCTGCTCCAAAGGCTCATCAAATGAAAGAGGGATGGGAGCATGGTTTAACCAAAATTATACTCAAAAGCAAGAACCTCTCATGTGTATATGACCCTGGGGATTGAAACGGTATGACTGATCTGGATAAGCCAACCTGAATGGCATTATATCACTGTATACTTGAAAGGGAAAGACATGAAGGAAAGGACTGTCACTCAGTCACTGGTAATACCTCCTACCAGCCTGCTACCTTCCATTAAAAAGGCCTTGATCTCTGTGGGTGTGTCTACACAAGATGCATTAATGCACATTAGCTTAATTTAATGCATATAGCGGGTGTGCATCTATACGTGTGCACCCTTAATCCACATTAAAAATGATGAAATTAGGTTAATCACACCTAAATGTGATACCTGCAAATGCAGGTATTAAATTTAGACGCACTTAGTTAAAGTGCATTAACACATGTGTAGATGCGACCTGGCACTAACTTTAGAGCATATGACAGGGCTGCAGGGGCTTGGCACTAACTTTAGTGCCAAGTGCACAAACTTTGGTGGCAAGTCCCTGCATGTGTAGACACCTGCCAAAAATTGCTTAATATGCATTAGCTTAATATTAAATTTAGTTGCATTTAAATGCACATGTAGATGTGTCCTGTGTGTTTCAAGTTACTGGGTATGTAAAATGGCATCATACTTACCTCCCCAGGAAGCGTGTTGTGGATTGAGTTCTAGTGGGGATGGGATAGAAGAACATGAGGGGCCTGGCCCAAAGCCCATGGAGGTCAATGACAAGACTCCTACTGATTTCAACGGACTTTTTATCAGGCCCTTGGCAGTATGGCTCTAGCTATAAAAAAATGCTGACAGGAGATGCACTTACCCTCCTCCACCAGAATAATGGAAGCCCACAGATATCCCAAGTCCTTGGTTCTCTTTCTCTCTCTATGGCTGTCACAGCTTCAGTGGAATGTCATTCTGTGTCCATATGGAGGAGCGGGTAATATCACCTCCCAAGTGCTCAAAACCCTAAGACTATGAGGCCCAACCCAGTGCTCATTACAGGCCAATGGAAAGAATCCTGTCAGGCCCTAAGTGCACATAAACACATGCAGTAAATTCCTGGCTCTATGGAAGTCAATGAGAAAACCCCAATGATGTTGATGGGACCAGGATATCATCTTTACTAATGTCGAAGTATGTCTAGCCCTGCCCCTTGCTTCCAATATGTTTCTCCCCATGAGCCAGAATGTCTGCCTTAATGCTGGATATCCTGGCTTTAACCTTTTTTATTTACCTGCTTCCTTTCACCCCGTTAACCTGGATCCAACATGCCTTTGTAACTGTGCATAAAACTTTGCAAGGTTTTACTGTCAAGAGAACCTGATATATTATAGCACTAGCTTGAGTGGGTCTGCAGACAGCAAGCAAAAAGCGAGAGACAGATCAGCCCATACTGAAACACAGAGCAAAAAGAGCTGGTATTTCTTCTGAGTTACTTATTAACCACTGCTCATTTGACAGGATCAATATTTCAAGTGAGGAGTAAACACTTAAGATCCAACCCTGCCTTTCTCCTCTTCCTTTACAAAATGATTTATTTTATAAAATGCATCTGCCTGAAGAGGAAGCAGAGGATGAAGCTCTGTGCCTTTTATCTGCAGGATATGCAAAGCACATTTATTTCGCCTTTTATCTCTTGAATTGCATGTTGATCCCATACATATAGATTGATTTTGTTCAGGTAGATAATGAAAAGTCAAGTGGAAAATTTACACAATGGCACACAGGATCTCAGCTTTCTATTGGTATATAAATTGGTTTATTACTCCATTCCCTTAAACAGGGACTTTCGCACTAGGGAATACTTTAAAATATATCATGTTTAAACACAAATCCTTCTGCTTTTTGCAGGATTTTTTTTTGTTCAGTAATTTCCTTGCCACTTTTGTTAATTATGAAGGCTATTTGTGTTTAAACAAGGGCTTGTGTTTTTTCTTACTCCCTGCACCAATCCATCTCCTTTGACTTGTTCCCAGTCCTAATGTGGAATTTCTGACATGACAATAATGCTCATAGCAGCAAGACACGAACATGTTTATATCTTAGCCTGTCAATACCTTGTGAGCTGTTATTAATTCGCCATAAGCAGCTTTCATTCAGGCACTATAACTTGGAGTCAGGAATGCTGCTTAGCTAGTGAATAGAGGGCACTGTATGTGAAAGAACAGCTTGGAACAAAAAAAAAACCTAGAGGAAACATTATTAATAAACATCTTCTGGACATTTGGTGGCACATATAGTCTGCTCCAGCTTAAAGCAATTAATTCAGGATACTGACATAAACTCTCCAGCTCTTTGACAGCTTGGAGCTGAAATAAAAATGCTAGTTCTCCAGGGAAAAGAAGAGGATGGTTGGCTCTTTTCTGGACTGTTTGCTTATAAGCCCAGAGAGCAATCTTCCTTGCAGAATGAAATGCAAGGACACAAACAATGTACCAGTGAGAGAATAGAAGATGGGAATGAACAGTTTGAACTATTTGCTCAGCAGAAGGGCAGCCACAATGGTCGACCAATGGCTTTCCCATGCATCAACTGGGGCTTCTTAGTCCCTTTTGTTGTTCATCTTCTTCTTCTGGCCAGATAAGAGCACAGCTGCAGAGTTGCAGTTAAGTAAGGCCTTAGACTTATTCACGGAAATCTCATGTCACGTTTACTGTATTTTCTGCTGCAAAAGACCCTCCCTTGTTTATCTGATTCCCTATAAATAGAAGGCGCCGCTTCTATTCATTTGTAATCTTTCAGATGCAATTAATTCTCTTCATATTCTATGTTTCTTGCTGGTCTACACTGTGGCTTCTGGGACCCTGAGATTCTCATGAAATCTCCACTGAAATCAAAGTTTTCTTTCCCTGCCTTAACCTATTAGTGTCTGTCCTTCCTTCTGCTATAATTTAATTCTGTGTCTGTTACTTAGCTCTGCAGTGATCTGGGATTGCTGCATTCTGCAAAGCTACAGTACAAAATAAGCTGTGCTAGACAAGTCTGTTTCAGACAGGGAGAAATTCAACAGCCTGTACTGGAGTGAACCAAAAGTGTTGCAAACACTCAGAAGCATGCGTGCACACACATCTACTCACACAGACACACACACAAGCATATACACACCCAAACTTGGAAGAACAAAACAAGACATACAAACAGCTTTACATCCTTTCTTGTACACGAGCTCAACCACACACAAACCCGGATACAGAATGCTCACACAAGGAAAATCTTTTTAAAAAAATGGGTTTCAAATGCCTGGTTACTTAAAATGTAACTGCTTGTAGCTCTGTGGGACAAGGAATGTCTTTGGTGCATTTTTGTTGACTATTTACTTATCTGAGTAGCACAATGGGGGCCTTGCCTGGGTTTCTAGGAACTACTGTAAATAATACATAAATTATCCAGTATAGCATAGCTCTACAATGTATACTTTCTCTGTGTATGTACTGTTTCTGCTGTGTAACCCATTAAGGGCAGAATTTCTTTTGATCTAATGATGTCATTGCAGATAATCTATGCTAATACTGTAATTAAAAATGAATATGCGGCAAGGTCAGACACTACAACACAGCTGGTCTTAAAGTCAAAATCTTACCTAAATGATGTCAACATTCAGCAGGCATTTTTTACTCTTTGTCTTATCACACACTGTTGGTTTTGGAAGCAGGGATACAATGCTTAATTCTGTTGTAATAAGGTTTATTTAGCTTGAAAGGTTTTACAAGGTGAAAAGGCAAAACGCTGAACGCTAAAGAAAATTATTGGTTTGCTAAGATCACATTAAACATTTGTAGTCAAGGAGCACACCTGCAGTAAATACAAAGTTTAAACACTGCTTTCTCTCACAAAATCTTAGAAACCTCTGAGTATTTTTTTTCCTACTGGGTGGTCAGGAGGATAGGCTGAAAAGCAATAGGATTCCTATTGTCTCTATGCTGTCTTAAGAACTGACCTCACGTGTCTCTAAAGAAGACAAGCACCTGTTTATCTCTAGTGATCCAGTGCTTCTGTGAGCACAGGGCTTCCCCCACAGCGAGTATCTTCATGTCTTAAAGGCAGAAAAAAAATTCCCCACCTCCTAGAAAAAAGGGCTTTTAGAAAATGTATCTTTGTCATTTTCATACTCATGCAGCGTAGCGCTCAGGGAAGCATTTCAAGACATGGCTTTTAAAGTCCCTTGTTTTGAGGGAACTTACACTTGGGTTAGGGAGCTTACACTCTGTTCCAGACAGACTGTGTCCATCCTGTTTCCTTACTGGAGATTGCTTACCACAGAAATTTGGCACCAGCTTATTAGGGGATGCAATATGACCTAATGGAGAAGCCACTAGCCTGGGATGAGGGTTCTCAGCTTGGGTCTGTCACTGAGACTGCAGAATTTGCTTCTCTTCTCTGTGCCCACTTTGGGCTATGTAGCTTGTAAACTCTTGCTGCCTTTCATTGCAGCTGGGGATAGAAGTTACATATAAACAAGTTTAAATGATCAGAAACTGGTTTAAACCTGTAATAGAATAGGAGTTCAGTGCATATAAACCAGTTTCAAAATGGCTAAAACTGGTTTAAGATAAACCTGGTTGAATGTAGTATCAGACTTAACTGATTTGGGTCAAACCAGTTTATGAAAGTTCTGTCCCAGATCCCTTCCTGGTTCAAATCAGAGTCCTCCAGCATCCCAGCATTTTACAGTCCTGGGCTGGGCTATGCTGTTTGCTCTGGAGAGCAGGGCTGGCCCTGCCCCTCTGCTCCCTACTTGGAGCAGTGTGGGCTGTCTCACTGGCCAGCTCACTGTTCCCTCCCCCACCCCTGCAAACCCCTGCGGGGGTCTGGGGCCACGGTGGTGGGGTTAAACTTCCTTTCCCCTAAGTACGAGCTTCCCTGCCCCACCTACGTAATGCTGGCTGTCACTATGGACTACAAATCCTAGAGGCAACTGGAAGTAGGAAGAGGAAGTGATGAGCAACTCTGTAAAGTCCTGCTGCTATGAGTTTGGATTGCAAATTCCAGAGACGTCAGGGGCAGCAGGAAGAGGAAGCGAACACACGGCTCATGCTTGTTATGTGCCAGAGAGCCGTGCTCTAATGTCCCCTGGCTTGTGGCTTGAGTCATTTCAGGCATGTGGCTGCATTTCCTGAATTAAAAGTGAATGTCTGTTCATTTGTGTATTGGTTCAATCTGCACAGTTTAGACTAACCTGAAAAGACTGAATCAATTTAGTCTCAGCCTTTCTCTCAAGACTGTCTCACACAAGAATTTAGGAAGTTACAAATGCTATCAAAATAGAGCTTTTCTTTTTCATGCTTTTTAAAATTCCAGAACCCATAGTGAATGCTTTAGGGCATCATACAACAACAAAGCAAAAAGCTGGCATCCATTGATCAGCTCACAGCCACTCTGAAGCTAAGCATGATGACCATGGGCCAGGCCCAAAATGGGATTTGTGGCCCTCAAGTCAGAACTTAGGTGCCTAGATCTGAAACTGAGATCTTGAACACTCCTGCTCAGCTGCTGCCTAATCCTGGAAGCTCCTAAAGCACATAATTGAATTCTTAATTTTTTTATATTAATGTCTCTAGGAGCCAAATATTTTAGTTCTGGTCATGCACAGAAATACCTCAGTCCTGACAGGGATGAATGGCTTGCCACTGATCTTATGCCAAAGTCTCACGGAGATCCATATACTTGGTGTTTGTACAGTTATTTCCCATGAGGGCCCAATCCAAAAGGCTTTCTCAGAAAAGATCTGCAGGCCTATCAGGTTTCTTGACAAAATCCCAAATGGTGGCTGCTGTTTCCTTTTAAAGTGTGGCTAAAGGAAGAAGTGCTGGTGCTCCCTTTTAGACTGAAGGTCAGTGACAACATCACCTCCTAAGAAAGGTGGAGATCATGTTAAATTGCTGCCTCAGCCTAAGGGTATTTAAACATACATCTTACACCCCTGAGGAAAGAGCCCTAACCACTAGACTATAGATTACTTTTGGAAGGTTGGGAAGGGGGACACTTTCCAGACCTCCTGTTGAAGCTGCTCCATTTTTTAATGACACGGTTAAAAGATTCATTGGGACAGGGAATAAGAGTGAACACAACTCTTCAGTCTCATGGTCAGGACATGCACTTGAGAAGGGGGAGACCTATATTGCATTTCCTACATTGTCCAACTACCGTTTATGTATTTCACATTAAACCAGTCCTGGAACAGGGACTGAAAACCAGTAAGTGCCTTTATCACTAAGGTAGAGAGTCACTTTCTCTATGTCTCCATCTCTTAACCCTATGAATCTTAAGATAAGTCATGCTGGGCACATCTATACAAGATGCTAATGGTACAGTAGACTAATTCTACTGCACATTAGCATGGCACAAAAAAATGCCAACATGCTAATGCACTAATGTGCAATAGACTTAATCTACTGCACATTCATAGATTCATAGATATTAGGATCAGAAGGGACCTCAGCAGATCATGTAGTCTGACTGCCAGCCCTGGCCAGGAAAGAGTGCTGGGGCCAGATGACCCTGGCCCGGTGCTTGTCCAGTCTCCTCTTAAAGACCCCCAAGGTAGGGGAGAGCACCACCTCCCTTGGAAGCCCATTCCAGATTCTGGCAACCCTTACCATAAAGAAGTTCTTCCTGATGTCTAACTTGAATTTGCTTTCTGTCAGTTTGTGGCCATTATTTCTAGTTACTCCAGGGGGTGCCCTGGTAAACAGAGCATCTCCTATCTCTTGCTGTCCCCCGCTGATGAATTTGTAGATGGCCACAAGATCACCTTTCAGCCTTCTCTTGCGGAGGCTGAAGAGATTCAGGTCCCTAAATCTCTTCTCGTAGGGTCTTACCTGCAGGCTCCTAGCCATACAAATGGCCCTCCTCTGGACCTTCTCAAAGTTATCCACATCTTTCTTAAAGTATGGCGCTCAGAACTGGATGCAGTACTCCAGCTGTGGCCTGACCAGTGCCGCATAGAGGTGAAGTATCACCTCCCTGGACCTGTTTGTGATGCACCTGCTAATGCATGATAAATTGTGGTTAGCTTTGACAACTCACAGTGATGACTCGTGTTCATCTTGAAGTCAACTATGACTCCAAGATCCATTTCTGCGACAGTGCTGCAGAGAGGGTCATCCCCCAGCTTGTAAGTGTGTTGGTGATTCCTTCTCCCTAGGTGCAGCACTTTGCATTTGTCCTTGTTGAATTGCATCCTATTCTGTTCTGTCTGCTTCTCCAACCTCTCCAGATCTGCCTGGATTTGTTCCCTGCCCACTAGTGTGTTTACCCCATAATTTTGTGTCATCTGTGAATTTGGACAGAGTGCTCTCCATGCCCTCATCCAAGTCACTGATGAAGAGATTGAACAGCACTGGTCCAAGGACCGAACCTTGGGGAACTCCACTGCCCACATCTTTCCAGGTCAATGCCAACCTATCCACCACCACTCTCTGGGTGTGTCCCATTAGCCAATTTGCTATCCATCTGACCGTGTAATCACTTATGTCACAGCCGCTCATTAGTGTCACTTAAAAAGTATGCACCTGGGTTAAGGCCCAGTAGCACTGGTTATGGCCCATTTAGTACCTGTTATTATGGGGATTAAACAAAATGTGCTGCAATTATGGGTAGATGTGATATCTTTTATTAGACCTACTAAATAGTGGGAAAACTGTTATTTGAAAGTTTTGGGGCACAAACACCCCTCTTCAGGCATTGGGATACTCTTCTGTTGTTCTGAGTTCTCCAAGGTAGAAAAGAAGCTAAAAGTATGACAAGAAGTCTGTGAAAATGTAAATGAGTGGAAATTTGGAAGACAATGGGTAGAGATGGAAGGGGGGATGCAAAGGAATGCAAATGGTCAGTTTCAGGCCTTACCAGGTGAATCAGATGTTGGGCAGGTTATAACATGTCATAAATTCAATCTCTATATTAAGTGTACGATTTTTTGTATCCAGTAGATTTATGAAGTGAAGTTTGTAGGCTTGTCTACGAAAGGTGTTTTGTAAGTTCCCTTTAAGGATTAGACCTGAGAGATTGGAGAAGGTGTGATTGTCTTGTGAGAAGTGTGCACCCACAGGTAATTGGATGTATTTCTGTTTGATGAATTTTTGGTGTGTGTTCATTCTGGTATGCAGTTGTTTGATTTTTTTCTACATATTTTCCATCAGGGCATTTGGTGTGCTGGATGAGATATTTTACATTTTTGGAGGTGCAGGTGTAAGATCCAGGGATCTTACATAAAATCTACTGGATATAAAAGATCAGGGACCTAATATAGAGATTGGATTTATGACACATTACAACCTTTCTCACATCTGATTCACCAGTTACCTGCCTGAAGCTTACCATTTGCATTCCTTCACATATTTCCCGCTTCCCCTTCCCTCCTATCTCTACTCACTATTTTTCAAACCTCTACTCATTTACATTTTCACAGACTTCTTGTCACACTTTTAGCTTCTTTTCTATTTTGGAGAACTCAGAACAACAGCAGAGTCCCCCAATGCCTGAAGAAGGGTGTTTGTGCCCAAAAGGTTGCAAATACCATTTTTCCAACTATTTAAATGATTTAATAAAAGATATCACATCTACCCAAAGAACTTTGGTTGCCTATGTCCTTAGATCAACATGGCTACAACCAGCAACCCTGTAATTACGGTGCATTAATGACATCTACACATGCCTGCTGAGTAGAATACCCTCAGTACGGGGCGTGGAGAGGTTCCCGTCACCTGAAGTAGCCTATAGACTGGTGGCTAGGTCATTTCTGTGGGAAGTGTGGGTTTGAATTTTCTCAGGTAAAGGAGGGAATTGATCCAAGGCCTCCAACATTCTGGGGGAGCTCTGTAGCTACTGAGCTATTGCATGAAAGAGAGGAGTGTCTTACCTTGACCCTTAAAGGAGTGATCTCTGCTTCATATATGAAAGAGAGGGCACAGGTTTTGTGCTGTGAATGTGCATAGAAGAAGGCACCTCTCAGGAGCTCTGAGTATTGTACATAAGCCATGGAGATGGAAGAGATTTAAGTTACACCCCTATTCTCAGTATTTTCCTAGACAGCCCGAGGCAGCTCCCCAGTCTGCCTCCTGTTTTTTTTTTCTTGGTCCCATTCTAAGGTACATAACACTCTCTATGTACTATGTATAGTACTTGGGGGGGGGGGGGTCTAATACAGGGGCCCAGATCCCACTCCATTGGCCCGGAAACTAAAAGTTAGGCTCTAAATACTCAGTGCCAGGGTCACTTAGTTGGTTGCAAGAGGATTAGTTGGCCATTAGGAGGGAGTTATTTGGATTTATACTAAAGCCTAAAAAAGGGAGTTCATTTATGTACTTGAGGCGCCTTTGACACTGCCATAAAATAAAGTATGGCATGTGATTCAACACAGCCCACTTGCAGCAAACAAGGTGACTCAAAAGCTGAGATCACACCCTTACAGGTTCACCCCTTTTTCAAGTTCCTTTCACAAAAGAGGGACTGGCCCTGGAGTTTCTAGATTTCTGTTAGTAAGAATTAACATGGGGAGTGAATTCCATAGCAGTGGGGCCTTTGCTGAAAATGCCTTACTGGTACCCCCTCCCTACTTGTACCACTCTAGTACCTCAGCTGTCATAGTGCTTGATAGTGGCATATCCCATGGGGGGAGGTGATTGCTCAGGTAGGTAAGGCCCTAACATGTATAATTTTTTATCTTTATATCAGGGAACACCCATTGACTCAGCAGCTGTTTTTTTGGCCTCTAGAGAACTAAGTCTGTGCAAGTCCTCAGCTAGCTCTTTCCATTAGGGGGTTAGCAATGTCAAAATGGAATGAGAGGTGAGGATAAACTGAAGTATCTGTATAAACAGTGAATAACAGCATTAAACAGGGTATCCAATGTGTCAGCTTCTATAAATCAGCATAGCTGTACTGATTTTGACAGAACTGTACTAATTTATAGTAGCTTGGATCTGGCAACGTGTGGAGATCATGCACATTCCTACGTTCAAGTTTCTGGTCATCCCTTCTGGAGCTAAGACTGGTAAATTAGTGATACATTAAAACGCTATTTAGAAAGTTATATACAGTTCTGGTCAGCTATTTTAAAAAAGATAAATTTATACTGGAACAGGTTCAAACAAGGATGATTAGGGGAATGAAGAACCTATCTTGGGAGAAGAGATTCAAAGAGCTTACCCCCTCCAGTTTAGCAAAGCAAAGGCTGAGCAAGAAGGGATAAATGCTTTCCAGGGTGAATATCAGGGAGGGGGAAGAGCTATTTAACTTTAAGAACAATATTGGCCCAAGATCAAGTGGCTACAAAGAGGTCAAAGCAATTTTAGACAGGAAATGAGAAGGCTCTGAGTGGTCATAGGAGTGAAGTTTTGGAATGGTCTTCCACAAAAACAATGGGGACAAAGAATCTCAAGATGGAGCTCAACAAGATTATGGAAGGGACAACATGACTGGATAGGGCTGGTCCTAGACCACTGCTAGAGGTGGGAGCATAGCAAGGGTGTACTGATGCTCCTACCATTATCAAGAAACTTCTTATGCACCTGGCTTGCTGATGTGCTTAGGATCAAACCAATGACCAGATCAATAATATTTTCCTTAGATCAGATTGGCAAAGATTTGGGTTATTCTACCTTTTTCTGTGGGAGTGGTCTCCTGCCCAGGATCCTTTGAGCATATTTTAACAAATTCCCTGCCATTGCAGTGGCAAAACACTGATTGTGCCGTGGTCTCTCTTACACTTTACCCATGGCACACTCTAGGGTTCTCTCATAGAGTGCTTTGTGGGTGTGGTAGGAGGGGGATCAAAGCGGATAACCTGCAAGCATAGGGACTGGACCTGAAAGCCTGGGTGGATCCTTGCTGTTCTATGTCCTTGTATTCTTATATGCTTTAGTTCCTGGTCATCCCTTCTACAACTAAGACAGGTAAATTAATGAGACATTAAAGAGACTGATTGACACTTACCACTAGTTACTTATGGTGCTAATTCCCCAAACCACTTGGCAATAGACAAAGAGAAAGTGCTCTTAATGCCAAGTGCTTTGTGCTGTGTTCCTGGTGAATGAATTTAAGGGAGCAAATATAGTTATGCGGCATTTAAATGAAGGTTGACACTAATGTAAATACAGCATTGCAAACGCGTGTTTAAGGAATATGATGAGGCTATGGTTTTAATTGGGTCTTTTCACTCAGGTGACATTTTAAATCCTCATCATTTAAACTGGGTAAAATCGTTAAGCTATTGGAAATTGATAAGAATTATATTATCTATATACTGAAGGTATTTAGGAGCAAATACTCAAAGGTATTTAGATAGGTATTTAGAATCTGGGCCACAGGAACCAACACAGCACGCATACCGAACTGGGCCTGGCACAACAGCTATCCAGCTAGACAAGACTTTTGGGGCAGGAATGTGTGCATCCTCCATTTTACCCAACAACCCAGTCTCCCACAGCCTAGATATGTGTCCCTAATGATGAGGCTATTGGGCATTCTAGGTGAGAGGCTTTCAGTCTCTTCTGTCAAAGCTATTCTGCTTTGTATATATAATTAAATATTCCATGTGCCAGCGAGAGAGACTGATTTCATTACTCCAGCAGGAAAGATTGAAGAAGCCCTCCTCAGGCCATCCTACAGTCTAGCATTGAGAGAACTCATGTGGGAGATGAGGGAGGCAAGCTTAAGAAAGTAAGCAAATCTACTGATTTTCATGGTTTTGATTGTTTACCATGGGACCTCAGAAAGGGCCAGCACAGGGGGAGACCAGGGATTGAATGATAGCTGGGAGAATGTCCCACAGGAGTAAAATGCCCAGATTCCTCCCTTCACCACTCATGTTAGTTCATCTGTACTGGCCAGTGTGTTGGGAGTTAAGGTTTCTCTCACACCACATAGGAATGGGAATATTAGCCCCATGAAAGCTGTAGTCCCTCAGCTCTGCAACTCACTATAAAGGAAGTGCACCATTGTTACTATAACTGGAATAAATTTTTTTTTAAAAGCTCTATTTTTCATTGGTAATTTGTGCTGTGTACTTGGATTAATTATTTCCCTGCTAGTCTCTAAGGACCACCTCCTACTAATCTCCCTGCTTGAAGTCACATGGTGCCATTCCATGTGAACAAAGCCATCAGAATCCATTGTTTGAAGGGTCAGCTTTCCTGGATGCTTGCATGGGCCTTCCAGTTGGCAACAAGGGAAATGAATACATTTGAAGGACAAGAAGGTGCATATGTAGAACTACAGCAATGGGCTGGGAGACTCAGGGGCAGGCAGAACACTGGAAATATATACAACATACATGACACAAGACTGAACTGAGCTGCTACAGGCATGTAAAGAGCTTTCCCATGTTCCCTCCAAAGTAATGACCACCACTGAAGCTTTACTTAGATCTAAAGAACTATTTCCTCTATGAGCTCCATGGTGTGCAAGATAGTCCAATGACAGTCAGGAGGGGCAGGGAGGAAATGGAGTATTAGGCCCAACCTCTACACACTGGCCCACTGAGTGAGTCTGCCATGCTCCCTAATGAGGATATCTGCTCATCTCTCTCCAGGGCCAGGAGAGAGACATTACACTTTTACTGGTATAAGTGAACAGAAACTGGTCTATATTCATACCAGAACAGAAGTTCAGCACACATAGGCTGGTTTAAAAATGGTAAAATCTGGTGTAAGATTCCCTCCCCCACCCTCCCAAGGGCAAATGTGTGTTCTGTTCACCACCAATCTTAACTATGCTGCTTATAGAAAACTGTGTTACTTTGATTCTACCTTGGGCTTTTTGAATATCTGGACTTAGCCCAACAGATTTCTAAGTACATCAGCCAGTGGTTCTTCATCAGTTCACACCAAATAAAGATCCAGCATGGTAATTTCAGGTTTCTAGCATCCATACTGCATCCTCTGTGGTGCAGCTTTCTCCACGTATTATAGCCTATCTACTTAGAGGAACCCAGGGACCCACCCACGGTGCTCCATACTTGAGAGGCCTTCACAGTCCTCCTATCAAACAAAGGCAAAATGACATAATTATCATCATAGCTCAAAAGGCACTCTGTGTTCACAGGAATTACTGACCCTGCATATACAATGCTTTCAAATCAATAATGTCTTGTATCCAGCACACCCTCACCATCTCAACATTAGCAAATGCTCTTTTTCACCATCTGCCTCTCACTGATGGGATTTTTTTTTCTGAGAGAGCTGTGACAACACCCTGTAAATCATGCCGAGAGTAGATGTAAAGCTCTAGTGTTTGTACTGGCAACTTAAGGGAAACTTGTTTCACACTGAGCCAACTTTGTTTCAGATGGTTACAATGTGCATGGGCCATGCAACTATGCCCAAAGAGTTCAAAGCATGGAGTAAAATAAACCATACAACTGTAATAATGGTTCAAACAGCACAGCTATTTGTCCCCTTCTATTGGCTAGATGACATACAGAGGGTTATGAGTGTGCTACTGCCTTACTATAAAAACCTGCTTAGCTCAAACTAAGGCGTTATTGCCAGGGCCGTCCCTTGGGTACAGTGGACCAGTGCAACTGCCCCATGCCCCATGCTGTGGGGGACCCTGTGGAGGAAGGTGGAGCGGCTGTGGCCCCTTCTGTGGGGCCTGCCTGGTGCTGGCGACGCTGCCCTATGCCATGGAAGAAGCACAGAGACCCCCTCCCGGGCATGGGGGAGACCCCAGCCCACACTCTGCCTTTGCAGGAGTCCCATGGGCCTTGTGCAGTGTTAAGGGGGCCCAGCATAGGCTGATTTGCCCTGGCCCCCATACCCTCCTAGGGTCAGCCCTATTTATAGCTGTAGGATTCCTGGTTTAGTCTACCCTGATGACCCCAAAAGTGGTAATTTCACATAATGTTTAGAGTCTTGTTCTAGTACTAAAGAATGGTGGGTATGGCGTTGTCTTCCTGACAGTGGATTACTGGTTTAACTATGGGTTAACTGCTAGTTTTCCAATGTATGGGGAGGCAAAGCAGTTCAGATTTACTTTTAAGTCCTCTGAACCTACAGCCATTTTAAAATGGAATTCCTTTAGGAGATCCTGAAGTGCTTTGATACATTTTGATCTTCTGGGGTTTTTTCCTGTGTTAGAGGAAGATACTGGACATTTAATTGCTGCTAAACTGGCTTCAGGTTGCACAGTTCTTCCCCATCAAATATATGCTTCCATCCAAAGAGCTCTAGCCCTTGCCTGTTTACACTAACTCAGCAGGGAAGGAGGTTTGGAAGGGCAATGGTTTCCTTCTCTTTTTGAGGAGGACCTGGATGGCTTTCTCTACTCCTCTAGCTGTGTAGGGTGGTTATCAGCCAGTAAGCCTGCTTCTTTCCAACGTTAAACAACTTCTAGGAGAATAGAGAACCTTTCACTTCTCCTCACACTTTGGAAACAGGACCTCCAAATGACTCTCATCATACTGCAGACGCAGCACTTTCCCTTTGACTGGGAGTGAGATGCCCCAGAATGCATTGGGACAGAGTCCTAAACCTCAGTTCAAGTAAGGTTGTGTCATTACTGAAAAACTTCCCTGGCTCTAGCACTGACCAGCTGAGGTGGGGAGAGGAAAGGCATGGAGAATTTGGGCAGTGAGGGAATTGAATTTTAAAAATAAAACGTGTGTTGATAGGGTGGTCAAATATTCAAAATGGAAAACCAAGACTCTCGTCCTAGAGTGGTTCTTAGGGGATAAGTGTATTAGGGGATTGGGAAAGTTTTACATGTAACAGGGAGACTAGGAGAGGTGATAAAAGACTTCCTATTCTCCTTTGAGTACTCTACTATACTCTGATTCCTTTTCTTAATGTATTCTTTCTACTTACCTTTTTCCTTTGTTATAATCTAATTTCTTTTTCCCTCATGTCAGCTTTTGTCAAACTTATTGTTTCTCATCAGTGCATACATTGTCAGACATCTGCTTTCCTTCTCTTTCCCAATCCATACAATACCCTATCAGAATTCAGTGCTCACCTGCTGTGCAGAAGTGTATGTATTAGACCCCCAGTCCGGGTCAATACCATATTTACTTGAATATAAAATGACCCGGATTGTAAGATGACTGCCCAATAATTAGATTTTATATATAGAAAATTTATAAATTTGATAAACTTTTCCAGGGATAGACACTAACTATTGGGGGGTTGTCTTGAATTTGTCCCTCTCCCACTGCTACAGCAATGAAAATAAATATGGGGGGTCAGATTTATTAGCCCTTTGCCCTCTGCTCTCCCTAACTTCTTCACCCTGTAGCCCCTCCCCTACCTTCTTACTTTCAGATGCTGTTCTCCTTTAGCACATAGAAGTGAGGAACACGTATGAAGAAAACTGACCTTGAAATAAATATAGCTGTAGCAATTTGCATATAGTCGCCATAGATTTAGTTCACTTATAATTAATGTATTTTACATTTTTTGAAACTGCTGCAAGATGTAGCACAGGTACTCCACAAACACACTTTTAACTAGCATTTTGGCACCTACTTAGAGAAAATACAAACTATGTATGATATTAGTCCAGGATCAAAAGGCTTGTAATTTACCACATGGAAAATTGGGCTGGGCCCCAAAAGAGTCAGCAGCATTTCAAGATATGGTGACTCCACAGCTCAGCACTGCTCAGTATGTGTGTGTACTCCAGATACCCCTCACAAAGGAGCTATGTGATAATTAGTCCCCGGTCATGACTCAAACTGGGCGTTCTTGTCATAAGTCCTGGGATCCTTCAAAAATTGATATGCAGATGAGGTATAGGGCAACCTGATCTGGTTTCATCATACAGGGGGGCCATACTAATCATACAGGGCAGGCTGAGAGAGGAAGCAACAGAGGGACTCTGGGTGAATTGTTGGGGCCCTGTTTGGTAATCTTTGCCAGATATTTACGGCTGGTGACAAACTAGGAATATTGGAAATGGGAAAGAAAGATGTAGCTCAGCTATGGGAGTGAAGAGGAAGTTGAAATGTATGCAATGTAGTGGCTCACCAGGACTTGAGAAAGAGTTGGCACTAGGGGGAATGCAGTCCATGGGCACTACCATATATTTTATTCAGGTGGGCTGGACTAATCTATTCTTGTGGTAGGTTCCCAGGGGAGATGTTAGGATCACCACCATAGTGGAAGGTAGTATTGGTCTAGGTGTACTTACTGTACTTGGAAAGGGAGTTCCCCTTCTCCCTGTCCTTGAATGGCTTTGTGTAGCGGAGGGTAGAGACTTGTCCATTGCACTGTGGCACTCCTACGAGAGTCTACTATAGCCTACCAATGGGAGGATTTCAGCTATGTGCTTTATTTTATGGAGATGGGGGGTTTTCTCCCTAGCTTGGTACTCATAAATGTTAATGAAATCAGGATTACTTCACTCCTGTGAGGTGTGGATCCCTCCACCATTTACACAAAGAGAATTAAGGCATAGCAAGACAGGGTAACAGGCAGGGCTGGATTAACCCTTTAGTGCACTCTAGGCAAACAAACTTGTGGGCCCTGGGCTGGTCAAGACCCCCCTCCCCATTCCAGCACTGCCTCCCTCAAGGAGTGGGGCTTGGAGCCACTGCTAGGAAGCAGCCACCACCGCAGCAAGGCCATCAGAGGGGAGGGGAGGGAAGGGAAGGGAGGCAAATGGGGACATTCATGCTGCTGC